>NW_005871131.1:2781223-2919734 GCF_000147115.1 Myotis lucifugus
CTCTTTAACAGTAATCCTATGAGGTAGATGATAGTATCAGTACTTAACAGATGGGGAAAGTAAGTCTTAAAAACTTCCCAAGCATCATCCCGGAATTCAAACTATACTAAAATATAACTGTTCATTATATTGCACCAGGTTGCCTCCCAAGACACAGGAAAGAGAATGGAGAAGACGAGCAGGAACTAGGGTAAGTCATCTGAGACACCTAGTGTGCAAGATTTAAGGAGGTACTCACTCTCAGTGCCAATCCTGTGCTTGGACAACTGTGAGAGTAAGTGCCTCCTTAAATCTTGCACCACAGGTGCCTCACTTCCCCACCCTAGTCCCTGCACTGGAAAGAAATTCTTTAATTAGAGTTTACTTTCTCCGCAGCCTCTATAGCAGTGGTTCGCAACCTTGGCTGCACATTAGAATCACCTGGGAACCTTTTTAAAATCCTGATTTCTGGGCCTCATCCTCCCGAAATTCTGCTTCTTTGTTACTAATGTTGTGACCTCACCACATAACAAAGAAACAGAATTTCCGGAGGATGAGGCCCAGAAATCAGGATTTTAAAAAGATTCCCAGGTGATTCTTATGTGCAGACAAGGTTGAGAACCACTGGGCTAGGGCCTTGTTCTCTACTTGTGGGCTTTGAACCCACATGTTCTCAAGGCTCACCTGGGAGAGAGTCAGATATGCAGAATGTCAGGCCTCACTGCAGACCTGCTGTGTCAAAGTCTGCATTTTCACAAGATCCCCCTGGGAAGCACATGCCAGGGAAGTCTGAGCAGCTCTGATCCAGGGGCCTCTGACGCAGAAATTCACCTTATTTACCCTCCTGGGAGCTCCTTCACTGGACAAGGGACACCGCTTCAACCAAGTCAACCCAAAGCCGCAGTTAAGAAATCCTTTAAAAATGCAGATTTCTGTAAACTGCAACTGAGGACAAGACCCCTAGCAGAGCACCTTGTGGATTAAAGGTGGCCCTGAGAAGAGGAGGCCATTTGCCCTCCTGATTCTGCTCTGGCCTGTGACTGCTTTGACCAACCGAGTAAAGTGAAAGGGATGCTATGGTCCCGCCTCCGCACAGGACCAGCGGCTTCTGCCTTGGTTTCCTGGTGTCCTAAGCAGCCATGCAAGGAATCAGACTACCCAGATGGAGAGCCACAGGGAGGGCTCTGCCAGGACATGGAGACGCAGGGCCCTGTGAGACCAGTCGGTCTTCAGCGGCCCCCACCAAGGCACAAGCATACACTGAAGCCTTCTTGGACTTCTTCCAGCCCAGCCACCTGCTGAATATCCTTCCGTGTGACCTCAGTCCACACCACACGGAGCCAAACTGTCCAGCTGAGCCCTGATGGGATTTCTGAGCCACAGAATTGTGAGATATAAGAAAATGGTTATTTAAGTCACTAAGTTTTGGGGTAGTTTGTTATGCAACAAGAGATAACTGGAAAAATTTCAGAGAAAAAGCTATCATATGGTCCAGTCTTAGACCAACAGATGTTAGAAATATGATCAAAAGGGAAACGACTGATCAGAAACCCACTGCTGTGGCAGGGTGCCTAGGCCACTGTCATGGCAGACTGCTGGCCCCTTAAGCCCTAACATCCCCTTTCTGAGACACTGAACCTTTTCCCCAAGCAAGACACGGGGAGCCAAAGGACAGAGGGTGTTCCAGACTCTTCCCTGTAGCTTAGGATGCAAACTTGAAAGATTGGCTCATCAGCGTATCAATGGCTAAAGTAAATATGACTTCATCAGTTCAGGCAGACAGGTTAAACGATATAAGCATATTCCCAGTAGAAAGTACAGCAAACTATTGCTTCTTAGAGAGAAAGAGAGAGAGGAGAAAAACGCTGGGTTAGAAATCAGACATCTTGTTATTTAGAAGCAGCTCTGTTACCTTGGAAGGTGACAAGCTTTTGTTCTTGGGCAAATTCCTTTCACCCATGATTTTTCATTTTTCCATGTGTCCAGTATGGTTTTATATGAATGCAGGGATGATCATATATAGGTCTTGGGAGTTCATGGAAGACCCTCAGAGATTGGTTCTGTTTATGTGGGTAGAGAGCAATAAGAAGGAAGATTCAGCAAACCGGGGCTGGGTGCTTCAGCTTCAACTCAACCAAAGGCATTTACTGGCATTTGGCAGAGCATTTAATTTGAAAAATAAAAGCTAAAACCATTCCTGAATCTCACCAGTCTTCATGATTTGTGAGGGTTCTTCTAGAATCCTCATCCTGAAATTCCTGGCTCCTAATTTTGAGGGGGTGTGGTGTGGCCAGTGCACCTTTCCAAAAGGCAGGCCTAGTGGACCACTCTTCTTTTTTCCTGCACAGTATCCTCCACCTTCTTCTAATAACAGCACCCCAAATTTAGGGGGAGGAAACCACCCATCCTCCATTCCCAGTCTATGCCCAATCTAAGAGGAAGCACGTGACCAGACATGGTCAGTCAAAATGCAGCATCCTCTTGGCTATGGCATATTTTTCAGCAATAGATGGCACAGGTCCCAAACCACCCCAATGAGAGTTTGCCCTGGACTTCCCCTGGAACGGTTAGGAAAGTAGCCATTCCTTCATGGAGTTGTTGGATGCCAGCCTGGTGCTGACAGGAGCCCATCTTGCCACCTCAGCGTGAAAGCCAGCCTAAGAAGGCATCCAACCCAGAGGAGAGCAGGGCAGAGCCAAGAGATGGAGAGAAGCAGTATCTTGATGACATCATATGTGCTTCTGGACCCAACTATATCTGCAGTCAATCAGCCCCTGGACCTTATGGTTATTTAAGCTGAAAAATGCTCCCTCCCCCCAACTTCCTTTTAAATTAAGCCAATTTGAGTTGGCTATTTGTCTCTTGAAACCAAGAGTCGCAACTAACAGAGTACGTATATATAGCTTAATTGAGTCTGCGGATGTCATATGAGAGAAGTGTAAGTGTGCTGCACACCCTGCCTGTGGAGAAAGCAACCGCCCAGGCTGGTGGTGAGAGTTTATGTAAGACTGATGAATACCCAGCTCACAAGCCCGGTTGCTCTCCATCCCTTTTGTCCCATTTCTTCCCAGCTGCACCTTCATTTACCGAGCTCATCTTTCCCAGCCAAATGACATGCTATTGAAAGACATTTCTGTCCATGCTAATACCTGCATTTAAAATTTTTTGTTGTGTTTTTTTAAAAAAACGATCGTGATGTGATAGCAAATGAATGTTGGCAAATTACCAACTGACAGGCGTAAAATTTTATGAACATGCACATTCCAAAGGAATGTGGAAATAAGCCATCTACTGTAGTCCAGTTTGGCAGAAATATTACAAAAATATAAGTTTGGCATATATTGTAATTCATTTAAAGATGCTTAAAAATACATCCATCAACCTTGCACGGAAGGTCAAAGAAACATATGAATCCCAAATAAACAGTAACCGATGTACAAGGAAACGGCCTGAATCTCCATCCCGGATACCAGAGAGAATGCACACATGTGAAGAAGATGAGGCTTGTTTGGAAGGCTGAGCTTCTAAAACCTTCATCGATGTTTGAAAAAGAAATCATAACGACTTCTTAGCAACAAGTAGGGTGGACTGTTTCCCCTAAATGACCATCTGAATTCTTCTCCTCAGAAAGAATTTTTCTAACAGACTGCTGAGTTCCACCCTTAGAGTCTACATTTTTTACTTCTAGGACCCTATCTGTAAAAAGAACAAAGAGTACAATAGATTGCTCTTGCATATGTATCTGGATCCCCTCCACCTCATCATGTACCTGGAGGGGCTTACCCAGCCCCAGGATGGATTATTGACTGGGACCTGGCTAGTCAAAGTATTCAACTCCAAGTCATGGTGATGGGTTCAAGCATGGCAAGTGCCCCAGCTGTGTCTTCCAAAAGACCCTAAGATGAGAGAGAGAGAGAGAGAGAGAGAGAGAGAGAGAGAGAGCTCTTTTACTCCAGAATCCAGAGCAGAAAGGACCATGAGATTTGAGGAAATTGCTACCTTTCCCCCAGCCTTCTGTAGAAGAAGGAAGGGAATGAGGCCAACATGCTGAGAGAAGCAAAGAGGAGAGATAAATGCAACAGGGGTGGGATATATATCAGATAAGGGAGGGGGGAGAGAGAGAAGAGAGAGAAAGAACCTGAGATCCAGCTGTGCAGGCACACAGAATCACCCTTGCCTGGACTTCTCAGGAACGTTAGCCAATAAAGATTCTTTTTAGCTCCAGCCAGTTTGAGCTGGGCTCCTGCCACTTGGAACTGAACTAATTTTGACTGATACAGTTACCCACAATATTTGCAGCATGATCAAGACCATAAAAAAGTTGGATACAGGAGAAGGATGACACGGGTCTTACTTCAAAGGAACTCACAATCTAATTGTGCTCAGTTTGGTAATGGTTTGCTAAGCATCTATTCTGTTCCAAGGCCTGTGTGAGGTGCTGGGTGATCCTAAGATGAATATGACACAGGCCTCCCCCTAATGGACCTCCCAGTGGAGCCAAGAGGTGGCTTTCTTCTTGGTGTTTTGAAGGTGGAGAGACCTGTGGCTCTTTGGGACCAGGAAGGCACCATTCTGCTCCTGAAGAAGGTGAGCGAAGTCTAGGGGAAGAAGGAAAGCTTGGGGGATATGGAGTAGAGTGTTTTAGTACAGTGGGGAAATATTCAAGAAAGATGCTTCCTTCATAGCTTCTAATCTCCCAATTGTATGTGGCCTATATTTGTACACATTTTAACCATTTGTGAAACTGGGGTATGTCTTATAAATTGCTTCAGTGCTTGAGTTTCAGCTTCCTCAACTGTCATGTGGGAATAACAATATCCACGTGCACGATTCTGGTGACAGAATCACTGCTGGTTGTCCACCTACTAAGTGTTAGACATTCTCCTTAGTCATAGGCCTAGACACGTGGCGACTAGGATAATGGCTGTATTTCCCAGCCTCCCTTGCAGCTGTGTGTGACCACTTGTCTACATTCTGATTGACAAAATATAAGCAGAAGGGTTATTTATATGCAATGCCTAGGACGTGTCCGTAGAGGGAGAAGGAGGGTCCTTTCTTTCATTCTTCTTCATCCCACTTGCCCAGAATATAGCCCTGCAGGCTGGGCTTGAGTGGCCATTTTGCATCCGAAGGCAAAACCTGTCCTGGGACAGGGATCAGCAAATGTTTTCCTTTCAGGGTCAGATAGTAAGTAGTTTGGGCTTTGTGGGCCATATGTTCTTCGTGGCAGCTACTCAACTCTGTTGTAGTGAGAATGCAGGCATAGACAATACGTAAATAAATGAGTATGGCTGTGTTCCAATAACACTTTATTTACAAAAACAGGCGGTGGGCTGCGGGCCAGTTTGTTAGGATGAAAGAGCAGCAAGTTAAAGAAACCAGGGTCCCTGATGACATCATGACACCCCTTACCTGGACATACACTGCCTCTTACCAGACTTACTTTATATGAGAAAAAAATAAATTTCACGACTGTTTTAGAATTTCTGTCATTCTAAGCCAAACCTAATTCTAACTAACATCGTTGTTTAAGGAATGAATAAATGGTGCATGTAAAAGATTCAGGATAAACATTAAAAGACAAGTGGATATTGAATAAAATGGGTATTTCATAATAATAACCAGATAGCTCTGTTCCAAAGAGCTTTAACCCACCTCCAAGCTGAGGACTCCATGGGAAGACAGGGAAGGAGTGTGGGCCACAGGCATTGTGCGCGGATTAACCCTTTCTACCCTGGCGGTGCTCTCTGTTCTGCGGGGGTCAGGGAATGTACTCTCCTCTGCTCTCCCCAGCTGGGGTTCCTTCCCAGCCCGCTGAGATGCTGCCACCAGGACGACAATAAACCACTCAGACAAGAAAAAGTGCCCCAGTAGATTAAACATAATAAAAAAGATGTGACTGCTTAGGCCGTGTAAGCTCACTGGGTTAGAGCGCCCAAGCTTGGCCGTAAGTCACCCTCTGGCAACTGAAACCACATGAAGCACAGTGTTGAAAACTTGCTAAATCATTTGTCACTCAAAGGCTTTTAAAATAAAATCCTTTCAGAAATAATCATTGGATTTCAGGTTCTGAACCGCGGGCTGCACTGAGCTGGATGTAAATGCTCAGCCTTCACGGGCACGTTCAACAGCGACTGAAATCAGGGCCAGGCAAAGACGTGCTGTCGAGTTTCAAATCCCAAAATACACTCCTTTCAAATTCCAAATTTTTTCTTCCTTATGACTCAAATGAAATTATCGCACCCCATGGGGAGGCAGAGGCCTCTACGTCTGGGGAAATGTCCTGGTGCTGAGTTTTCTGGCTCTGGATTTAAATAGGTTTGATGTTTGCTCCATGAAACGAACGTCCTACTGTGTGTCAAGAGCATCTGCTCTGTTCTGACTGTGCGGGTTGCAATCCTGGCTTCATCACTTACCAACTGTGAGATTTCTCATCTGCAAAATGGGTGACATGAAGAATTAAATTCACTCATGCACTCATTGTAAAAAAAAAGTTTTGAGCACCTATTATGCGCCAGGCACTGTGGTATGTGCAGGGAACAAAGTAGACAGATGCCATGGGTGTATTATGCAAAGTAGTAATTATTCAATTGAGGCTTGCTATTATTATGTTAATAATCCATTCACATAAAAATATGTATGTATATATATTAGACCACATTCTAGGTGCTAGAAATCCAGAAAGAAATGAAAGAAGTCCTTCTTCTCATAGTACTTGCATATGAGTGCAGAAATCAGAGAATATATAAGCACATAGCCTAGCCCAGTGGTCGGCAAACTCATTAGTCAACAGAGCCAAATATCAACAGTACAACGATTGAAATTTCTTTTGAGAGCCACATTTTTTAAACTTAAACTATATAGGTAGGTACATTGTTATTAACTTAATTAGGGTACTCCTAAGCTGGCCTTTGCTAAAAACGTCCTCAATCTGATTGAGGTACGTTCTCTGAGGTCGACCCCTTCCAACTCTCCCATCCACACTCATCTTGTATACTTGTTTCGTCTATCTCCTTTCGTTCATCCTCTCTATATGTCCAAACCATCTCAACATACCTTTCTCCATCCTCGACACTACATCTTCTTTCACTCCACAACGTTCCCTAAAATTAACTTAATAAACTTAAAGTTTTAAGTCAACTTCGCACTGTACGTGCGCGCCCGCATGTGGTATTTTGTGGAAGAGCCACACTCAAGGGGCCCAAGAGCTGCATGTGGCTCGCGAGCTGCAGTTTGCTGACCACTGGCCTAGCCCATGTGGCTCAGCTGGTTGGGCATTATCCTGCGCATTGAAAGGTTGCCGGTTCAATTCCTGGTCAGGGCACATGTCCGGGTTGTGGGCTCGTGTAGGGGGCATGCAGAGGCAGTCAATGGATGTTTTGTTCTCATGTTGATGTTTCTCTCTCCTTTCCTCTCTCTTTAAAAATCAATGATATATGATATATGACATATAGTATGTAATATATAATACATAATATATATATATACACATAAACAAGATCTTTTCCTATGGCTGTGGTTATATGATGGAGAATAATCAATGACAGTGTGGGCAGGGGGCACTCTAGGCAGTGGGCTGGGCGTGTGCAAAGGGGCTGGGCGTGTGCAAAGGCCCTGAGGCCAGAAAGAGTTTAATGTGTGTGATAAACAGACAAAAGACTAGTTAAGCAAAGGGAAAGGTTGTCATTGGTGCAGTTGAAGAAGTGGGCAAGTCCCCCATTATGTAGGACTGGGAAGCCCTGAAAAGTGTTTCATTCAAGGATTTTAATCTGATTTTCTCTTAAAAATCTGGTCTTTATGAAATGTATAGAGAGAGGGTAGAAATGTATAGAGAGAGGGTAGAAAGAGGATGACCACTTGGGAGACCATGGACTGGTGGTAAATGGTGAGACGGTAAGAAATGGACAGTGGGAGGCCTGGCCTACTGGGTACAGGAGGTGAGAGAGAAGGAAGAGATAATAATGATTCCAAGGTTTTTCAGGAGGACTAGATCTGGAACGAGGGTGAGAAGACCCTGAGATGGAGATTTCCCAGGGGGGTCTGGAGGCCTGCTCTGGGCTTTCGAGTCATCACCCATGGATGGAAGATGAAGCCAGGGGGACAGATGAGGTCACTCCAGTGATTAGTGGATCAACAGACAGCAGCCTGGAAAATTTCCTTCCGGCCTCTTCTCTCACAACTGTTTTATCGCTATCTGGTGAGTTTCACTCCTGGTGATGGCTTCCCTCTTTGGGCCCTTCTAATCTGTTTCCTTTTAGAAGGTGGCTGTTTTCAGTGGTTTTTCATTTCTTTCTCTGGACTAATTTTATTGCTCATAGCCTTCTCTTCAGCTGCCTTGGCAGGGAGATGCTGTATATTAAAATAGTTATTATTTTATTTTATAGCCCAGTCCAATCTATATTCAGCTCATTACAAGTCTATGGGCCCCACTAGCCAAGTACATTTCATAACGGTGAGCTCTTCTTGAGAGGGAAATCTCATGTTCTCTTGGTATCTCCCAGAAGGCTGCCTTCTAAATTGTGATGACTCTCATGTGGACACGAGAGGCCCACAGTTTGGGCCAGTTCTACTCAAGCTATTGTCCTGGTTCAACTAAGCAAAGCTTATAAAGCTGGAACCCATGTGGTCTAAGCTCAGAGTGTCAAGAAGTTGAGAGAAGAATCACCCAGCAACCAATGGTTAGGCAGCATGTCAAAATGAACATGTCCCACACCTAGCTCCTGATCATCATCAACCTTCCCTTCCTGTAATCTTCCCTGTAATCGGTGGTGGCAACTCCACTTTTCTAGCGGCTCCGGCCAAAACTTTGGAGCCCTCACTGACTTATGTCTTTCTCACTCCACATCAAATCTTTCAGCAGATACTGTCATTTCTCTATTCAAAGCACATCGAAAATCCAACCACTTCCCTTTGCCTCCACTGTCACCACCTTGGTCCAAATCCTCAACATTTCTTTTGTGAATTTTTTTAACTAACCTTCCTGCCCCTGCCTCCGTCCTGTCTCTTCTAAAGTCAGCCAGAGAATTTCCATCAAAATGAAGTCAGATCATGACAAACTCTGCCCCAAACCTTCCAATGACTTGCCTTCTCACTCACAGCAAAAGCAGGAGTCCTTGCTGTGGCCTATGAGGTTTTACACAGCCTGGCTTTCTTCCCTCTCTGACTCACCCTCCTGCTGCTCACCCAATGCTCCCCATACTCATATTGAGAGTCATGAACACATGGCAGACACATACCCACCTCAGGGCCTTTGCATGTACTGTCCCCAGGAGCCAGGCTCATTCCCTCACCTCCTTCAGGTCTTCACTCCAATCTGACATTCTCACTGAGGCCTTCCTAAGAATCCCTACCTGCAATTGCAACTGTCCCGCACGTTTCATAGCTCCTGCTTTTGTGGCTCCATTCTACTTCCCAATGATATGAAGCAGAAGCACTTATCATCAACAGACATCTCACATATTTATCTTCTTCAAATGGCCTGGATCCTGAACTGGGATATAAGCTCACGGATTTTTGTTTTGTTGGCTGCTGTACCTCCAGTGCCCGGCATACAGTAGGTGCTCAAAACAACATTTGTTGAATAAATGAATTAACTGAAAGACTCTCTTTAAAAATTAATTTTTTTTATTGGATTGTCTTTGCTACTAGGAAGGGCACTGGTCACGTATAAGTCAGGACACACCAAGCTGTGCTGCGGTAACAAATTGAAATGTCAGTGGCTTTACGCAGCAGAGTTTATTCTTCCTTCATGCTATGTGTCCACTGTGGGCCCTCATGGGGTCCTGCCTGGGGTGCTGACTTGGGCCCCATTCTGGCACATGCTCCCACAGTCAGGAAGGCAGAAGGAAAGGGGCAAGATGAATCACAAGAGGCCCTAAAAGCTTCTGCCCAGAAGTGACACACATTTCATTACTCAGAGCAAGACACAAGCTCAAGGCTGACTTTAGGAAGAAGGGAGGTGGAATCCTGCCTCGTGCCCAGAGTGAGATTGGGGAAGGATTCGAATGACCACCCCAGTCCAGAAGGGCACAGTAAAATCCCCTCCCTCTGCATTTACTTCCCCCACTCCCTACAGACTTCCCAGTTCCTCCTGCCTCATCCCCCAAAGCTCCTCCAACACACAACTCTCCTTTTTTCTCCAAGGACACCCCTCTCTAGCCCCAACTCTTCCCTTGGACACACACACACATCATTCCCCAGATTTTGCATCACAGAAGCCAAGGGCTGGATTCAGCAGGGCCAGCCTCCCCAGAGGTGAGCCTGGTGACTCAGCTGGCAAAGCCAGACCCTTTCGGGAGGCTGGCTGAAGGGCAGGTCTGGAAAAGCTCACGTTATTAAGCTTTGTCCAGTAGCTCGGGCACATGGCATCCTGCCCACCAGCCAGAGCATAGTGCTGGCTGATTTCCACTTGGCTGACACCAGGATCTTAAAGGGATCGAGGAAGATCCAGCCTTTTGGCATTCTGTGCCTTAAAATATATATATACCTATTACAATTATTTTTTAAATGCATGGAACCTGCCATGGCTGACCACACTATTTGACCAGCAGAAACACTCATTTCCCCTACTTTTCCTTTACATAGAGATGTTACTATGTCAATAACTTTGTGAATGCTTAAATCTCCATTCGCCATTTCACAAATTTCTACTGAGTATCAACTATGTGTGCGTTACATAGTGAAGAAGACAAGGATCCTTGCCTTCAGGAGGTGAAATTCTTTCAGAGGTGACAGTGAACAAGTGAGTAGATGGTAAGTGATGTGGCAGAAGTAGAGGTGAAGCCGAGGAAGGGCTGGCCTACGGTAGGAGGTGGATCTGTTGTCCAGGGCCATGGCACATACAGTGGGTGTGCAGGAAGATGATGGCACACTGCCAGGTCACCTGTGGCCCAAGCAAACAGGACGGAAAGCCAGTGTCCCGGGGACGCGGTGGGTGGCTCTCATCACCCCCTCCCCCGGGGACCACTTCTGTTTCTTATCCCCTTCTCTGCAGAGTGATGAAAAAGGCCTGGGTTCTCCATTTTCCTCACCTTTCATTCATCTCTCCTTGGGACCATTCCAGGAACTTCTGGGTAATGTGATTGAGGGAGAGGGGCTAAAAGTTGCCTCTGGACCCACTTCAAGGAAATGCCTCTGAAACCCCAGAATTCATCTCACTTCAGTGAGCAGGTACCCTTGTCTCCAAGGAACCGGGCAGGCAGCAACTTTCCAACCTATCTGATTAAACAAACATACAAGAAGACCACATTTGGCCGCAACAAAAGATTCAAACTCCCTCCATGATTACGGGGCCAAATCTGAAGAAGGAATCTGCACTCATTCCAATAACCTGTTAAAGTTCAGTGGCTGAAAAGTCTGCGGAACAAGCCGGGTCCCGGTGTGGAAGGGGCAGGGAGGGAGCACACGCTCGCGCTGCCAACGGGGAGGGAAAAAATTTTAACGAGGGCGAGATAAGAGCCAGACGTGTGGAAATATTTCTCTTTGAGGATATTCTTTGTACCAATTACTCTTCAAAGATATCACGTTAGCGTTTTTGGCACAACTTGACAATTAAATTAGACGAATGGTTTTCAATGTTTTTGCATCTGATGGGCCTGAAACTCTTCTTAACGTTGACATGTTCAGCCTGTCACCCACGTTTTCAGAACTTTGGCAAGTCGTATAAACACTGATTTCCATTAAGTAAAAAAATCTAAAAAACATTTCACCGTTCATCGTATTTTTAAAATGACATGACAAGTAATTAATTGGGCTTGATTATCATTATGAGGCGCCTGAAGTTTCGGGATAGAAAGAAACACAACCGATATGTTTCTCCTTGGGGCCTTCCAAGATGGCACTGCCTCTCGCATTCCTTGACTCTCCTCTCCTCCCAAAGGTCAATGGTGCCCTGAGTCACCCCCCCTTTCCATTTCCTGCTCCAAAATGGCTCCTATCTGGTGCGTTTGGTCCTGACCCCATCGCAGGAGAAGGAGAACGCTGTGCTGGACATGGGGAGGGAGAAGGTGAACCTCAGCTAGAGGAAAAGCAAGTTCCAGGTCTTCTCTCTGGGGTTATCGTTTCCGGGTTGCTGATGTGACAATGTAACTTGACAAGATAATGATTCCCAGGCTGGTTCCAAAGGGCCTGGGATTGGAAGGGGTGTGTGGACAGAGGGCCAGGTGGGGCCGCAGCAGCCACATGACGCAGGAACTGGAAGAGGCGGCTGACTCCGCAGGACATCTCTCCCAGGAGTTCAAAGAGCTCTGACCATATCCTCGAACGCATCGCTACCCACCCGGGGAAGAACGGACGGCCTCTGGTCTGATAAGCCATCAGGGCTGGGATGCGATAAGGAAGTTCAAGGAGAACTCTGAAGTCCTGGAGCGTCCCTTTTTCTTCTCTGCCCTCCCCTCACTTCCGGCCTTTCTGCTCGCACAAGTCATTCTTTCCTTCTCCTGACACGCCCCATTCTCAATCAGGTTAGTCAGCTCGACCAACACCACTAAAGAGAAGCAATGCTCCCGTCTGCACACCCACTGTCTGGGCAGAGGCGCTTCCAGACCATCATGAGAATTGCTTGTGAAAAACCCCACAGAAGCCTGCTCTTACCCTCTTTCATGGCTCAGTGCATTTTATCATGATCAGTAAACTGATGTCTTGTTCCTCGCTGGATGGAAAATTCCACGAGGACAGGGATCAGGTCTGTTTTTGCACCATGTACCTCCTCATCCCCCCCAGAGCTGAGCTGCATTAAACATGTCCTTTTATTCTTATGTTTTGACACTGGTGCCTTATGACCCTAGGGAGACTGCTCATCCCAGGGTTAGCCAATACCTAGAGATAGAAAATGACTTGTGTTCCTTTCACATGCAACCAACTAACCAAAGCCCATACCTCCAAAGACCCCCTTTATGGGGCATTCATAGGGTTCTTATATTCCAAGCCTAATCACCGCAGGGCCAGACACCAGACAACTCTAGACAGCCTCTACCCTCCCAGAGCCTGCCAGAATTATTCAAACTAGCCAATCCCAAGCCAGTTTACCCTTCC
The DNA here is from genome assembly GCF_000147115.1 of Myotis lucifugus. Taxonomy (NCBI): domain Eukaryota; kingdom Metazoa; phylum Chordata; class Mammalia; order Chiroptera; family Vespertilionidae; genus Myotis; species Myotis lucifugus. The sequence continues at coordinate 2,794,235 of NW_005871131.1, forward strand.
TTCCCTTTCCTGTAGAAACCACAATAAAACCTCTTGCTCTCCCTCCCCCACGCCTACCACCACTCCTTTGGCCTCCTGACTGACCCCGGGGCTTCCCTCTGTGGCCCGCAGGACATGGCATGCCTCCTCTTCTTGGGAACTGTGAGTTGCCAATTATTTTCTTAATGACAGCTGCCTCCTGATCTATTGGCCTCACCAGAGCTCAATAATAATAAAGCTTGCATTTTAAAACACTAGCATAGTGCCTGACACATAGTAGGTGCTCAATTAAATACTTTCAGGGCGACTGACTAAATAAATAAGTAGATGACTCTTCTGATCCTTCCTCCAAACTTTAAAGTCCACAAAAATTCCTGTCTATTGTTTCCTCGGACTTCCTCAGAAGATAATGTCAACACCAGGCCACCCAACTCAGCCAAAATTCAGCCGGTCCCTCCCAACGCAGGGAGTACTGGTCTTCCGGCCATCTGCAGGGCTTGTATGGCCCAAGGAGGCAAGCCTGAGGGTGTTGCTGAAGGGAGCCGCTGTGGGGACCTTGAAGGGCTGTCTCTGGCTGCCCGTCACCGTGAGACGTTCCAGCCTGCAAGGAGAGCCAGGACCTCAGCCAGGGAGCCTTGCCTTTTACGGTTCCATCCTGGCAGCACTTCAGGAACAGCCAGAAAGCAGCCTGGGGCCAGGCAGGCGTTGTCACCCACTTCTGTGTACCTGGGCCACCGGCCTCCAGCTAGAAAACCACTCCCTACAGCAAGAGGCATGGGGATCTGAAGTGAGAATGTGGTTGTTGAGGGCACACAATTCCCAGCAATTACCTTTCCTTGCTAATCCTCTCCCATAAATGCTGTGTGGCATCAGGAAGGAAGGACTGAAGCAATTCCATGCTGCAGTAACACCAGAGACCATTTGGGACCCCTGGGGGTATTTGGAATCTTCTTCAAAATAATAGGTAATGTTAATGGAGCAGTGGCTGCATGCCAGGCACCAGTCTGAGTACTTTGTATGGGTGACAACCAAACCTCACAATAACCCTGCAAAGGGGTCTCACTACTCCCATTTCCAGATGGGAAGGTGGAGTTTAACTGGGGTCAAGGGGCTTGCCCAAGGTCACACAGTGAGGGGGCCAGGTTTAAGCCGGAGACATCTAGCTTTAAAGTCTGTCCAGTACCCCATGAGACTCCCTTCAAACAGCCAAATTCTGTTAAATGTTAAAAGTGGGTGACTTCTCAGGGCCTCAGTTTCCCTCTCTCTACTGTTCCCCACTAAGGGGCTTTTTATGCTCTATTATTTTGACTCAACAAGTGGCATGTCCACGCACTGCAGATTTTCCTAGCTGAGGAAGCTGAGTGGTGTTTGAAGCCCTGTTTAGTCTGTGTGACTTTGAGCAAGTTGCATAACTTTCCTGAGACACATAAACAGGAACAATATAGTCCCCAAGAAGATGTGACCCCAGAACCCCAATCCTTTTCTAAGTATTTGCTACCTATACCACCTCCTTCCTCACCAGTATTCCTATCTCAAAGTATTTCTGGAATGTTATGGAATTACAGGTTATGGCACATAGAAGTGTAGGTAAGAAATGGGCTGTGATGTTGGACAGATTGAATCTTACATCCAGTACTTAGCAGGGAATATTTAGCTTTTTCTGTGCCTCAGTTACAGCAAATGGGCACTGACAATAGTCATTGTTCCATAGAGTCATCTGAGAATTTTTTAAAATATATTTTTATTGATTTCAGAGAGGAAAGGAAAGGGAGAGAGATAGAAACATCAATGATGAGAGAGAACCATTGATCGGCTGCCCCCTGCACACCCTACACTGGGGATCGAGCCCACAACCCCGGCCATGTGCCCTGACCAGGAATCAAACCATGACCTCCTGGTTGATAGGTCGATGTTCAACCACTGAGCCACGCCAGCCAGGCTGAGCACTGCCTGAGGCATTTTGCATGGAGCTGGGCAACACACAGTAAGCACTTCATAAATGTTAGCCATCAATATGATCTTTATGACTGCACTTCATGCGGACTCTATTCTCTGCAGGCCTCCTACATCAAGAATGAGGATGTGAAGAGCAATAAATGCGAGAGCAGTCAGCATGGGGGGGGGGTCCACAGCAGCCATCTGGCAGTGAGCTGGAAGGCAGCGCCAAGAGCTAATGTCACGGCTAGTTGGAGGCAGGCTGTAAAAGGGAAGACTGGCAGCCACGCTGGGTGACCCACTGGGCTACCCCCCATTGCAGTCCCTCACAATTGCTATTATTTCTTCCTCCATTTGCTCAGCCAATGTCTGTCTGTCCCGTCTGTTTGTCCCTTGGTCATCTGCTTGCCAGAGTCAGCTGCCTGGCCCTCCCGGAGCCCACATGTCCCTGCCTTATCGTCACCCTGTAGGCACACACCTCAGGCACTGGCGAAGCCTGCCGTAGGCCATCAGCCTAAGTAAAATCCATTCTGTCTACAAACTCCTTTGGAGTGAACTGGAGCCAGGCATTTCCATAGTCCTAAAGTGCATTGTTATCCTAGCTTTAAACTTTTCTGAAATGAGACTAGTTTACATTTGATGAGTGCACTTGATGTAGGGTTTCTTCTTATTACCAAAGAGCTGTTAATAAATGGGAGGGGCATTTAGAATTGAGGGGATATATTTGTTTGTCACTGCATTTTGTGAAGTGATTAAGTATTGTCCTGCTAGGGTTGGTAGTAGTAATGATCATCATTATTACCATTCTTAGCAGCTACTTTGTGTTGAGTTCTTACAAGGGCCCAGCACTTTACATGTGATATTTTTAATCCCCATAAATCAAGTTCTGAAGTGTAGGTTTGGTTATTCCCATTTTACCAATGAGGAAACTGAGGTGAGGTGACTTATCCCAGGCTTCATAACTATATGGCCAAAGGGCTTGAGTTTGAACTTAGACCCACTTGGATCCCAGATTTCTCCTGTTTCATCTACACCATTTGGTAGTTACTGTTTGTCTCTCAAATCCCTCATCAAATTTTTGATAGGATCTTCCTTTGCCAAAGTCCCTTGAGGGAACATTGCAATAAAATAAACATTTATCTCCCAAGTAATCTGGCCAATGCATGAATCTAAATAAAAGGATGCAGAGAATAGATCAGTCCTTTGGTGATGAGCCCTCCACCACTAGATAATGTCTGAGAGGAGAAAGATGCCCCCAATGGGTACCAAGTAAGATTCCTGTGGCCTGGGGTGAATCACTGGGCCTCTCTGAGCTTCCACTGGCTCTGTATTCGGCAAGTGTGCCATGAGAACTAGAGTCTCGTAAGAGCCATTGGGGGACTCAAGATGTTTGCAGGGGACCCACATAGGAGAGCTCAAATGGTGGTGGCTCTGGTGCCACAACTGTGGAGATTTTAGTTGATTGCCTTGGCTGTCCCTTCAAGCTTCCAAGTCCCATAACTTCTCCTCAGAGAGTCAGAGCTCAGATTAACTATCGCCAGTCCCGCCCAGACACAGGTCACAATGGGACCTCTGTTTCCCTGGGGCCAGTTTTAAGACCTTCACTGATCCCCACTGCCACACAATCACCCACTGTCCATCATAGAGAAACCATACATGAAAGGAGTGGCAACTCTGAGGTCCCTCTTGTGAACTACTGCCTCACAGGGGGTCTATTTCCCTATCCCTTTCGTGGTCTGGGCAGCCCAGTGTTCTGGTGGACAAAGCACAGTGGACTAACTGGGGTCCTGTGCTGGGTCCAAATCTCCGCTGCCTCACTCTGACTAGCCTATGTGACCGCTGGAAATCATGCAACCTCACAGTTACCATGTCTGCAAAAGGGGATGATGGAAAGAAAACCGCCCAGCAGGGCTGCTATAAGAATTCTTTGGAGAGGATGTACATGCACTAAGTATACACGACGTCACCATTATTCTGATGCTCACCAACCAGGATGCCACACCTGGGTCCTGGCCCCAGAGGCCTCCACCCACCTCCACCCCCCACCATGCGTTGGCTCAAGAGCTTCTCTAGCCTCAGTAGGGGCCGAGGGCAAGGCAAGGAGAAGGAGCCTGGGCGCCATCAGAACATTTCCAGACTAAATTCTACCCCCAAGGCCCTTCATTGACCAAGCCAAGCTTTAGAGGACAATCAGAATAGCAAGAGCAGCCAAGCTGTGCTGGAACTAAGCTCAGCCCTGGGCTGTGCATTCGACATATCGGATTGCATTTAATCCTGACCGTAAACGCGCACACCGGTTCTTATACCGTGTCCATTTGACAGAAGAGCAAGCGGAGACTCAGAAAGGCTCCTGAGTGGTCTGCTTAAGGTCACACGGCTAGTTGATAACAGGCAGAATTCCAGCCCAGGTCTTGGGGAGTCTCAAGGCCCATACCCTGCACCTATATACAGCCCTACTCTAAAATACAGACATTTATGGAGTCCCTGCCATGAACCAGGAACTACTGGTTATTTATACCTATTACCATATTTAATGTCCTGAATGAGTGCCCTTGCTGCAGCACTTTCCCTCATCGTCAAATTGCTGTTAATAAATGGAATGGGGCATTTTAAAATGGAGGGAATATACTCATTTGTCTGTCAAAATTTGTAGGCTTAATACCCTTCCAGGGAGATATATATATAATTTTACAGATGAGGGGGAAAGGGACATGCCCAAGGGCAATGATACAGCAGGCCCAGAACCCAGGTGTGCTGGGCTCCAAGCGGAGACCCTGAGCATGCTGTGTGTCGCCACCCAGGGACTTCTCACAGTGTCCAGCGCAGAAGCAGGAGCAGGAGCAGGAGCCGGGCTTGCCTTTCCAACTCTGAGCCAAGGTGGGAGGTAGAGAACCGGCTTTGAAGAAAGCCTACCACCTTGAGGTCCTCCCACTGGCTGAGCGCCCTGCCAGTCTCTCTACAGCCTCCGCTCCTGTCCTACGAACCTGGTCGGAAAATTGCAGTTCCCACATGGCAACACGTGTTAGCAACAAAATTGCAGCTCCCATGTGGCAACACGTGTTAGCAACACAGCATCATAAGAGGCTCATGCCACCCCCTCAGGGCCCCCTGGCCTCTCCTGAGCCCAGTTTGGATTCTAGGACCAAGGCTCCGGTCAGTTTGGATTCTAGGACCAAGGCTCCGGTCTCTCTTCAGAGGAGGGACTTGCCACACTTGGTCCTAGACAGGTGGGTGATAAAAGATCAAAAGGCAAGCTCAGGCTTCTGGCTTGCCAACCGGCGCTGTCTGCCCTCCCCAGAGCCGCCCTCCAGGCCCCAGAGGCCCAGAGCAGCCCCTCTCCACCGGCCACCTTCTCTTTCACAAATGATTAAAAAAATCCCCTCCTGCTCTTAATTGCATGCTGTGTGTTCAGATTTCCTGAAGTTCATGAACTGCTGTGAAATTTAAGACAAGTCTGCCTTCCCGCTGCATTGCTACTTTTTAATTCTAAATTCCACCCACCCTCCCCAGGAAAAAAAGAAAAAAAAAAGTCAAGCTGATTCAAAGAAAATGATGTATGTCAGTTGAAAGGAGAAAGCCAGCCCCAAATAATTCTACTAATAAAAGAGCAGGGAGAGACAGGGTAAAAATAATGAGGTTATATCTTCATAAAGTCCCTTCGTTTATGATTCCCAAGGCATTGGAGGACGCTAGCCCATCAGGGCAGGGCCCCAACTAGAGCATCTGCTCCCAGGGGTTGCCTCCATCGCTCAGGGTGCTCCATAGACACCGGATCCCATGGTCGAGGGGCTTCGAGGTGGGTTGGCAGGAAGCGTAAGTTGTAGGGATTTTATAGCAGGGGAAAGAGGAGCCAAACCCCTCAAGACGTCCTCATCATCCCCTGATGAGTCAGGCTGAACCTCCTGCAGAGCCCAGGCTCACAGGGCACTCCTGGCCTTGGAGAGGAACCCACTGGGCGGTGGCCACCGGCCTTTAAAAGATGCTTTGTAATAACAAAGACCATGTCCGGGAGCTTTGTGGGGCCTCCACAGTCCTGTGTAAGAGGAAGAGCACCCCTCGTAAGCCACTGGGTGAAAGGAAAGGGGAGAGATTGGATAGGACATCATAGCGGGAGTTAGGGATCGAAAAATTCTGAGAAGAGCTTTCCCAAGGCAGGCATTTACGAAGGCCTTGCTGGGTGTGAGGCAAGGGAGATGGGGAGACAAAGGAGCTATGGTCTTCCCTCAGGGAGCTCGCCATCACCTGATGAGAGCACAGGTGGGCAACCAGCAGGCTCTAACAAGGGAGTGTGAGCTGAGAGCTGTGGCAGGGATGCAGGGGCTCTGCCCAAGTAGGTCATCCTCCTAGTTGCCAGCATCTCTCATCTGACTTCTGCTGTGGTTAACAACTGGTTTCCTGCAGCCCCTCTTGCCACCACACAACAGCCAGAGAGTGGGGGAAAAAATAGAGTCATTCCCCTGTATTAAAGTCCTCACTGCAGTCTGCAGGCTCCACAGATCTGCCCCTGCCCCTCTCCCAGACCTCTTCTCCTATCATTCCCTTCTTAGATCATTATTCCCCAAACCCTGTCCGGGGCCTTCTTTGTTCCAGGAAAACCCCTGCCTCAATTGTTCCCAGAGTCGGCATCCTCTAATTGCTCAGGTCTTGCCTTCCCTGTTTCCTTCTCAGAAAGGCCTTCACTCAGCTTCTTCTATGCAATAACCTGTGCAAGTCTCTCTTTATCACATGACCCTGTTTTAATTCCTTCAAGGCAGTTGTTCCTATCTGAACTACTTATTCTCCCTGAATTTGTTAACTGATATATGCCAGTCTCCCTGTATTAGTTAGCTATTGCTGAGTAACAAAATACCCCCCCCCAAAGTCAGTGGCTTAAAATAGCAATAATGTATTATTTTCATGAGTCTACAGGTCAACTGGATGATTCATCTGGTTTTTAGTGGGTTCCTCATGTGTCTATAGGGGTTAGTCAGTTGGCTCTGCTGATCTTGCCTGGGCACTCTCACAGGGTTGGAGGTTGGCTGGCTGTGACCTGGTCTAGGTGTCTTGGCTGAGACAGCTCAGCTCTGCTGTACATAGCCTCTATTCTACCAGTAGCCTAGTGTGGGCTTGTTTCCATGTGGCTAGAGTAGAGAGAGAAAGTGGGGGAGGATGCACAGGAGTTCACAAGGCTTTAGCTCAGAACTGGCATACTGGCATTTCCACTGCATTTTGATGGCCAAAGAAACTCTCTAGACTAGTCCAGATTCAAGAGGAGGCAAAAGAGAATTCCACCTTTTTACCAGAGAAGCTGCAAACCACATTGTAGAGGGTGTGGATATATGGATCCGGAAGAAATGGGGACATTTTCACAGTCAATCTACCACATTCTCCTTCTCCAATGTAAGTCCCACAAGAGGGAAGACCTCAGTGAGCACTTGCCATGCACCACACACAGCTTTAACCACTCCCTTACACGGTATACATAACTCATGATCTGTGTTTGGTGTGTTTGTCAATTTCTTAAAAAATGGCACAAACCCCTTCACAACACTGGATTCTGGGACAAGGTTGTGTTCCGGGTGAGACAAGTTACAACAGGCATCTGCTGTATAGGGCTGTGCTATGCTGGGAGACGTATTTGCCCCATGGGATATCAAAATCCACGTAATAACAGGTCATGTTATAATGAGGTTTTGCTGCACATGCTTGCTCTCAATTTAGACAGCAGGGCCTGCCAGGTCTTCCTCCAGCTGCTGGCTTCAGACCTCTCTTTCCAGAAGGATAAGAACTACCTGTCAAAATGCAAAGCTCTAACAATGAAATATACAGCGCATGCTGTGGGAAAGCCCTCGGTTTACTTCCACAGGCTACAGCTGGTGTGCGCGGCTGAGATGATTCATTCCTCCACCCAGCAAAACAAGTCCGTTTACAGGGTCTCCCAAACAGAACACATCCTCAGCCTTTCACAGGCTCTGCTCTCGGCTCATGATTTAACCTCCTCTGCGTCGAAGAGCGGCGGACTCAGCAGACTCGTGCTGGAAAAGGAGGCTCCTTCCTGAATTGCTCTCTCTTCCCAGGCAATATACTGTTACATTTCTAGGAAACCAGAACTTCCTTTAAGTCCTGCTTCAAGTACCTACACATTCCACGCTAAGCTGCAATGCTTAATTTAATATCTCCACCGCAGAGCTCACGTTTTAAACAATAGAGCCCACAGCCTGAGGGACCCAGGAAGAGAACTCAAAAGGTGATATTGTACATGAGGCAAAAAGACCAAAAAACAAGAAGGGTTTTTGCCACAACTGTCAAAAGTGAATGTAAGGGGCACTTCAGAGCAACCCCAGGGTCATCTTTTCGCGGAGGGAAGCTGGAATTGTACCGGGTTCCACTTCTGAGAGGCGGGTGCTGCCAGAGGCTAAAGAATAAAGACATCACTAAGCTGAAAACCTGAGGGCAAGAAACTATTTCAGCCACAACAAAAGTAGCAAAGGCTTTTCAATGTCAGGAAATCTGGAAGAAAAGACAGAGGAAGGAGACTCTAAAAAGGCCAAGTTCATTTCCTTTGGAAGTCACTGCCTGGACCCAGGGCCCTCAGATTGTTACCTATTCCCAGGGGAGCCTTGAACTCATTTTTCCAAATCCAAGGTGCCAATGGTCTTCATAAGGGCACTGGCTGGAGCAGAACCGAGAGCATGGCAAGTGTGCCGCCCTCATTTCCCTGGGCCTGAGCAGTGTTGGAAGGTGAGCCGATCGACTATATACATACTCTGATCACTGGGATGCTTGTCTTCCTCAAAGACACCCAGGAACATTACTGGTTCATCCATTCATTAAATGTAGATCGAATACCCCTAATATGTGCTATGTATTGTTCTAGGCTAGCCTGCATGGGACTTCCAAATAAAATCAATAGTGAAATACAAGAGTATGTTAGATGATGATGTGTCACATAAACCAGGGGAGGGGGTGGGATTTATTTCTAAAGAGGGTAGTTAGATGAGGCCTCCCTGAGTAGGTGATATTTGAACAAAGGCTTGAATGGGATGAGTGGTTATCTGGCGGAAGAGAATTCTAGGCAGAGAGAACAGGCAGTTGGCTGATTCTGATTTCAAGTGAGCTCTTGAGCAAGCCCCAACTACTGACTGTCTTTGTATCATATCAGTTTTCATAACTCCACATGATAGTCCTGAAGGGCTGCGCATTGAGCCTTCCCATGCCTGAAGGAGTAAATGCTAGGCCTGACCTTGAGAGTGTTTGCTAAAGTAGACAGGATAGCATAGGTAGTCTGAGTTCAAGGTTAGATTTTATGACAAACCTGCTGAGGGGACTTGGCAAGCTATCTAGCATCTCTGAGCCTCAATTTCCTTGCACTCGACCAACTCAGTGTAGTGCATGGTGGTTAAGAAGTGTATGAGGCTTCAGAGGCAAAGCTGAGTTTGAATGAGGACTAACACTTGTTAGCTGAGTGGCATTACACAGGAGCCTTCACTTTTGTGGGCTTCAGTTTCCTCATCTGATAAATAGGACTAATAAAGGCTAATTGCAAAACTATTAACTATCCAGCCCAGAGACAGAACATAGTAAGTACCAACTAGCTATTGTGTTATTTTCATGGTTGCTGTTATGTTATATAGACCAGAACATAATGAGACAGATGTTCTTTTACTCAGAATTACCCAGAGCCTTTAGAGTCAAAGCAAAATGCCATATTCTTACCCACCAAATGCTGACCTTTAGTCTTGTTGCATTAGTGAATATGAATCTAGAGAATTCATATGTGAAATTAAGTATCTCATAGCTATTGGCTAGTTTCCAATGCAGAAGCATGCGTGTGTCCTTCGTTCATTCATTCATTCCCTCTGGAAAAAAGGCAAGGATGCACCACCTGATATCAGCTTCCCTAACAATTTAGTGAGTGCAATTCTGTCAGTTACTATGCCCGGTCCTAGACTGGTATCAGACAATATGCGATGGTGGGAACCTGCTCAGCACAGGTGACAGAACTAGCCAGGTGTATGATGGGAAAGTCCTGACTCTTCTACCTTTGCAAGGACTCGTTGAGCTGCCTCTCCCCTGTGGCCCTCAAAGGGCAGCAGAGGGCCTAGTAATAGTCCTTGGCAGCAGGTCCACTAGTCCACTACACCCCTTCTCTCTAGCCTCCTATTCCAACACAGGCCCAGGGGTTGGGAGTCCAAGTTCCCAAGACTGCCTGGGCCAGAATCTTGGCTCTTCCACATATTAGTTAAGCAATTCTGAGTAAGTCACTCCGCTTCCCCAAGCCTGCGTTTTTTTATGTGTAAAAGAGTAATAAGCACTGTATCCACGTCGGAGAGGACTGCGAGGATTAAAGGAGATAATTCGGGGAAAGTGTTTCTTTACTCGCGCCTGGCCCTGGGAAAGCGCTCAGTGGACAGCCAGTATAATTATTGTTGGCAATCATGGGAGCCTCAGAGACCCCACAGTGTAGCTCATGCTGGAGGCAGATGACCCGGGTTTGAAGCCTGGGCCTGCATCTTCCTAGTTGTGCGCCCCTGGGACAAGGTGTTTAACTTCTTGCAGACTCAGCTTGGCCATCTGCAAAATGGGATCAATAGCAGCATCCACTTCCTGGAGCTTTGATGAGGACTCAATGAGTTTTAACAGGCACGAAGCCCTCAAGCCATGCCTGCGTTACATCAATGTGCACTAAGGACAGCTGCTATTGCTGTCAGCTACTCATGCCAGGTGTTCTGGGCTCCGTTCCTGGCTCTGTGTAGCTGAGACTCAGAGGAAAGGCAATTGCCGGCCTTGAGAGGAGGTTTGGAAACCACACCTCTCCTACCTTCCTTCCCATTCACTCCATTCTATGGGAGACTCTCCATTCTCTCGCCCACAGGTCACTTAAATGAGCCAGCTACGACCTTGCTCTTGACTGCCAAGAAGCAGCCACAGTCCACATCTCACGGCAAAGGCTGCCTTTTTCAAGAGCCGCCAGAGTGGGGGCTAGGAGGACATGTTCGAGGACAACATAAGACAGAGAGCAGCAATCGCTCATTGAACTGGGGAGACTGACAGGGGACGCCACCTGCAAATTGGAATCACCCACAGGGCACTCGGGCATTCCCATCCGAAGAGGGAGGTGTCCAAACAAGTGGCTTATTTCAAGCTGAGCAGACCTTTGATTTTATCGCCAAGTCAATGGACTAGGACAGTGGTCGGCAAACTGTGGCTCGCGAGCCACATGTGGCTCTTTGGCCCCTTGAGTGTGGCTCTTCCTAAGCCTTAGGAGTACCCTAATTAAATGTACCTACCTATATAGTTTAAGTTTAAAAAACTTGGCTCTCAAAAGAAATTTCAATCGTTGTACTGTTGATATCTGGCTCTGTTGACTAATGAGTTTGCCGACCACTGGACTAGGAGAACCAGACTTGCCTGCGAATGCCTGGGGAGTTACAAATCCAAATACGGCCTTCTTTGCTGTGTGGGGAGCCTGATGTATGTCAGTCTACTTGGTGGGGACGGGGGAGGGGCAGGCAGACACTGGGCACTTTCAAGCTGCCTGCGCTGCTGTGGTCCCCGCAATCTGGTGGAGCTCCCCCGTTTACTGTAAAATTCAAGTGGTGCCGTTTGTTCAGCCCAGATTCCCTGGCTTGTTCTCAGATAAGTGGCACCCAGTATGGCTCCACAGTGGTCTGTGCTGTCTGCTGGGCAGCACTTAGCAGGTGGGTGACAGCCTTAGAAAATTTCTAAAAGGGGTCTCTATTCGGTTTTCCATTTCTCCTCTGTCAGGGCTCAGGGTTTTGCACCAGTAACTGTCCTAGGGCATCCAGTGGCCTGGTCCATGGCTCGGCCCCTGGGGCTCCATTCAGCCCAGTGCTCCTCCAGCAAGCAGCTCCACAGGCCCTTAATAATCCAACTAAGGGTCCAGTTATTAAGATATGAAGAAAACTCCCAGCATGCCCCTTACCCATGCAAATGCTGGGGTTCTAGACTTTACAGTGCGATCTTTGTCATATGGTGTTGCTGAAAATAACCAGCAAGATTTCTACCCAAATGGCCTTGTTAGAGAGCTCTTTGGGGGACTTCACCCTGGAAGACAACAAAACCCCAAGTTGTGTCAGTATGTTTAATTGTTCTTCCCAGTCATCCAGGACCAGGGCAGGGCTACCGAGGGGCCTCTGTGGGTTTGAGGTTTCTCTGACCCCAGTCCTTCCTCTGTGGCCATGTGAACCACCTTCTTGATTATTCAGAACACAGAGTGACCTAGAAAAATCCCCAGGTTTCATGGAAATGAAAGATCCGCAAACAAACACAGCTGGCTTGGGCTTTGATGCCGATAAACAAAGCGAGGCAGAGCAGAACCGCAGAACGAAAATCAAAAAACCAGACTGAAAACAAGACAAGAAAATCCTTTCCCCTCAGCCTGTAGTGGTGGGAGGCAAGGCGCAAAGGAAGCTCTGGGGGAGCAGCTTTGAGAGCAAGGCTTCCCCGAGGGGAAGCGGGGAGCCCCTGGGCTGTGTCCCCGGTCAGGCACAGGCCCCCCGCTTCGGGCCTGACATGCTGGCACTGGTGCACCTGAGGTGACCTTGAGCCGGAGAAGAAGCAGTGATTATGGGGGGTAGAGGAAGAATGAAGAGGAAACCAAGTGTGGGTGGGGGGTTGATATTTCCCCAAAGGGAGAGAATTGGCTGAGGGGACCATATTTCTAAAGGGAAACCCGTGGGATGGTAGGAGGGGAAGGCAGGTGCCCACAAGCTCTCCGTAGATGCAAGCAGAGGACCTGGTGTTACATGCCCCAGAGAAGTCCTGGGAAGATGTGTGGGGTGCCTCTTGGACTGTGCATCCCTCCCTGCCTTTTCAGTGCTAATTCCCAGCCATCCCAGGCCAGCAGGAAGGAGGATCCCAGCCACGATGCTCAGAGAAATGCTATTCATAGATCCCATGCTACTCTGGGGAAGATTTTATAATTAAAGTGTAACTGTATATTACTGCATTGGAAATGCAACTATTACCAAATATATCCCCCCATTCTGCGTTTACAGACAGAAACACAGGCATGGTTGTTAACTATTTTTAAATATCCTAATGCTTCACAGGCTTGTGACACAAAATGAAGTTCCTTAGCCCCCCCCCCCCTCATCTTTTGCTGCAGGAAAAAGAGAGACAAACTCTTGGAGAGGAGTGTTGTCACCGTATCATTTCTTCTCTGCCACAGACAACTTGATTTTGTTTACTACAATGCTTACCGTGAAATATTTTACACATGAAGAATAAAACTGAAAAGAAAGTATTTAAAACACATATATCCCCACCATCCAGTGGAGTAAATAAATCTTAGCATTTTGCCATCTTCCCTTTAAATCATTTTTCCAGGAACAAAACATACAAATATAATTTAAGCCCCCCACATCCTTGATTTCCGTCTCCTACCTCCCCTAATCCCAAAGTAAACACTAAGGAAAGTTGAGAGTATTATTCCTGTGCTCGTTATACATCTTATTGAATGCTATACACTTAATTCTGTTGTTCTCTATGTTTCCATTCATTAATATATGTAGAATAATTCTTCAAGTTTTGAAATTTTAAAGAAATGTTATCATACTATATCACTCTTAAACTTGCTTCATTCGTTCAACATGATGTTTTTGCTATTTATCCATGTGAATGCAATTGGTCCCAGTGCATTTTCATGCTGTGATGTCTCCCACTGCGTAGATATACCAGAACTCCTACTGATGAACATTTGGATGAACATTTTGAATACCATCCAAATGCTTGCTAAAGCTTCAGTGACACTAATAGCACATGTCCCCTTGTACACAGATTCAAACAATTCCCTAGGGTATCTGCCTAAAGCAGAATTGCTATGTCATAGCAAATGTCTACCTTCCGCGTGACTAGATTTTGCCCAGTCATGCTCCCAAGTGGCTGTCAAATCCATAGCAGAGCCGGGTCATCCGCGTCCCCTGCGGTCACAGTGCCTTGTCTGCTGCGCTGGTGAGAATACTGCTCAGCGGTTTCCATGTGCCAGGCCCTGGGCTAAGTTCTTCACACATGTTATCCCATGGATTATCTCATGTAATCCTAGCAATGACCTTATAAAACAGGTCTTATCAACCCCATTCCACAGCCAGGAATCGCAGGGAGCCACTCACACAGGGTCAGCATGACAAGGAGTGCTGGTTGGTAATAGCAACCAGCTGTCTGGCTTCAGAACTGTTAAAAAGTAAATACTGTTGCCTTCAGAACTGCAAAAACGCCCCTTTTCACTGACCAGACACATGATTGGAAGCCACAGAGAGAATAAATTACCCACGGGACTGAAAACGTGGTCTGCATTCCTAGCCGAACCCAGAGCTCTGGCTCCTTACTCCCCACGTGAGCCTGGCACAAGCATTGAGGTTGTTTCCTCAATGGTTTCCTCAAGGAACCAGCATGAAGCTCCACGCTGAACGGCGTTAAGGGGAGACATCCTTGTTTCTGGAGCCTGACTGTGATGGCATTCACAGACCCCAGCCCCTCCTTCCAGGAATGGCCCTGCAGCCAGGGCCTCCCCACCATTAATCAGGGCGCCTTGGAGCGCATCAGTCATGCAAACCATTTGGAGCACTTTTCCAAGAGCGGGAACAACATCATAAAGCCTTGGCAATTGAGTCAGAACAAATGGATCCTAAAGACGACTTTCCACGTAGGCCCCAGTAAGCCGGCGGAATGTTAAAAAGACACATGAACTTCAGAAGTGAAAGCAGAGAGCGAGAGGGAAATCCCTCCTCCTGATGAATCAATTCCAGAAAAGCCCTTTCACCAGGTCCAGTCCCCATCCATCAGCACCATCGCCAGAAGATGGGAAATGCTGGCTCTCACTCTTAGCACCTCTGCGTTACTGTTACCCATGCTCCGAGTGTGGTCAGAGAAAATGGGTCTTGGGACAGAGAGCAGGAAACCCTGACTGAGGAAGAGTGCACTTCAAAAAGGGGGGCTCCTCCTTCCCAGGTGAGACTCAGAGGTGCTGACCTCCAGATGAGATTGCTGTGGGGCAGCAGCTGGGCCCGCATGCTTCAGGGTTATTCACAGAAAGGCACCATTGGGTCATCAGGGTCCCTTGGATACTTTCAAGTTCACCCACTGGCCACACCGCCCTTCTAGAGTGTTGTAGGAAGAGAGTGGCGGACGGAACCCAGTGCTGGTACCATAACCATGGCTTGGGGTATCGCAGAGGACTCTGGAGGTAACAGGATCCTAATACAGAGGAAGGGCAGGCCAAGAGTTGAGCACAGACTTTGGGAACAGTTGGACCTGAGTTCACTTATTAGCTGTGTGTCTTGAGTAAGTAACTTAACCTCTCTGAGGCCGTTTCTTCAGTTTTAGAGGGGGCAGGGGGTGTAATGTCATCAACTTCAGCGGGCTATTGGAATGATTAAAAAACGAATGTGTTTAGAGCCCATAGCATGGTGCTTGGCACATCGTTAACCTTGCTGCCCACTATTCTGGAGATTCTTTATAATTTTTTTAAAAGGCACCCTTCTTCAAGACATTTTTCAGCCACCAGGCAGAAATAATTCTGCAAATCTCCCATGACTATGCAGTGAGTGGTACCCCCTGGAGTTGTGCAATGGACTTGACCAACCATAGCATTGGCCTTGCACATGGTAAGTGCACAATAAACAGTAACTAATTTTTATTCACCAGAATAAAAACTACCATCACCCACAGGCCTCATGAGGAGTCTTTCAGATGGTACCAAATTCCTAAAGGAGGTTGTAAAGGGTTCCCAGGACTCTAAGGAGTGTGCAGAGCTCGTGTGGGATTTGGGAGGGGTGATGTGCGCAGGGCAATGAAAGGTTGTCAGGCAATAGTCCCAGCAGGAGACAGGCAAGCAGAGGATTCGGAATTCTCAGGTCAGGCCCAAGAGGCAAGCCTCATCAGTCAGGGGCAAGGTGAAGGTCTGACAGCTAAGAGGTCATCCGGAGCTCAGCCTACCTCCCAGGACTGCACTGAGGAGCATATGGGGGCAATAATACATGTGAGAAAAAATGCCTGTGAACTACACAGCACACCGGAGGAGTCATTACTGCCTTTCACTCACCCACTTCCACTCTACGAAACCCTCTCCTCCCAGCAGCCATGGGAGGTCTTGCATTCTCAACGCATTTATCAAAAAACCACTTTATTCATTTTTTAATCAATTATAAAGATGATATATATATTATATATATATTATATATATATTAAAGACAACTTCACTCAAAAGGATACAAATGGGCAATTTTTAGGACAAAAATGGCCAATGAACACATGAAAATAAGTTAAATCTAAGTAAGAGAAATAAAATAGAAACAGTGAGACAACTTTCCATTCAATAGACTGGGAAAAAAATTAAGACTGATGATGCCCAAAGCTGTCAATGTTATGGGGAAATGGGTGCTCCCCATCCTATTGGTGGGTGCATAAGGTGATTTCAAACGTTGTAGAAACCAATGTGAAAGTCTCAATTGGAATTTAAAGAGAATATACCCTCTGACTCAGAAGCCATACTTCTAGGAGTTGATTCCACAGAAGTAAAACCACCATAATACACAGCAAAACATAAGTGTCCATTTGCTGCAGCCTCCTTGGTACCAACAAAAAGACTGGAAACAACCTATTGCCCATCAAAAGGGTGTGACTGAATAAATATGGCTTCCCCACACTATGAAACAGGATGCTGGTTAAACACAGGAGGGAGATTCACATATACTGACCTGAAAGGACGAACTCCATGTAGTATCAGTGAACGGCAATGACCCCAAAATGCAAATTGCGGACCCCAGTCCTGTAAAAAGTATGTATCCGGGTCTGTATACATGTAAATAGGGAAATGTGTTTCAAACTGAGGGGGAGAGTGGGAAGGACAGACACCAAAATGCCAAAAGGAGGGGGTGCAGAAAACCGGCTTCCTGTTTTCTATCTCTATGCATAACTAGAGGGGGTAGAATTGTGGTTGATTTTCACTTGTGTTTTTAGCATTTTGCAAACAATTTTTTAAAAAACATGTGCTTGCCGAAACCGGTTTGGCTCAGTGGATAGAGCGTCGGCCTGCGGACTGAAAGGTCCCGGGTTCGATTCCGGTCAAGGGCATGTACCTGGGTTGCGGGCACATCCCCAGTAGGGAGTGTGCAAGAGGCAGCTGATCGATGTTTCTCTCTCATCGATGTTTCTAACTCTCTATCTCTCTCCCTTCCTCTCTGTAAAAAATCAATAAAATATATTAAAAAAAAAAAAAAAAAAAAAAAAAAACATGTGCTCTTTATAGAGCAGTATTTTCATTTCACTCTTGTGTTTTGTCTCTTCTCTTCCTTAGGATTGTGTTCTACCACACATGACCCTTTATGTCCACCTCTGTGGGACCTTGCACTGTGATCAGGAGGGAGGTCTTGGATGTAGAAGGCCTAGCGGAGAGTCTCCAGACATCGGGGCTGGAGTGGCATCCAGAGGTGGTTAAAATGAATCAACATCGAGTTTACACCCTTTGTTTTCCAACACAGACACAGAGACCCAGGGCCCAGGCAGGGCCTGCGTGATGTGGTTACTCACACAGACTAGGAGCTATTTACAAAGAGAATCATCACTCAAAACATCAGCGTGTGTGTGGTTCTGATCGAAGAAGCAGCTGACTGAGGCCCAAACCAAACATCCCCAACAAGGATAAAAAGCTCACGTCTTGGCTGGGTTCTGGGGGGTCTCTCCAGCCAGGTTCACTGACAACACTGACCTTCTCTTTGCCAGACCATCTGTCAAACACCTCATCTTCATTATCCCCATCCTTACCACACCGATGGCACAGGTCCAATTTGTCCCGTTTTACCAAGAAGGAAACTGAGGCTCAGAAAAGGTAACCCAGTTGCTTAAGGTCACACAGCACAGAAGTGGCCTAAGGGGATTTTAAATCGAGTTATGTCTGTCTACTACTCTGACACATAGGTTCTAAAGAAAAGATGGCTTTCCTGTCTCAAGGGCTTTTTGTAAGAAATATTTGTGGGAAAGAGCATTGCCCAAAAAGATGCCAGCCAAAAGCGGGCCTTGTGAGGAACATCTCCTCAATCATGCCAGGCTGACTGCCAATGCACGTCTGGTGAGGCTTCCCTGGGCGGTCCAGAGTGTGGGCAGGGCAGGAAGTTGCGATTCTAAGTGACCCAGCAAAACTGGAAGGGTGGCCGGGCCAGACGCAGCCTTCCTAGAGCATATGACTGGCTCACTGGTGAATCCTGTGTCCTTAGAAGCTGCCGCCAGACCCAGGAGAACAAAAGCCACTCCTGCTGACTCAGTAGCTCGGGCCACTGTGGGCATGTCCCCAAGCCCAGGCACAAGCGTTGCTTGTTCCCTTTTTCTCATCTGTTGAAAAGTACCTGATCGGTAAGCTTTTGTTTTGAAAATAAACACCCTCTAGGATTCTGCACACTCTAGGCCGATCCCTTTAGCCTTTATTGATGCTTCCATCTCTCCCCTCTGCCCTCTCCTTCTGAAGAGATATTTTTCTTTTATTCTTTGGGGATTTGGCTGACAATCGATTTCTCCATGCTGGTGGGGTTCTGGGGAAAGGTAGAAAAAGATCTTATTTAGCGGGGAGGGTGGAGAATGTAGAAAGAGTGGATGAGAAGGAAACTCTGCTTCTCTATTTAGAACCAATTTTCATCTCTTTTTGCCTTGCCCGGACCATAGCTCTGTCTATAATGACAGATCACTCTATATTTTTAACATTAAGAATAAGAAATGACTAAATCACCTTGGATCAGATTACTGAAGAAGTAGGAGCTAATTTATCTGTAAGCCAAACCAATAGATGTAGACATTAGATGGCTAAATCTAAGCAATTCTGTAAAGCCCTGCTAAAAGTATCTCCTTTCACTGGCCCACCAGTGGTAGCTGACATTCTTCTATTAGAAAGTCATTCCTTGGAATGATATTGTGCCTGCTAAAATGCACATCAGAGTAACAGTCCCTCATACTTGCATAGAATAGTGGGATATTTGAAGATTTTTATCTCTCTCTATTAACCCATTCAAATAAATTCCATCAGTACCTACTATATACCATGTAGTAGATAACAGGCTAATGATGGAATGGCAAGCAAAAAAGACATGACACCCTGTGCTATAAAGGGCACAATAATAGGGTAACCGACTAGATAGACCTGGAACTACACTCCATGCCCTTGACTCTTGATCCTGTGCTTCTTCCACTCAACTATCTGTCACACTAATGCCTGGGTGGGATGAGACATTACACCTTTGCAATCTTCCTCACTTTGGTGCAAATCATCCAGTGATTTATTTCTATGTGATAACCATCTGAAAGCTGGGCTGGGTATGAGGAGAAGGAAAGGGAGGGGCCCATGGGTGAAGTGGGAGCAGTATAGGGCCATCTGTGGGATTATAGGGTACTTATGGTACACAGAAGATCATAGGGATAAAATCCTTGACATTTAAGTGTAGGGGAGCTATACAGGCCTAGGCTCACCTTCTTTTAACAGAAGATCAAGGTCATTCAACATGAGCCTCACAGATTACACTGTTCCTCACTCATCTGTTCACTGGGGATGTGGTGGATGCTTTTATGGGCCAATCAACTTCTCCTCCTCCTTTTCCCATTCCTTCCAGGACTAATATCTACTTGCTTTTGTATTTTCATACTCAGCTTCCCTTGGCTCCTTCCTCTTGGTCTAAACATACACTTTATTCTCTCTTATCTAAAAAAAAAAAAAGCATTTCCATCCTGCGACCTCCTCTCTCTCTTCCATGTCTGTGGCCTCCATGCCCTCACCTCCCAGGTACTCTCCCATCCTTCTTCTTTCACCATCCCAGTGATTTTGTGTCCCAATGCCAAAACTGAACCTTCATAGACAAAAGATTGGTCTTGCTCAACCTTCCTCATCCTAACCATTTCTCTGATATTCAAAATTACTGACCTTCCTGCTCTACCTGGAACTTTGCCCGTCTTTGCTTCTGTGACACTACAATCAGCTTCTGCCCCAACTTCCCTGTTGGCCCTCTCTGCACTGCCTTCTCTAAGTTCCACACTCATGTATCCAAATGACTAAAGAAAGAGAAGTTGGCAAAGATGGCAGAGAAATGTGCAAAGAAACAGAAGAACCCCAGGACATCTAATGTCATAGATGCCAAGGAATCAGCAAGCTTTAGGAAGGAAATGGATGTCAAAAGGATCAAATGACTCAAAGTAACACTTCTTAGTCTTTTCAAAAACAGGTACAGGCCTGAAAAGAAAGTTGTATGAGTGAAGTAGGCTTTTGTGGTTTTCTGTCTACAATGGATTTTTATTCAAAAAGGATCTCCTAATGACTGAAAGTATCCAAGTAGCAGTTGGGGAACTATTGGTCAGGTAATAACAGATAATTCTGTCTTTTCTCAAGTTATTTAATAAATTTCTCTTAGTCTTTTTCAAAGGACTCCTAACATCCAGTTATTTGACTACCACCACCACCATCTTCATCACCATTATCACTACCATCATCAACATCCTCATCACCATCACCATCTCTATTACCATTGTCTGTACCATCACCACTTGCATCATCATCTTTATCATCTTCATCACCAAATGTCATTAAATGGTCCCCTACTATGTACCAGGTTTTGTGTTAAACACTTCGCATATATTATTTTACTTGATGTTCATATCAACTCTGAAAAGTTGATTTATTATTTTAATTTTAAGGAAAAGAAAAACAGAGCTCAGAAAGGTTCATTAACTCATCCACTATTACACAGCTAGTATGTCCTGGAAGGAGAATTCAAATGTTGATCTGCCTGACTCAGGGACTTCGCCTCCCATGTTAGGCTGCCTCTCTTGAAATGCAAAAGTAGATAAACCTGCCAATGACATATTCAAGGAGCTAATACAGAAAAGGAAGTTCCTTTAAAAATAAGCAAGAAATCTTGCCATAAATTGCAAACTTGTTGATTCCAGGAAAGTTAACATTCCGGCCCTTTCAGCACACACAGTTTCCAGCTTGTTAAATGGAGAAGACTCTACATTTGTTCATGAAGAATTTGGCATCTTCTGAAAAAATGTTGAAAATATAGTGCAATGATCAGAAGATAAAAGTCTTTTCTTTTCTTATTTTTACTTAGAAGGACCCAGCCGTTTAAAATGCTTTCTCTGCTAATATACACAAGAGAGTGTATTAATCCAAAATCAAGATATCTGTTTAAATGTAGACCAAAAGATTGAGGTCACAAAGACATAGATATAACTTGCTTATCTTTAACAGGATACACTGAAACTAAATAGTGGTTTAATAGCAATTTCTAACATTGTCTCTTAATGGACTCTGCAGGATATTTTTACATTGAAATTTTTTCTGTCCAATCCCGAAGTTCTTCAAAGACTCTCTTCTCATCCCTTACCCTTTTGGGAGATGGCAGGGGGAAGCTATGGGGGGGGGGGCAGCGAAAAAAACTCTTCAAATCCTTTTCCAAAAATCTTTGGCTGAACAAAGACTTTCTCATTTAAGAGCAGGTGACAGTAAGATCTCTCTCATAGGCAGCACATTAAGACTCTCTGCAGAAGTAAACAAATCCATTATGATGAAAGCCGGACACTCCTCGGGGCCAGGATCTAATGAAAATGTCAGTGTTTTATGCAGTTTAAAAACTGACAATTCAACAGTTTTACAGGAGCCATTTAACGTTTATCATCACTTACAAGAGCTGAAATGCAGACAAGGAGAAGGGGCAACAGAAGAAACCAAGAGACTGCTTGCTTCGAAGCCACACTGTTACCCATAACCCATGAGGATTTTACAGTTTGTCAATGACCAGAACCCTCAAGTAACAGGACACAAGTCTTGGCAAAGGCAAGTTGGAAATCCATACTGCAAGATATAATCTTCACACTGACCATATTCTACACTTGCATTTACACCCTTCCCCATTAAAGAGAAAACCACTGGGAGTCAGGGCACTAGAGAAAGCCATTAAACCAACTGAAGAAGGTGCATTAAGGGCCTGTGTTTTCCAAAATCTGCATTAGATAATATCCACACTATGAAGGGAAGACAAATAGAATATGTAACTTCCAAATCAGTAGAATAGAAAATAAAAAGAAATAGCAAAAGCACAGTCAATTCAAACAGGGCAGCAGAGAAAAGAAAAAGAAAAATGATAATAGAACACACAAAATAAAAAGACAAAGTTAAGTCCAGATGGATTAATTACAATAAACATAAACAGAGAGAACCAAGATGGCGGCATAGGTTAACGCCGGAGTTTGCTGCCTCGAACAACCACTTCAAAAATACAACTAAAAGACAGAATGGACATCACCCAGAACCACAGGAAGGCTGACTGAGGAGAGATTCTACAACTAGAAGGAAAGAGAAATCCATACCGAGACTCAGAGGAGGCGCAGTGCGGAGGTGAAATACTAAGGTGCGGAGTGCATGTGGAGTGGGCCAGCGGCGGAGGGCGCGGTTGTTGTTTTCAATCGGGAGGGAGTTTCAGACTCTGAGCTCCAGATCCAGGCAAGTCTCTAGGGACCCAGACTCAAACGGGAGAAGCGGGAAGGCAGCTTTCTCTCCGAGGTTTGCAGCAGTTGCAGAGCCGCTGGGGACGGAACTGAGAGCAGCCATAACTGCTCGCTCCTCCCACCCTGTAGATCCCCTGGGACCCGCCCCACCCAAGCCCTGCACAGAGGCATTTGCCGGATAGCCTCAGGCAAAGGCTAGATTAGCACCACCCTAGAGATTCAGCACAGAAGCTCTCCCACTGCAGACACAGCTGACTCTCATAGCCAGTTAGCCTGGAGGTCAATTCACCCCTAGTATTGCCAACAACAATTAAGGCTTAACTACAACAAGACTGCGCACAAAGACCACAAGGGGGTGCACCAAGAAAGCATAAAAAATGCGGAGACAAAAAAAATGACAGAAATGGAGGATATAGAGCTAAAAAATGCACTTTTTAGGGCTTTCAATAATTTGCTAGAAACTGCCGATAAACTTGATGAGAGCCTCAAGAAATCTAATGAGACCCTCGATGTTGTGATAAAGAACCAACTAGAAATTAAGCACACACTGACTGAAATAAAGAATATTATACAGACACCCAACAGCAGACCAGAGGAGCGCAAGAATCAAGTCAAAGATTTGAAATGCGAAGAAGCAAAAAACACCCAACCGGAAAAGCAAAATGAAAAAAGAATCCGAAAATATGAAGATAGTGTAAGGAGCCTCTGGGACAGCTTCAAGCGTACAAACATCAGAATTATAGGGGTGCCAGAAGATGAGAGACAGCAAGATATTGAAACCCTATTTGAAGAAATAATGACAGAAAACTTCCCCCACCTGGTGAAAGAAATGGACTTACAGGTCCAAGAAGCACAGAGAACCCCAAACAAAAGGAATCCAAAGAGGACCACACCAAGACACATCATAATTAAAATGCCAAGAGCAAAAGACAAAGAGAGAATCTTAAAAGCAGCAAGAGAAAGAGACTCAATTACCTACAAGGGAATACCCATATGACTGTCAGCTGATTTCTCAACAGAAACTTTGCAGGCCAGAAGGGAATGGCAAGAAATATTCAAAGTGATGAATACCAAGAACCTACAACCAAGATTACTTTATCCAGCAAAGCTATCATTCAGAATTGAAGGTCAGATAAAGAGCTTCACAGATAAGGAAAAGCTAAAGGAGTTCATCACCACTAAACCAGTATTATACGAAATGCTGAAAGGTATCCTTTAAGAAGAAGAAGAAGAAGAAAAAAGTAAAGATACAAATTATGAACAACAAACATGCATCTATCAACAAGTGAATCTAAGAATCAAGTGAATAAATAATCTGATGTACAGAATGAACTGGTGATTTTAATGAATCAGGGACATAGAAAGGGAATAGACTGACTATTCTTGGGGGGGGGGGGAAGGGGAGTGGGAGATGCGGGAAGAGACTGGACAAAAATCGTGCACCTATGGATGAGGACAGTGGGTGGGGAGTGAAGGCGGAGGGTGGGGCGGGAACTGGGAGGAGGGGAGTTATCGGGAGAAAAAAAGAGGAACAAATGTAATCTGAACAATAAAGATTAAAAAGTAAATAAATAAATAAACATAAACAGCTTAAATTCACTCATCAAGAGGCAGAGACACAAGATTTTAATAAAGCTTTGTTATTTATGAAATGGAAGAAAAATGCTGAAAAGTAAAAGGACAGAAAAAAGCATAATCACACATATTGACCCAAAGGGTGTTGCTATAGCAATATTAACAGATAAAATTATTTCCCTTGCCTAGAAAATTGTCCTCATTTCCTAGGGCTTTTGTGTGTGTATGTGTGTGCGTGTGTCACCTCCTCAGAGAAGCCTTCTCTGATTATCTTAGGTAGAATAGCTCCTCCTATCCCTATTCATTATTATACTGCTCTATTGCATTTTCTTCATGCAATTAGCTGGTCTCTGAAATCACCTTATTTGTTTGTTTACTGTTTTACTATCACTCCAGCCGCCCTCCCCCCCTCAGCTGCAATCTCTCCCTTCTGGAATAGAGCCTGCTGACACATAGTAGGCACTCAACAAGCATTTGCTGGTATCTCCCTGACTAGGCAGCCTGCAGTGCTCAGAGCCCCTCATAGAGGTACAGATGTCTCTTCTACAACAGATCACATTACTTGAGGATTATTATTATATCTGCACATCTACCAGATGCCAAAGAAATGGTTGTTACATAAACTATGACCTGCTGTGTGCCAGAAGTCTGAAACCCCGAGAAGCCACGTGATCAGCGAAAAGCCACATCTTGTTAATGAAAGCGCCCGAGTCTTGCCTGGAGGATCACTCTGATTCCCTGCAAGTGACCGCTGTGTCACATCCTATCATCCGTGGAGGCCGCAAATGAGGAGAGAAGACAACTTGGAAACACATTTCTCATCAAACTCAGTGTTTCTGTTACTGTTATATATATACTAGCCTTTGCCAACTTTATTAAAATGGACTCAAATAAGCATTTCTTATAATAACTGCATGTCTATAAGAAATGCATTTTCCAATGAAAGAAACAAGGGATAGAGCTTAAAATAGTAGCTTGTTGAGTCAAAACCAGCAGTGTGACTGTATTATCAGCCCAATGGTTAAAGCAGAAGGAATAACTGTGACTTTGGACAAGTTGCCTAGTGAGCCTAAGCCTTAGGTGCTATCTCTATGAAATAGTCATAAGGTCAGTACTGGCTTCATAGCTTGCTATGAAGACTAATTAGATTAATCCAATGAAGCACTGGATATAGTATGTGTCCCGATGCGCCTGATAAATGTCTCTAAGATTTCAGACTTGTGCACAGCCAACTCAATTACTTTGCATTCGTCCTTTGCAAGTTTTGCTCAAGAAACTGGTTTTCGATCATCTGCCTTCCGGAGCTCTTCCGGAGATGTAACACTGTTATGGAATGAGTCTTAAAGTTCCTTTGAATCTGATTAAATCCATTCCTTGTTAGAGCTGAGCTAGAACAATCCTGGCCGATGCCAGATGTATTTGTTGAATGGCCTTTTTACTGAAGATCTCAGGAAGACGAGGCTGCTGGAGGGGCAGCCAAGATGACAGCACTGATTAGCAAAAGGGGCATATTGTCTGGCACATTCTTCTCTGACCTAACCCCCCTCCTGCCTCAGAAGGAACTATTCTAGAGTGGAAAGTTTCCACCACAAACATCTGCTCGCCAGATCTGCCCTGACTGTAGCCACTGGTGAGAGCCATCAGGCATTCGGGGTTTTTTTCCTTTGGATTGGGAGCTACTTGACAAAGGCACAACCAAACTTCACATGTATCGTGAGCGACAGGAGCAGCACATTTTCGATGGGGACTCCTTTTCAAGATCAAACAATTTCGTACACCCCTCCCCCCAAGTAATAGTATTTCTCTTGTCATTTGAATCAGAAAAACACCTGATGATGAAAAGCTACTAGGAATTCAGTAATGTTTTAAAATGAATTATTAATTTAGAAATCTCAATACTCTATACACATAATCAGAAATTGTCACACGTATATTTATGCGGCATTGTGTGGGTGGGGGGGTTGGGGGTATTGAGCTGTTTAGCATGGTCCGTGGCCTCTGCCTTTTATTTATTTTTTATTTTTTAAAATATATTTTATTGATTTTTTACAGAGAGGAAGGGAGAGGGATAGAGAGTTAGAAACATCGATGAGAGAGAAACACCGATCAGCTGCCTCCTGCACACTTCCCACTGGGGATGTGCCCGCAACCAAGGTACACGCCCTTGACCGGAATCGAACCTGGGACCCTTGAGTCCGCAGGCTGATGTTCTATCCACTGAGCCAAACCGGTTAGGGTGCCTCTGCCTTTTAGATATCAGTAGCACCCTCCTCACACCCGACCTGAGGGGTGGGCAGAACTGCCCCCAACTGAAAATCACCGTGTTTCACTCTCTCCACATGCTACCTTGCTCTAAGGGAAGCTGTTTGGCAAGCTGTGCTGGAGAAGGGGGAGGGGTGGTGAATATGGGGCAAACAGTGCTCAGTTGGAATATTCACACTCAATAGGTGCGATATTTTTATTAGGTGATGATAGTAATGATTTTTGTCTATGCAATTACTTTGTACCTCAGAGTTGATCTTGTAAGTGGAGCTTTGAGGATAAAAAGGGCCCTGGATTATAGACCAGTGTTTGATTCCCACCCTCACCAGGAGCCAATCATGTAACCTTTGGCAAGTCACTCCCCCCAGCCTCAGTTTCCCTATCAGTCTGAAAGCTCACAGGGGGCACTGAGGCAGAGGATGGACAATGGAAAGGGGACGTCTACCACCCACCACCCGCTAAACATGTAATAATGGCCTCACGATGGGCAGCAGCAGCAGCTAAGAGCTCAGTCACCGACATAAAAAATACATCGTGAAATAACGCACCCACTTGTGCGTTATCCCGGAATATAGAGATGTAATGTATGAAGGGCAGGATGATGGATATGGGCATTAGATAGTGAAGAACCTGAGGATAACAGATGCACCAGAAGAAGAGGCTGAAACTATGAAAAGAAGCAATAAATTCATGTAGATGGAAAACATATGTAGCAGGTTAAAAGGGCTTAGTGAACACCAGGAACATGTAAAGGAGGCAAATACTAGATCTAGTCTGGCACAAGTATTGACTTGTCTACATAAAGAAAAACACAGTTCACAAGCATCTAGCGAGAAAATAGCAGGCTGCCTGCAGGAAGCACCAACCGGACTGCCCCGGGAACCAGCAGACGTAGCAGCGCCTCCCACGCCCGTGTCTGAGACAAGGCAAGCATCTGTGTCTACCATCTTCCCCACCCAAGTCCCATTTTTTGTTGGTATAGTTGGTATTTCAAACCAAAATACTTTTGGTCTTTGCACTTTACCCCTTTTATTTTTAAAAGCCACTTTGACATGTGTGTTCTCTGAATCCGTGGCTTATGACCATAGTTTGTGATGTTCAAGACCAATTCAGGAAGAGGATCTGGGCCAAGAAGAGTGCCGATGGGAGCAGAATACTTGTCCAAAGCGCAGGGGAGCTGGGCACAGACCACACTGAAGGCTTTCCAAAGTGCACAGCCCAGAGCAACTGCGTCAGAATCCCTGAGGTGGGGCCTGGGTGGGTGCCCACTTGGTTCTCATGGGAAGCTCAGGTTGGGTGGGGACCCACTGACATTGACCCTACAGGCCCTGGCGTGTGGCATCTAGACAGGCGACTGGAGAGGCAAACCGAGACATCATCACGCTGCTGCTGACCACAGCCAGCCCACCACCTGGCCCTCCTCTGCAGGTCCCAGTCAGGGCTGCTCACTGTGCTGACAGTGGCCAGGGAGGTACAGGAATGAGGGGCATGAAGGGTGTAAGCAATGCAGACATTAGTGAGCAGTTTACGAAGGGGATTGCGTGGACTCTCTGGGAATATGGCCTTGTGTAGTTAGGTCACCTAATCCCTCCCCGGCTCCCGCAATCCAGAAAGCTAGATTTAATGTGCTATTTGCAGGTTTCGAGGACCCTGTGTGGGCCAGCCATACTGGCACCCGGGCCACAATTGACTTGTAGGTTCTGTTTTGCATCACAGGCTCCGATTTTTCAGGTCTGCAGAAATGCTCCATTCGCTTTCATCAAAGAAACCCTCTGTCTTCTCAGAAACAGCAGATAGAAACCTAGATGCTTCAAATTACTTTCATCCTTAATTTGTTAAGTTTTTAAAAATCCAGTCAGAACACCCTGAAATTGAATTGCTCCCTGTCAGTTCTGTTCACCCAGGCTCTGTGCAGATGGCCAGTGAGCCGTCCTTGGGCACTCCACATGGCGGAGCACATGCCCCCAGTTTCCCCCTATGTGTCTGAAGAGAAGCAGACACACTCAGAGCCTGGTACCCTGGACTGTCACTTCTGAATGACAGGAGAGGTGGAACACTGGGGCTCCTGCATGTTCGGTGGGACTAGAACATGAAGGGACCCAGACGCCAGAGCCGGTTTTGCGCCTCCTCTCTGCTAACCGCGATGGACTGTGAACTTACCATGCACCCGGCATGGTGTTTCGGTTCACAGTTAAGCAGTGGGTCCTCCAGAGCTGCCTCTACACGGGCAGATGATAAATAGATGAATCAGGCATTGGTTCTATTTCACATTCCTGAAACCAAGCCTCTGCACTACAAGGGCATTTGGATTTGCAGAATCCCTTCTTTCATTTGTCAACTATTGCTGAGAGCCAGGTTTGTGCCAAGTCAGCGTGCTGGGCACCAAGAACAGACAGAGAGCTGCCCTCAACTGTGCTCTGGCTGGGACAGATGCAACATATGTAGTGACGACTCCCGTTCAAGAAGGCAATGGGCAGAGGCAGTTCCTTCCTTCTAGGAGCTGCTGGCCACACTCAGCAAGATTCTCTGAAGATGCTCAAATGCCTCACCAAAAAGCCATGTAAGAGTCTTCCAGGGAATAATACATGCCCCCCACACCCTGTAAGCTATGTTCTCAGGAAGGAGACCAGCAGAGGCTCCCCCAAAAGGAGGGATCTCAGAGGGGAACCAATAAAAGGAAGAGAAATACATGCCCAGGTGCTGATGTCACACTCGGGCACGGTGCATGTGCAGATTCACACTTGGGAACGGTGAACACGCTGATGTCACACTCGGGCACGGTGCACCTGCTGTTAGTGGGAAATGCAGCCCCTGCAGCTTATCCTGCAGGGAGACTGGGTGTTTTCACTGCAGACTTTCTGCTGTGGCAGCTTCTAGGGACAGAGTCCAGCTAGTAAGGGAGGTGGTACCAGCTCCCTGGGGACACTCTCCCTTACCCCCCACCCCATGCCACCAACCTAGACACATTCTCCAGTTCTCAACCTGAGTCCACAGAGAGAGCCTACCCTTCCCTCTCCTGTCCCAGCTCCCTTACCCTTCCAAGTGTGAAAATGCACTTTGTAGTTGTTTGCTGAAGTCCTGGCCTGCGGGCTGTGGGCTCCTGGGGGGCAGGGACAGGGCATGCCTGTCTTGTTCACAGCCACCCAGGGCAGACTAGCTGAGGGCTTCCTGGCAAATCAGGGGGCTCCAGTGCTGAGGAGACCCCCCTGGTTTCCTGGAGGAACTGGACGAGGCAGGGGAAGCCGAGGCTGTCGGGAGCCAGCACTTCCCACCCACCTCCCTCCTGGATGGCTCCTCCACACCGGCCTTCCCTCCTCTGCTGACCATCTCAAGTGAGAGGCCCCCTAAACAGCCAGTAAAACCCCAAACTGCATATGCGACATCAGAAAATACTACCGGGGACTGTGAAAGAGCTGTGGGCAGTCAACACCAAATCCAGACCCAAACCCAAACCCAAACCCAAACCATGTTCCCTGTTCTTGGCTCTACTCGTCCTAAATCCTTAAGACACCCTTTTCCTCTATTTCAAATTGATTTTTCTGTAACAGATCCTATTTAAAATGTGTGTTCCCTTCGTATTGTAAAGAGAATCCCGAGGAACCATTATTTTTTCACACTTAACACAGAGCCAAACAGCTGCTTTGTTCCCAAATCACATGGCACGTTTACTATCCCAAAGATCAAAACTGCCATGCATCAGGAAGTTTCTGCAGAGCCAAAGCCAGCCGACACGGTCACTGTCTCCCCTAAAAGTAAGTGAGGATCCCAGGAACCACGCATCCGCTCCGGGATGTGCTGGTGCCACACAGGGGAGTTCACCCTCAGCACCTCGTGCCTCCAGCCACTTGACTCGGCTACAGTGTGTGGCTGAGCACTGTGCCTGCGGGACCAAGTCTCAAAGAGAGAAATCAGTACAACGACATTATGCTAAGACTCAACTAAACTACATTTAATAGTTCCTTCATGACCCGTAAGTCCTCTCAGATGGCTACACTATAAGATGCGGCCACTAATATTCATTATCACATTAACATATGATCCCAATATATAAAAGCATCAATCTAATAATATATTAGCCAATTGGGACATTGGTTTAGAAATAGTGTGCCACAGGAAAAAATACATCGGTGACCAAGCCTGTTACTTAACCTTTGCAATTCTCTCTCTTGTTTTTCATCTTCCTCAACACAGATTCCTGCTGACCCCACGGTCAGTGGGGGTGTTTGGGGAGCAGAAAGAAGGCCAGTGTGAGTGGCAGAGTGCCAGGGCAGGGAGGGAATGCACCAGCTGAGGCTGGGCAGGCAGGCAGGGGATGGAGCATGCCAGGCCTTGTAAGCCTAAACCACACATTTTCATTTATTCCCGTACAAAGGGAACTGCCCAGAGGGACTTAGGAAGTGAGTGTATGAAGCAATTCACATTTCATGAAGGTCACTCTGCCTCACTGATGCATGATGCCATGTGCCCTGACTGGACCACAAGCCCCTCGGCGATGGGGAGAGTGCACTCCTTGCTGCCCTCACCTCACACACTCACACGGGTTTCACGCCACCAGCTCTCACACTGTTGTGTGCAGCAGCAGCATCCCCAGGAAGCTCTTTCAAACCCAGCTGCTGGACCCCCCACCTGCAGAGTTTCTGATTCAGAAGGTCTGGGTGGGGCCCAAGAATCTGCATTTCTAACAAGGTCCCAGGTGATGCTCAGAAGCCCTTCCTGGTCCAGGCAGGGCACTTATCCAGAGACACAGAACCATGAACAGACTGATGAATTTCAGAGAGAAGGTGGGAGCAGGGTGGGGGTGGGGAGGGCGAAGCGGGGGGAGGGAGATATTAACCGGGGAACTTGTAAGCATATATGCATAGCCCATGGACACAGACAAAAGTGTGGCAAGGCCTGGAAGAGGTGGGTGCAGGGAGGAGGGGGGTCAATGGGAAAGAAAAAAAGCAAAAGCAAAGGGGACATCTGTAATACTTTCAACAATAAAGATAGATTTAAAAAGAAAGAAAACTCCATAAGTTAAAAAAAAACAGACAAATCTGTTTGCTGAATAAGTAAATCAGTCAATGAAGGGACATGAAAGTGTTTTCTCCAGCAAAACAATAGAAACTATCAGTGGTTTGAGTTCGACCTTCGATGGCAATCATTGATTCTAATTTCCCTTTTTCTTTTCTAAAACGAGTCCTTCGCCAGGTGACAAGGGGACTACGCTGCATGCAGAGGAACTCCGAGAGGAAATAGATGGTGACTACACAGGATGAGACGCTTCAGACACTGCAGCGCCACGTTTAATTATAAATCAGATGCCACGCAAAGATTTTTTTGTTTGGATGGTAATTTCTGTAGGCAGTAATCGCCTGCCTCAGTCCAGAAAGGGTGTGAGGTGGGGAGGCATCCCTGGTGCCGTTCCAAACCGAAAACGAAATGCGCTTTGCCTGGAATTCATGGCCAAGCCCACCGTGGCCCATCCTGCCGGGGTCAAAGTGCACAGCGTTGGTGAGCACACCCACTCTAAGAAGAGGTGTCCTGTAACATTGCGACAACTGTGGGTGGTGCAGGTGGGTACTGGGCATATCAGGGGAGCACTGTAAAGACTATGATTGTCTAACCACTCTTCTGTACACCTGAAACCAATGCAAAATAATATCGAAAGCAAACTGTAATGGAAAAATAAACATAAATAAATAAATAAATAAATAAAAGGCATGAAAAAAAAAAGAAGAGGTTGTTCAAACTCTCCTTCTTGAAGGAACCCTCAAAGGTTCCAGTTTAGATGTTTAGGATGACAAAGCAGAGATGCAACTGGTGGATATAAAGTAAACAGAGACTCAGAACCAGCAGAGGAAGAAAATGCTTCAGACCGAGGAGAGACCACGCTGCAAGAAGCAGCCGGACTCTGAGAGCTCCCCCTGCCCGCCACAGTGAGGCTGTGGTTGCCACATGCAAATGCCCATCCACCCAGAAATGATGACTGGACTGCGGCCCCACCTACAACGGGCAGTCCAAACTTAGGGATGGCCAGGGGTTTGCGGGTTCCTTAGGAAGCCCTCTTGCCTGAGGCCTACATGGTCATAGGTTCATATTCTGCTTAGGGAAAAAGCTGGTCAGATATACCGGAGATTGTGGAGGGCTATAATTAAACACCGAGGCGTGGTCCTAAACAAAATCTCATCTATTCAGGAGTTATTCAGGATCTCATGATCTAGGAAGTTGACCCGGGAGAGGGGATTCAAAACATCAAAGCAAGAAAGACCACTGAAAACCATAGATGTTAAAGAGCAAATAACAACTAGAATAGTCATGAAGCAGGAACCAATGAGTGAACCGTACTCTCTGTCCACAAAGCAAGACACAAACAGCACAAGGCCCGTGTGCCAATTTGCCTCATGTGGGTGAGGAACCTGGGTTCTTGTTCTATGCTGGTGGGAATCATGGAACAGTCTACGAATTAAATACAAAAATAGCTATCCCTACACACCAGGAAAAACTGAAGTGCGTGCGAGCCCCCGAATGCAAGGTCAGAGGCAGATTCTCTCGGAAAGCCCGCTCCCCACGGCATTTGCAGTTACCCACCTCCAAAAGGGTACAAGTAAACACCGGACCTGCTCTGGCGTTACACTGCCACGGCTCCTCCCGCTGGCTCCCTCCTCTTCTTCTTTAAGACAGGTAAAGGTGGATCTCTTGAAGGAACTGGGGGCTCCCACTCTAGGCAAAGGTTGGACAGGTGATCAATGTACAGCATGAGATTTGACTGTGCCTCCGTGCCTCCAACAGAGCTGGATCATCTGGGGCAATGAAAATTATAAGCAACAAGAGAGCGGTATTAACAGCAAGGGTAGGGAAGCCCACACAGCACACACCACGAAGCCCTACGACACCCAGCGACCATGCCTCTCCTAATTCAGTCATTCCAAACACACTCATCAAGCACTGTGCCAGGCTCCGGGGATATAGGAGTGACAGATAGAAACACAAGCCCGGTCCTCATAGAGCTCATGGGCCGTTTTGAACAAGGAGACAAGCAATTAAAGGACAAAGGAACTTAGAAGGAGCATAAAGCAAGGGCAGCCAACCCAGACTGCTGGTCAGTGATCATGGAAGGCTTCCTGGAAGAAGTGACATTTAACACGGAACCCAGAGGACCCATTTAGTTAGCCAGACAAGTTTGGGGTGTGTCCAAGAGTCTGAGAACATGCAAGAATCTGAGATGAGAAAGCATGGCTGGTGTGAGGGGCTGAAAGCCCTTTGTTCTCGGCCATTCTCCAGCCTGTAACCCTCCACCCAACCAGAGCACCAGGTCTGGGGTCTGCAGCTTTCATCACAGGCTGCTCCTCCAATCCCCACAATCCAGTCGTGTTTCGACCTCTTCAGGTTGGGATCTCAGGAAAGGAAAGAACTTGGAAAATAGTTTGTTCTCTAAGAACATAGAAAAGCAACCACAATGCCGAGTTGAGCACTACACAATGGACCCAGCCATCTGCTTTCTTCACACCAGCATGGCGGGTGAGTGACCTGCCATCCTCATTCCGGGCAGTCGGAACAAGACCCTGGACTGCACTTGGCTTCTTCCCTTTGGCTCTCACTTTGCCCTTCCCTTTCCTCCAAGGAAATCGCAGGGGGAGCAAGAAGGAAACCCAGAAAGCTGATGAAGCCAATCTTGCCAGGGGCCTCCATGCAGGAGGACACAGCAAAATAAACAAAAACCTGTGCAAGTCCCAGTAGCTTGAGTGTTGCCCGGGGTTCTAGCTGCCTTTGCATGAAAGAGACCATGGAAGGGGATGGTTTAAGACATGGCGATAAGTACGCGGTCATTTTACCAAAATGCAGTCCAAAGTAGCTTCCCTTTACATTTTCATATTATCATATCATTCAAGTCCTGCAAACACAGAGAACCCTCACTTCTAAAAAGCGGAGCACGCAGCTATTTTTCAGACAAAGAAAGGATGTCTTTTTAAACCGATGACAACACAAATTTGTTTAGGTTTTCCCTCCACTAAGTAAGTAAGCAATTAGGTTTTTTCCAATAAAAATATCCCCGTGCATGTGCAAACACCAGAGGCAATCATATAATTACCCTGCCCAATCAGATTCAATTGCTGACAGTTGAGTTCCCACTGCTCATTAACTTCAGATCACAATGGGGTCTTTACGGAAGCCCTTTCCCGTCTCTTTACAAAGGTCCCTGTGATGCTGTGAGCAGTCCCAGCACTACCTCATGTTGGATAATCATCCCAAAATGGCCAGGGCCAAGGCCAGCCTACTCTGACTTCCCTCTGAAAAAATAAAAAGAGAAACTCGAAGAAAGACTGGCTCAAACACCCTGGCTTCATTTGGGGATCCCACTTCTAAATATAATAGTAACCTTTCACCCCCACACTTTAAGTGCCGTAATTATATAATTAAAACCAATTATGTCATTTAACAGAGATTTTTTCAAGATCCACAGCAAGCCAATTACCTCACTCATTGACCTCAGAAGATTTCCCTCACTGACCTGCAACAATGAGGATTGGGATAAATTTAGACACCGGCTTCCGAAGTGACAGCCATGGACCAGCTGGGTGGGTTGTAGCTGGTCTAGATTCTTCTGGATTCTAGAAGCTGAACTGAATTCATTGGCACCTAAAACAACTACTCGTGTGCACTCGATTTTCAGAACCACCCTAATAGCATTACTACTTCCATGATGCAAGTTATAAAAAGCAGGCAGGGAGAGAGCTGTGGGGTTATCTCAAACTATGCAACCAGTTAGCGGCAAAGCCAGGCACTAAGGACAAAGTCAGGGCAAGGGCTTGAGTCTTCCACTGCAGAATCCAAAACTTCTTAACAGCAAGTTGTGTGTGTGTGGGG
The DNA here is from genome assembly GCF_000147115.1 of Myotis lucifugus. Taxonomy (NCBI): domain Eukaryota; kingdom Metazoa; phylum Chordata; class Mammalia; order Chiroptera; family Vespertilionidae; genus Myotis; species Myotis lucifugus. Next base: position 2,829,314 of record NW_005871131.1, read on the forward strand.
GGGGGGGCAGTATGTGTGTGGGGTGTCTGTGGGGTATGTGTTTATTGTCCTGGGCATCCATTCTTCCTATTTTGATGATTTCACTCCAATTTTTCTTCTTTTTTTTAAAAAAAAATATTTCTTTATTCAGAGAGGAAGGGAGAGGGAGAGAGAGATAGAAACATCAATGATGAGAGAGAATCATTGATTGGCTGCCTCCTGCATGTCCCCTACGGGGGATGGAGCCTGCAACCCAGGCATGTGCCCTTGGCTAGAATCGAACCCGGGACCCCTCAGCCCGCAGGCTGACACTCTATCCACTGAACCAAACCTGCTAGGGCCCCAATTTTTCTTTAAGGCAACACATCTGCCCCACTTCCAGCACACATGGGTCACAAGAGACTCAGGGGTGTCACCCCAGCCTCAGCCAGTCAGCTCCTAGCATCCCCCTGGCCATTGGTCAGGGATGAGCATCTGACCCAATCAACGCCAATGAGAGACACTGTGACTTTGCTGAGAATCCTGGGAAAGAGTCTCCCTCCTCCTCAGGGGGCTTGGATGTGAGAGGAGGTGAGGCTGGCTGGTTGAGCAGCCAGAGAGTGAGGGAATGGAGTCAAGAGACGCAGGGAGAAACTGGTTCCGGGAAACTACCTGAATCCCTTCGCGTGGACAGCAGCAAGCAGCATTTAGGCATATAGAGCACCACCACCTATAGCTCCATTACAGGGATGGAATTAATTGACCAGCCTCTGGGTCCTGCCTCCTGCTCACCACATAGTCACATGCCTCTTATTTCTGAGTTATTTAAAGAACATGCCATTTTATGGGCAAGAGGAAGCACTTTAATCTGCAAAATGATTTTTATCACAAACTAAACATCCTTGTAATGTTTGGGTCCTCTCTTTGGTCAAAGTTGTCTCTCCTTGGAGCTGAGACAGCTGTTGGTGCGGCGAAGGCCTGCCTCGACCTTGCACTTTGCCCTGCTCCATGGTACTCTTCTCCTCTCCAATTCCTGGGTCCATATGGGATGTAAGACACCAGGGCGTGTGTACTCATCAAAATGGAGCACTTTCTTTCTTTATTCCCAGGCCTTGAGGAAAAAGAAGAAAAGAATTCCTCTAACGCAGGATTTGCAACCTTGGTTCTACTGGAGTTGGTCCTTGGAACTGCCTTATAGGATGTGCAGTAGAGTCCTCTGGCCCCTACACACCAGAGGCCAGTAGCACCCCTCTCCCCGAGTTGGGACAACCAGAAATGTCTCTCACATTGGCCAAATGTCTAGGAGTCTGGCCCAGATCATCTCTGGTTGAGACGCACTGCTTTAATAGAACGTTTGAGGTCTGTATTGGATTTGCCTTGCAGCATCTTTGAAAATATAAGCCCGTGTAGTGCTGTGGTGCCTTCTACTTAAAGTGTGAAGAGCGAGGGAACCACACCCTCACTAGAACTTTACAAGAGCATGTGGGGTACCCACGGAGGAGTGCTGAAGGAACAGGAGCTTCCACTATGGCAGAACTGCCTTCCATGGGGTCTCTGAAGCCACGTAAGACATAGTGACCCCTTAAGGACCAGGGTGGGAGGGAGGGGAAACTGTATCAATAGAAATACTTTTACCTAAAGACCAGGCAGTGGAAAAGGAGGTGGAGGAGAAAGTTAGAAATGAAGAACAGGCATCAATAGGGAGAGAGTTCCAAAGTGGGCATTTGAATTCTCATTTCCACAGGAAAGACAATGAAACCTTAAGACTGTTGCTGGGTTTCCTGGATTCAGGTTCAGCCAAAAACGTGGAAGAGGCTGGAGTCAAACAGAAACGATCCCTCCAGCAAAGACCTAAAACTCACTCCGCAGAGAAAAAGCCCAAAATGGTAAAGCCTCACTTATTTGGACAAATGTGGGTAAAGACACTTAAAATAAGCAAAATTGAAGGATTTATCGACAATATCTTCAAGGAAAGGCATTTACTTGCTTTGCAGGGCTCCTTCCTTTAAGAAGTTAAGGTCAAATTCACTTAATTAGCATATGCATTGGCTTGCCTTCAGGAAGGCCTTTGAATTGGTTTGTCCTCTCAATGAGCTAATTAGTTATATCCTCTCCCAAGCAGCACCCAGGAACTCCACAGGGGACTCTGATGAGGCTCTGCTTCAAGGCACAGACTTCTGCACACCCCCAGTACTGATTTCTGATCAAGTCTGTCCGAAGAATCAGGTAGGTTTGTGTGTGAGGACTGGTCTTTGCTGGGGCTTCACTGGAAAATGTTTGGGTTCTAGCAATTTCCCTCACCAGAAGTTCCAACGCCCTGGGGTTGGAGATGTGAATTAGGGACATTAAAATGATCAGAGTTAGGCCAGCACAGCTTCCTCAGTTCCCAGGCAGCTCCCCCTCCAGCCAGCCTGCATCCTGTTCTGGCTGCCCCATCCTCTGGCCCTGCATGCTCCAACCACTCTCACTTCTCTCCTGCAACCAGTACAATCTGGCTGCTAGGGTGTGACTATGTCTCAAATGGAGAAAGAATAAGAACAAAGGAGTCTCTGAGGAGACTTGGCCCTCTTCCCATTGTTATTTCAGGCTTATTAATTTTTGTTTTGGTGAAGAGGTAATGTTTAAAACAAACAATAACAGAAAAATAGAAGTATTCGTCTGGAAGCTCTGTAGAGCTCAACAGGGACTCTTACAAGCTGAATAATGAGCTGTTCTTTGTAGAATTTAGTAAGTAAACCTGGAGGAGCTAGTCCTCAACTCTTGATACATAGAGAATGAGTTTCTCAGGGCATCTTCCTATGGCTAAGCATCCACAGCCCACCCCACTCTACTGGTTATTCACTTCGCAATAAAAGAGAAGAGCAGCCCCCTTCCAGTCTAGCTAGCACTAAAGCCACAGGATGGGTTCAGTGGGTTTTGAGGGAAGTGCCTCCTGACTGAGTCTACTCACTACCCACTTACTTTTTTACTCTGAGTTGCAGACTAATTTGAGGATATGATAAACACCATAAATCCACTCCTCAGAATAAAGCATGAAAGTGCCTAGATCAAATATTTTGTTTGTACCAAAGACATTAGTCAAGACAGGAACATGGGTCTGCTTGAGCAGACATGTGCCATTATTTCCTAAAAAACAAACAAAATAACCCAAGGCTCTAGATATAGCTTAAGACAAGTGCTGCCCGCCCCATGTCCTTCTCAGCATGAAATGTAAGAGAGGCAGTCAGTCTCGTTAGGGTAGCAGGTGTCACCACAGGTCACCCTCATAATTGGTGACTGACCAAGATCACCAAGAGCAGCATCTCCTTGCTGTAGCAGGGGTGGGCCTTCCTCCCAAGGTCCAGCAGAGGATTGTCACAGTGCTGGAATCCGGGTGCCCTAGGAGGTGGCATCTAGAGATGAGCTTCAGGAGATCTAGAAAGTTTATGCATAATTTGATCTAGGCACTTTCATGCTTTATTCCGAGGAGTGGATTTATGGTGTTTATCATATCCTCAAATTAGTCTGCAACTCAGAATAAGAAAGTAAGCAATCGTTGTTATAAAGCTATCCCTTAATTTTAAAAAAAACAATTTTCTTAACTATAATTAACACATAATTAAGTTCATCCATTTTTCCGGGTAAAGTCCAATCTTGAGTAAATTGATAGAATTGTGCAACCATCACCACAAACCAATTTTAGAACAGGTCTATCACCTCTGGTCCTGTGCTTGTTTAGAATAAATATCCCTTAATTCTTGCAATAAAAGTTCCACGGTTGAAAGGGCTGATCCATTTCCCCTTCTCAAGAGCTGTACTAAAAAATTACTGGTTCTTGGTCTGAAATTCAAATCCAACAAGGTGTGCTGTATTTTTATTTGTGAAATCTGGCAACCCTAATCAAAGACCAAAGCAAAATTAAGCAAGTAAATCAATATTTGTATCTAAACATAAATGCACTTTTTGGGAGCACTATAAGTAGACATTCGTTATTGTATCAACTTTAAGCTTTCTGGGTTCAAAGATGGTTAGAACCTAGTTCCAGTTAGAGTTGAGGTTGAGAACTAAAGCTGCAGAAACAACCTGAAGAATTCTGGGCCCTCATTAGGTTATGTGCTGCATTTGCCTTGAAAGGTTAAGAAAGGGAATGTACTTGTTAACCTTGCAGCTCACAATCAAAACTTTAGGGGCACAAATTATAAGGAAATCATTTTTAACCCTTTGAAGGCTCACCAACCCCTTTGAGAAAATAGGATAAAAAGTTAAGAATTTTCTCCATAGTAAAATGCATGTATACACATTCTCAACATTTTGCATAGAATTTATTTTATTTTGGGGGGGGGGTGTCAAAAATTCTGTGACATTGGAAGGGTCTAAGAACTCCACAAGGGCCTGGGCAAGTTGATTAAAGCCATCCCAAATCTTATGCCTTGTTTTTCTTCCCTTCCATCGGAGTGGGAAGGGAGGAGTCAGGGCGATGGGACAGGAACTGGGTAAGGCAAGGACACTCAGACATCAGGGGTGAGAACTGTAGCAACTCACGGAACACCACGGCTTGAGGTTCATCATCCGTAAAATGAACAGATCAATGTTCATCGTCCGTAAAATGAACAGATCAACCAAGTCTGTTTTCACAGGTTATGTCGCTCACGCGGATCTAACTGGCAGGAATCTGAGAAGGGCCCTTTCAGATCCTGAAGCACTGCATGAGGTTTTGTATCAAAATCAGTTTCAAACCCACGGGATTATATGGTCCCCAAAGTCATCAGGGTTCTAAGTCATCAGATTATCTGACTGCAGACTCCACAGAACAGAGGTCAGGAGACAGGGGGGATTCTTTTTCTTGGAGCCCAAGGGGAAAGGCATTTATTTGGCAGGGACCGCATGAAGGACAGCCTGGTCCTTACCTCTTTGCAGTTCTGCACCGTGTCCTTCCTCCTTTGTGCTGCTCTCCCTTTCTCATGTGGAAAACTCAAACATTGCCCAGTTTTCCTTTGGCAAAATAACAGTTTTTCTCCAATGTCATGAACGTAATTTAGTTAATATCCTATTGGGTAATAAAGATACCCAATGATCTCTTATATCATTATATCATAACGCACCAACTACAATAGTACTCCAAATGGATAAAGGACATGGATGCCCAGCTCTGTGCTTTAGAAATAGTACCTTTTTTTGTGCCTTGAAGCACTTACAAAGTAGGTCCCAGGAATATTATGCCCATTTTTCAGAAGAGAAAACTGAGGGGGAAAAGTTAAGTGACTTATACGACTCACCCAGCTAGCCAACGACAAAAAGGGATTTCAAGTCCTAATGTCTACTATTCTACTATGTTGAAGAGATTATTTACGAAACTATGCCTTTAAAAAGACAAGGTTTTATTCATTTATTTTCTCTCGAAAACAAATAATCTACCACTTTAAGCAGATCTACCATGTGCATATTTATCACCTCAAAGGAAAATATATTATTGAAGCTTGGTCTTTTTATCTTATCCACCCTTGGTCCTTGAAACAGCACAAGAAATGTGTACAGGCTGTTATTATTTGTTGTCATAAGATAGTAGTGACACGCTGGGAAAAGCACGCTGGGAAAAGCACGCTGGGAAGCAATGCCCAGTACTCTGTGCTAAGACTTTTCTTCTTTAAACAGAGCTTGTTAAGTCACAGACAAAGTTGACAAATTTCATGGCTTAGTCATGGCTAACATATCAGATTTCACGGTTTGACGGAGATTAACAAGAAAATCATATTAGAGTTACAACTATTAGTAGATTCTTAGATATTTGGTAAGGAAACTCCAAGCTCTCCAAACTCTCCAAACTCCATTGCCCACTGCACACCACGGTCATCTTTCCTCCCCCCAAAAAGCTCTGGTGAATCCAGGGAGAGCAAATGAGGTCCTCTAGTGCCCTCAGCCCCCTCCTGGCTCCCTCAGTGGTGAGCCAGTGCCAGAGGGGATCCAGGGACAGGTCTAGCCTCCATGGAATAAAGCAAGGTTTAGCACTTATGACTCAATCCCTAAGAGTGCTGGGAGAAAAAACTCACACGCACCCTGTTTGTCCATAGCACAGGCAGTGTACCCTAACGTCACATGCCCTACGGAGAGGAATGAATGATCACAGTTGTGGAAACTAAGATAATTTAGGTAAAAATTAAGTCTTCACTTGTTCGGGAGGAGGCAGTTCAGCAGAGGCCTTGTTACAAGAGTGGCATGCAGGCCGACTTCAAAAAGCCTGCTGCCTGCCCAGCCATTTGGCCGGAGGGCTCTGCATATCCTCTTTCAGGTAGGAGCCCCACTAGCCTGTCAACTTTGCATAAAAGACAGCCAATTTGTCAGCCATTTGCTTTAATTCTCTTTCCCAGTCTCCCTCATGATAAACTCCCCATACCTCCTGGTCTTCAATATCATATATCTGACTGGAGGATGGAAATTCACTGGCGGCTGGGACCGGTTTCCTCCCCCGGCGACCCTCCTGGGTCTTATAGGATGTCCTTAATCAGAACCACATTCCTGGGCTAGAGGAAGTCCTCGCACAGACACTATGGCAAATTAGTTTCAGAACCTGGAGGTCAGATTGGGAATAAAAGCTGCAGTTATCTATTGTGTTTTCTTTAGTTGAGACAATTAAGGCGGGTGCCTCACTCTCAGGGAAACAAAGACCCGGGAAGCAGCAGCCCCTTAGGAAGGCTGCATGGACTGCGGAGCCCCACAGGCAGCTGTGGAAGTGGAGAGACTCCCGCTCCGGGCATTCTGGACTTGAGCAAGGATTTTCTCATTGACCCAGATAAGCTTTTATATTTCAGTAGCACCCTAGGTTGGTGAAATAAAAAATAACTTAAGGTATGACAAGTTTAGTCAAAAAATATAGTTGTCAACTAAGTGTGTGTGTGTGTGTGTGTGTGTGTACACATATACACAAATCTCTCTATTGCAATACATATGAGTGTTAGATAAAAAAGCATATTTAATCATAATAACAGTAATAACAGCTACCATTTATGATGTTCTTATGTGACAGGCACTGTGCTGAGCACTTTCCATGCGCTATTTCATTGATGCTCTCAACAAACTAGCATGGCAAGGACTATTGTTCCTATTTTACTGATGAAAAACCCCTTCAATTAGCCACAAAGTTAACCATCGAGCCATCGTTTGAACCCTGAGCCGGGCTTTGGAACCACTGGTGTTTGGAACCACTGCGGCACCCTGAGCCCTCGGCCTTCTCAGCAGTCCCAAGGTGTCTCTGAGAAGAAATACAAATTTCCTGGTGGGTGGGGATGAGGGGTACATGACTTCACTAACACGCGAGTGTGAAAGAGCTCTGCCTCCAAGAATGGGGGGTGGGAGGGTGAGAAAAGCAAGACTTTGTTGCAGAAACCCAAGACCCACCTCCTTCCCGGCTCTGCCCAGGACTAGCCTGCCTGGGGCCACTAGCAACCAGAAGGGCCAGGGCTTAGTGGAAATCTGTCCCCCAGCCAATTTCAAACGGACAGGCTGCCCTTCTCATGAATGGAATTGCCCTGGAGATTTGAGGCAAGAAACATTTCCAGTGTGCCTCTACCTTAACTAACACCGTGGGGGCAGCGAACAATTACAAAAGGAATGAACTTTTTCATCAAAAGCCCTTCCATAAAACCATTTCCCAGGAAATGTAACACAGCATGGAGCTGGCCGACTGCAATTTTCCACCAACAATGAGCATCGTGGGGCACAGGTACTATATTTAAACGATTTTCCTCCAGCTTTTTGGCAAGACTCCCTCTCAAGGAGACTCAGGGTTGGGCTGAGGTCTCATTCCCCTCCAGCCAGCGGGATTGGAATGTTTAATACAGCCCTGTGTCTTCAACACCCATGTGTAAAACGCCAATAAACAAGCCGGCAAAGACCTGCAGGCCTAATTGCCTTTTAACTCCACCAAGATGATAAACTCCCAGAGCAAGGAAGGAAAGACTCCCAGGGATTTAACAAGTTTATCTGCCTGCCACTTGAACATTTTCTGTCTGCCTACACTTCAGTGAATTCGCCAATAAAAGGATAAAAGGGCCCCGAACCTCAGACCCCTCAATGGCCCAAAAGCCCCAGATTCAAAACGTATGGCCAGCAAAAGCCAACCCAATAACCGAACCCTGTTCCACGTGTTTGTGAGGTCTGGAGCGGGGAGAGCGGGGCCGCTTGCCCGTTTCTAGCACCCGCCATTTCCTGTTTATTGACCACGGCCTACAAATCTTCACCGACAATAAAGAACACTGTTCTCACAAGGAAACTGGGAAAAGCAAGTCATCCAGAAACCTCTAAAATCCAGGTCAGGGGACTGTACCAAGCAGAGAGAAGCCATGTGGGTCCCGGTGGTGAGGAGCGGAATGTGATCATTGACGGTGATGAGCATCGAGTTCACTTCTGAGGGACATTTTCCATCTTTCCCTCCCTGAGCTGCCTTCCAGGGTCAGCATTCTAGTTGCTTTTGTTGCTTTGCACCCTACCACCCAGAACAGATCTGAGAACTCTGTACCAATTGGAGTTAAACTGGAAAAGCAAAGTAAAACAAAACCAAAAGACTTGGGGGTAGCACAGCAAGATGGTGCCATTCAAGACATAAACGTGGGGTGAGTGGGCATAACCACTCTGGGGCTACTTCAGAATATTTATCAATAGAAATGTGCAACTTCCTTTGTGGGAATTTATTCTAAAGAAATTATAGGATAAGTGCATAAAGGTAAAGCCCCAGCAGCCACAGCATTCGAACAGGAAACATTTTAAAAGAACTAAATGCTCATCATTAAGGACTGGTTAAGTAACACAACACTGCTATGCTCTGTAGTTACAAAAATGATACTGTGGGTATATATCAATTAGTGTGGAAAAGCGTCCAACATACAATGTTAAGTTCAAAAAGCAAGTTTTAAAGGCATTTATAATATGGTATCACTTTTTAAAAGAGCCTAGATATAGGTAAAAGACTAGGAAGACACATAAGCCCATCAAATCTCAGTATTTCTAGATGGTGGAATTCTGCAAAGACATTGTGGTATTTGAATTTTTTAGTAATAAAAATGTATTTCCTTTAAAATCAATGAGAGTACTAAAGCTAAAATATAAACTATCTCATCATCACCACCACCACCACCACTACTACCACCATCACCATCATCATCACCACCACCACTACTACCACCACCACCACTACTACCACCATCACCACCACCACCACCACCACCACCACCACCATCACCACTCTCTTGATCAACTGGAAGAGAATCACAACTGAAATAACTTATGGAAAGAAAGACCCAGCTTTCCTGTCTCAAAAAACATTAAAAGATTTGATCTTGATTTATTGGCACATACAATTGTTGTTGAAGCGTATTGTCCGACGAGTTGAGAATGAGTGGTAAAACTATAAGTGGGCTCAAAATTCCAAAGGGTGTATTTCCCAGGTGGCCCAGGCTTCTCTCTTCCCTCAAATCAGGATACAAATGCTGAGAGCTCCTCTATTAAGCCGGCTTGTTCCACTTAATAAAACAAGAGCAGCCCTAGAGTAGGGTGCTTGCCAAATGAAAAATCTGAAGCACTATTTTTCTATTAAAATCTCGTCCATGTTTTTCCTATTGGAACCTGGAAACTGGACAAATTCTGAAGGAATCCAAAGGAATTTCTTTAGAAAGGAATTCTGTTAACACCAAAAGCTCCCCAAGCACTACACAAAGCAAATGCTAGATTGCATTATGTTGAGATGTAAAAGCAGGGGTTCAAACCCAAAATGACCCCAGAAGGCAGAATGTGTCCTTCGCACAGGCTTAGTGTGTATCGGGGCTTATGCGTCTGTACACTGATCCCCGTGCATTTCTGCATCTCCCCGCTTCATAATTTCATAATCAATTCCAGATTTTCTATTTTTCTCACAGTGTAAGGCACGGGATTCTGGATTGGCGAGATGCAAGGTTTAAGGGTATGGAAGTGCCGTGGAAAGTATGATAAAAATAAAACCAAAACTGAAGTTTTGTTTTGTGCCCACTGAGAAATAACAAATTGAATGCGCACCTCGGGACCCATTAGAAACTGTCAGAACACGGGATTCATATTAGAACATGGACACATGTGCAAGCATCTCATGTGTAAAAGTGTTAGAACATGGACTTGCGCAAATATTAGAACATGGACATATATGTAAAAATTTCATGTGTATAACAGACTCTTTTTTGGGGAGTCCTTACCAATGAATGGAGCTATGGGAAGCTAAAAGCCTCGCTATGTGCTGTAATACATCAATGATAGGTCCGACTGCCAAAGCACTATAGTGCTTCTCTCAAAATTCAGAACTCCGTCCCGTCCCTGATAAACAGGGTAGGAAAGGTCAGGTTAATCCAGGGTAAATTCATCTCTCCAGTTCAAAGACACTGGCCTCTCTATGGGCTTCAATTGGAGGTTTCTTTGAAGGATTGTTCTCAAATTCATTAAAGAAATTTCACTGACTTCACAGACTTTGTCATTAAATAGATAACCTGAGCTCTTCATTGCCCTGCAAAATGACTGTTCACCTTTGAAGCTCTGCAAATTGGGATTAAGCTGGCTGTTTGCCTTTTACCCGGAAGATGACTCCACACCATGGATTCCTGAGCCCTGGGCAATCACCTGGTTGATCAATGATATCAGATGTATCGCTCTAATGTGTCTCTTTCAAAATGCACACCCTTTCGTGGGTTGGCTTTGTTATAATTGTTGCTTTGGATGTAGTAGTACTGCTTGGCACTAATGCCCCCCCCCCCCCTCAGTAAAAACCTTCACGGAATATATCACGTTTTAAAAACCCAAGTTTAATTTTCAAGTACATGGAATTATTCAATGCATCAGCTCCCTTCTCAAAGGCCCAGAGGCCGAGGCATCTCATCAGACCCTGGCCGGCTCTTTGGAGCAGCATTTTACTTGCTTTTCCCAATGACTCTGCACATTCCAGAGAGGGCTCGGTATAAACAAATACCCCAGCCTTCAGCTTTCACCCTCTAACCCCACCGTCTGCTTCCTGCGCATCCCGTAATCTAAAACATCTCCTCCTCACAGGTATATGGTCTTGGATTTGTCACGGTGAACAGGAGACTTTACAAGGCCAATAAAATGACAGCTGTGCGGGGGGACGAGGTGGCTTTTACCGGCTCTGAAACACCACTGCCTTTAACTCCCAGGGATCAGGAACTTGAAAGCACTCGGATTCACTTAGCTCTGTGCTTGTCATAAAGTTAAGGCTAATCAGATTTCCCCCAACTTGCAGCCCTATCCTAAATCCCCAAGCTTCTCCTATGCAAACTTAACTGATGGAAGATGTGATTATGCCTTCTCAGGTCGTAAATTCTAATATTTGTAACATAACTGTTGTCATTTAGGTCAATTAAGATGCTTTTACTGGCTCCGAACAACTACCTATGGGTCTTGCCCAATACCCTGACGGTGGTTTATGACCCTAGGGTGACTTTATCTCCTAGGGATATGAAAGATGGCTGCACGGAAATGGTCACGAGGCGCTTGAAGCATTTGCCCCATATTACAGTCAACCGTGCCCATTTCCAGTCTAGGTATCCCTGGAAGCTCAAAGCCCTTCCTTATCCATAAAAAAACACTGTCGGACTCTAAGATTCCCCCTACAGTTGATTTCTTTGATCACCTTTTCTCCCCCAGACACCTGGGAGGGGAGATACTGCCGGAGACACTCTGATAAAATTCCCCAGGGATGGGCATGCCACACCCAGCCAGGAAGCACCAGGCTTTCGCACGTACATACATCCCTAAGGACAAGTGGGCTTTACTTTCACCTGGGGCGGACTGCTTCCTCGTGACAGGCAGAGTAGGTTGACAGCAAAGAAAGAATGGAATGCATTTGGGGATTTCAAATAGACAGGCTGCAGCTTCTTTTCCCTTATTTACCATCATCTTCCTCAGGCTGTTTCTTCTTTCAAAAAGGCCCCTGGACCCCCACTACATCCCAGGCACTGTGCTAGGTGGGGATGCAGAGATCCAGGAATTTCAGGCTAGCTGTAGCCACAGAGGCACATGAATAAGTAAAACACAAGTGTTCACAGGCAAGAGAAAGTTCTTTACAGCCAATTCTGAAAGCACTGAGAAGTGGCATGTCTACGTTTGCATGGGAGGGAGGTGGTCAGGGAAGGTTCCTTGGGAAAAAGGATTCCTAGCCTGAAGCTTAGAAAATGCATGAGCCCGGCTGGTGGGGCTCAGTGGATGAGCATCGACCTATGAACCAGGAGGTCATGGTTCGATTCCCAGCCAGGGCACATGCCCAGGTTGCAGGCTCCATCCCCAGTAGGGGGTGCATAGGAGGCAGCCAATCAATGATTCTCTCTCATCATTGATGTTTCTCTCTCTCTCTCTCCCTCCCTCTCCTTTCCTCTCTGAAATTATATATATATATATATATATATATATATTTTTTTTTTTTTTTAAAGATAAATGCAGGAAACATCTGGGTCCATTGGAGGAGAAGAGCATTGCCAGCAAGGAGAGCAAGAGCAAAGCACGGAAAGGCATGGGACAGGTGCGAAAGCAAGCAGGCGGGTGTTCTGGGGCCTTGCATACCAGACGGACCGGGGTGAGCTGAGGCTGGAAAGGAGAGCCAGGGCTAGACCTGGTAGGGCTTTGCATTCATGCTCCACAAGCTATTACCTTTCCTGTTCAAAGGAGACCTGGCATAATGGCACCCTTTTCACAAAACCAACTGATACAGTTGAGGAGGAACTCTTCTCTTTCCCACCCAAATATGTTTGCCCCACACCTCCAGTAACAGCCAGCACCGTAAAATCCTCCAGTCTAACTTGACCAACATCACTCTTTGAACCTCCAGTCACACCTCCCTTGGTAGAGGACACTTTGCTTTTGATTACTATTTATAGAAGCCAGGTAAAATATCCCAGACTCTACCCGGCAAACGCATACTGACTGACTCCAGACAAGGCTCTGTCCTCGGATGAGTCAGATATGTGGAGGAGGAGGAGGAGGAGGAGGAGGAGGAGGAGGAGGAGGAGCAGGAGGAAGAGGAGGAGGAGGAGTGACCTCAGCACGCAGTATGATTTTGAGGTGCACAGCGACACACCTTGAGTCTTAAGATTTAAAGGGCTTTTATTAATTGGATTTTTTTTCTGATGATGATAATTTGGTTGGATTTGGCCAAAAACATCCAAAGAGCACAACATCTACTCGGCAACAGGAGGGTACCCGTGTGACAAATATGCTCCGGCAACAGCATTTGAAAGTCTGTGGTTGGGAAAGTGCAAGCTACCAGCAATGTCCTGAAATTAGCTGCTTACATGTACTGCAGGGACCCAGGGTCAGAAAGCGACGGTGTGGACCCAGGCAGTCACAAGTTTCTCAAAACGATCCAATTATAGCTCATTTTCAAGAGTAGCAGTTTTTGCCGCTGTTGAAAATTTAAAATACTTGACTTTGCTTGTTTCTGCATATTATCTACCTTGTTCCAAAATGGATTAAAGTGCCTAATACCCAACAGAAGAGGCTCTTATTACTGGAGAAGGGAGGAGTGAGGGCTTGAGTCACACCCCCCATGCAAAGATCCAACTTGTTCCAAGTGGGACTTGGATAGTGCTGATGAAATTTGTAATGCTTTTCTAAAATAGAATATTCTGACTTAACACATAATTCTCCAGGTGCTGAGTGACAGGGGAGGAGCCGAGAACCCATTTCTAGAGGAAGTCTGGGAACCGTGAGCTTCATTAGCTGCATAAAAATCTCAGCTAAAGAATTCACGCTGACTCATTTGTTCTCTATGCCCAGAAGGGCATTTCCCTGTATCTGACCCACAGGATAGTGCCAGGCAGCACAGTGCAGTGTGGCGGCACTGGCTCTACTGTTGATTGGCATTTCAGTTTCAGCATTTGGGAAAGTCACCCAATCTTTCAATTCCTCAGTTTCTCCGTCTGGACATGTAATTAATAGTAGTTGTCGCCTCAGAAGATTATTGTGAAGAGTACAAGAGTTCATACATGTAGACAGTGCTTGGTGTATTTTAAATGCTCAATAAATATTAGCTATAATGATTAATTTCTAGACCTTTGTTAAGTACAGAGAGAACAAAAGAAATAAAGAGCATTACTTCGTCGTAAGGAACTTATAGTCTCTAGATGGAAACAAAACCACCACAAAGGAAACCATTGTGATCAAGAAAAGGAAATTCTGGGGTAAATTAAGTTAGGACTCTAAGAGCCCCCGGAGGTCAGGAGAGAGAGATAATGACATTTACAACATTTAGAAGAGGCTGGATCCAATAGGTGGTTTAGACAGAAAATAGGGCATTTCAGATAACGGCAAACAATAGGCATGAAGACATGGAAAAAGAAATAAACAGTATATATTTTTAGAAGAGGAAAAAATACCTCATTATCTGGGAATAGTGGAAAATTCATAAAAACTGCCCAGGGGACCTTCGGGAGGAATAAGAGGACAGGGCAGAGGTATTGAGCCTCATGGGGTTGAAAATAGGAGGAGCTGGAGGGACGCAGAGAAGGTGGTGTTTTAGGTGAACCTGGCCAGGCATGCAGATGAGCTGGGGGAGTTCTGACCCAGGGAAACCACCGAGAGACCACGGGAGGGGTGAGGCGCTGTGGCCCGCACCAGACCAGTGCTGAGAGGACAGACAGAAAGTGGAGGCAGGGAGAAGGACCGCTGGCCGTGGCCAGTGACTAGACATCTGGCCCTGAGGTATAAATGCACAGGAGCGGGGGTTCCATGGGAGCGGCCTGAGGCCCAGCACTGCTGCCCACAGGCCTGAGCTCAGGGCACCGACTCAGTGTGAGTTCAGCTTCCTCCTTTGCACAATGCATGCAGGTGTTTACTTCACATGAATGACTCCTGGCTCATCCCCAAGTGGTCAAAACATGGTAACCATTTCTTCGGTGTTGGTATAAAGAAGAAAGAAAAAAACAAGAAGAAAACAGACGTTCTTCTAAGCCACTGCCTGAGACCCAGGCCTGGTCACTTCCTGGAGACCTCATTAACGTTTAACATCAGCCATTTAATGCCTCAGAGACAAACAGGTGTCCATATGAATGAGGACTCGTTTATTGTAGCTCCTTCAACACATACCAAACTCACACTCACGTCCATCTTGACATGGAAACCACATCTTTCCAAAATATATCAGACCAAAGGAACATGGCGATAACTTTGCTTCATTTAAAAGAAATAGCTTAAGATTAAAAAAGGTAAGTACTTTGCACTTTGTTTCATAAGAAGAGGGAGGAAAAGGGATGACACATTGTGCCAGTGATTACCTGCCCGTTTTAAGCCCTGTCAGCAACACAAAGACTTAAACCGAAGCTAAATCCAGGGCCCATTATCCCTCTAAGCCCCTGTGTTAACTCCAGGGACTGAAAGGCTTGTCTGCATTTCTGCGGGAGGTTCGTGGTGGGTTCAGAACACGTTTAAAGAAGCGCCCTATTATCTTAGGTAGGTGTGTTCTGAAGAATCTAAACTGAATGTTCTTTTGTTTTAGTTCCTAAAAATGTTTCTCATCCACCTAAGTTTCCCGAAGTCCACCTTGCACAATGCAAATTGTAGAGGTGGGTTGTGTTTGACTTAATCAGTCTGGAATGAGACGCTAAGGAAGCGGGTAACACGGGGAAATTAAATTCTTCATCAGCATGCCCTTTTGACCCTCGCCGAAGTGTCCTTGATGGCCCTGCGTGTGCCAGCCTTCGCTTCTCTGGTAAGCTGTGAGGTATTTGAAAACAAAGTTTTGAGAAAAGCCACAAAATCAAAGAAGAACAGGCAAAACGACCTGCTGCTGATTAGTGCTCATAATCAGCTCTGGTGGTCACCAATGGAAGGACTTGTGACCCTTCAAGGAACCAGCAGGAGAGAAATGATAGAGTAATGTCCCTATTTCTACTAAAGCATATCCCCCCAAGGAAGGGCCCCTCCAGTCCACAGGCTCTCCTGAACTATGGCATGCCTGAGCAATTATTTTTTCCATCGTTTATACATGCAACTAATACTATGACATAAATGAGCTTTTACAAGCCAGCCCTGCTTCCTTAATGAATAGCCCAAGCCAGCGATTGCTTTGATTGCGGAAGGAAATAAATGGCTTCTCAAGGTCCGTTGGATAAGGTGCCATTGGAAAAGGAACCCCTCAGATGCATGGAACAGAAGAATTGCTACTGCTCCCCAAAGGCATAAAACCCAATGAGAAATCCTTTAGCTACCACGGAAGTTCCACAAATACTTATAAAGTGTTGCCTGTGCATAAGAGCACAGGTTGTAGGGTCTCTTGGACCTGAGGTTCTATTCATCGTGTAAGACCCACATGCCCTTGGGCAAGTAACATCTCTGAGTTTCAGTTCCTAGTCTTTAAAATGGAGCCAATATTTACCTACCTCACAGGACATCATACAGGTCTCCAGACTAATGCCCATGAAGCATTTAGATTTCACCTGACATGTGAGAATCATTCTGGAATATTAGCTATTACTATTAACGTAAAATCCAGAAAAGCACAACCTTTACCCATTGGACAGTGTTGTTTCTCAGGCCCAGCAGTAAATTCTTCTCCGTGGAGAAATCCTCCCTGAATGAGGCAGGAACAAATCAAAATTGGGCTTCAGCTCCATAATAATGATGGGTCAACTGTTTCTTAAGGTATTTTTCTTTTTTCTGGCTCTATTTAACAATCATCTTCAGCCCAGGAAATCAGACTGGCCATATGGGTGATCCAGTATTGTCACTTCAATATTTTAAATACTTCAAATGTGTAGACAAGAGTAGAGGGAAGACAACTGGGGCCAAGGAGCTTCCCAGGCCCTTGAAAACCTTTTAGTTTAACTGCCTCACAGTCAAGACACCAGGAGGGAAAGTGTCTTGCATTGGGACACAGGTCATGAAAGAGACAGAGGAAGTACTAAAATCCTCAATCCAAGACTTTGTGGCCACTGCCATTTTTCATTAAGAAATGAGCTGTTCCTTGGAGGTTTGGTAGGAATTAACTGTAAAATCATCTGGACTTGGTGCCATTGTTTTTGGTGGTGAGGAAGATGGTGGGGTCATACTTTAGCTATTGATTCAGTTCTTTGGTTACTACTGTATTTAAGCTTGCTTTCTATTTTGCTTTGTGTCAGTTTGGGAAATGTTTATCTTGTCAGAAAACTGCTTATTTTATCTGTTTTTTAAAATGTATTGGTACGCCTGGCTGGTGTGGCTCAATGGTTGAGCATTGACCCATGAACCAAGAGGTCACTGGTTCGATTCCTGGTCAGGGCACATGCCTGGGTTCCAGGCTCGATCCCCGGTAAGGGGCATGAAGGAGGCAGCCAATTGATGTTTCTCTCTCATTGATGTTTCTATCTCTTTCTCTCTCCCTTCCTCTCTCTAAAATCAATAAAAATATATTAAAAAGTAAAATGTATTGGCAAGTTATTCATAACCCCTCTTATAATAAAAATGTCCATGTTATATCTGTAGTTGTCCCTAATTTTCTTCCTAACAAAGCATTTTGTACCTTCTCTACTTTCTCTGGTTTATTAAACTTAGATGAAGGTTAGACTATGGAAGACACACCCAACGGAACTTGCTGCCACAATGGAAACCTCTCATCATCTGCTTTGTACAATGGATGGACCTGCCCTGTCCACTAGCCATCAGCTCAATGTGAACCCTTCCCATATGACCAACAAGACTGAGGAACTCAACTTAAAATTTAATTTGAATTCATTTAAATTTAAATAGTTACATGTGGTTACCACATTGGATCTTTTCAAAAATCAGCTTCTTTTTCAGCTTTTTTGGTGGATCATGTCTTGTTATTTATTATTGTTGTTTTCAATTTAATTTATTTATGCCTTTGACTTTTACAAAAAATGTCCTTCCTTTCACTTTGTTTACTCTGTTTTTACGAAGACCAGTCATTCGTCAAGAAACAGACTTGGGCAGCGTTCTTTCAAGGCCCAAATTCCTTCTTCCTTGGATTTGAGTCCCAAAGGGTTGGTAGGAAAGGTCCATGAAAAGGTGATTGAAGAGAGAAGATGAAAAGCTAAAGGCCTCCCAGATGAAAGCCAAGCCTGAAACCTGGCTGTTAAGAATATTTTCTTCTTCCGAAAAATGAATGAGCTGAATCCAATGTGACACTAAAGGAAAATGAAAATGCTTGACGAGCAGGTTGTGGACCTGAGCTCCCATGTAACTGGATTCCTCCTTGGGACTTAAGGCTCCGACACATGATCCTTTGTAGAGAGGGTCCTGCCAGCCCTGCTGAAATCTGGACACCACGGGCCTTTTTATTTGGGGAATTTTTAATATAAATGGAGTTGAGAACCAGGAACTTAGCTCTCTGGGGATTTCTGCCATTTGGGACGAAGACGTGGGATAGAAGCAACAGGAAAAAGAAGCAGATGAACTACTGTAAAGGGACAAAAATAAATCTCCTGCCTGGAGGGAGTCGGTCTCCAGGCCTGAAGACGAGAACCCCCTCCATAAAGCAAGAATTCATTACACTTCCCGTCCCCCCGGCCTCAC
This sequence comes from Myotis lucifugus, assembly GCF_000147115.1. Classification (NCBI taxonomy): domain Eukaryota; kingdom Metazoa; phylum Chordata; class Mammalia; order Chiroptera; family Vespertilionidae; genus Myotis; species Myotis lucifugus. Next base: position 2,847,776 of record NW_005871131.1, read on the forward strand.
TAGAGCTTGAGCCAACATGCAATATGTATTGTGAAGCTCGGTATCAGAAGGGATGCCAGGGCAGGGGGTGACGGCGAGGCCGCAGCTCCCAGAGATGACTAGAGCCCCTGAGCGGTGAACTCTGGAAGGCTTAGGCTGTTGCTGCTTTGATGCCTGGGGTTGGGAGGAATGGGAGAGGCTTACTCCAAAGGGACTGTAAAATGCCAGAGATAAAGGGAATGAACCTGAAACACGCGGAAACTTATGGTGACCTGGAGAGTCCTTCAAGTAAAGTTAGTCTCCCATTGGAAGTTTTCCTGGTGATTTTAGTGCAGTCACTCAAGGCTTCTTAGAATACTCCTTGCCTCTTGCTACTTTGGATCGTACTCTAAATGGCCAAAGAATCCTAGAAACTCACGTTATGTAATTATACCCAGAAAGCTACAGACTCAGGTATTAGCTGTTCCATGATAATTTATCTCATTAAACAACCAATTACAGTTCCAGGCAGTAGGCCAGGGGCTGGGCTCACAATGGTAGCCCGTTTAGATAAAGGTACTTCTCATGAATGGATATTCTGCTGAAGACAGGCAGACATGTTCGCAAATAAATAACATAATTCACATGGTGACAAGTGCTATCAAGAGGACAAAACCGAGGAATGTGATAGGCAGGGCCTGGAGGGCAGGGGGGGGGACTTCAGATGGTGTGGTCAGATAGGGACGCTTCCAACAGTCACAGCCTAGCTGACACCTACATGAAGAGAAGGCATTCGTCTTACACAGGGAGAGGGGAATGGGTTCCAGGCCCAGGAGACAGCAGGCTCAGAGGTCCTGGGGTGAAAATAAAGTTGGGATGTTGGGGGACAGAAAGAGAGCCAGAGTTCCAGGAATGCAGTGAACCAGGAAATGTCGACAAGAGGGAGATACAGGGGCCAGACCAGAGGGTCTCTCAAGAGTCAAAGTAAGGGCTGTGAATTAATCAGGGCTCATGAAATATTTAAGGCCACTCTCCTAACGTACACTGTGAGCTAAGACAGTTTTTATCCTTCCTTAGTGACTCCAAGTAGAGTAGACCTTGATCCGGGCAAGTTTTCCTCAAAGAAAGGGCAGATCACCATTGGTGCTTTTCACTCAATTAGTTGGGCAAGAAACCAAGTTCTTCCAAGAACTTCCCATGTGTCTCTGATCACCAAAGACACTAGTATTGGGGCTTCACAGAACTCAGGGGCCTCCCTGGTGGGCTCACGGTCAACTCGAGGAGGCTCGGAGCCCCTTGGCAATCATCCCTGCTTCCGCCTCTGGGTTTTGCACAAAAGTTTTTTTTTTCCCCCTCTGCCACTGGGAAAAGTACATAAAAATAGGTGTGCCACTTGAAAATTAAACAAAGAGTAAGTCTCCAGGCCAGCTGTCCTGTGATCTAGATAAAACTGGAGAATCTAACAGTGGGAAGTCACGTAACATAAAAATAAGAAAGCAAGAAAGAATCGTGGCAGTAATGATCGGTTTGGAAAAAAGAGAGAGAGAGAGAGAGAGAGAGAGAGAGAGAGAGAGAGAGAGAGAGAGATGGAAAGAATTTGGAAGGTAACAACTTCCAGATGGTCCTGGTGGTGAAGATAGCTATATATAGAGAAAGAGGGGCTAATTAGTTCCTGGGCCGAGGCCCCAGTTTCTGTTAAGTGAGTGATTGTCTTGTGGTGGTTTAGTTCAATACTAAGGGACACACACCACATCGCGAGTAAATTAAGTATTTGGTGTGTTTTTTTCTCTCTCTCTCAAGCAATAGGAATTGCCCAACCTTAATACAATTAATTAAGACTCAATGAATGTTTAATTTAGTTCTGGTGCTTGTACCGGGGACACAATGGGCTCTTTGTTTTGGTCAAGGCTCCTAAATATTAGAAAAAGGGAGACAGGAGGAAAGAGAGCAAGGGTTGTCAACAGCTTTTCCCCAAATGCTCAGATGCACAAGTTGGTTTCCAAATGTAACAGCCAATTCCATGAAACCCAAGAGATTGCCCTAGAAAGAGGCTGTGGATCTTCCAGGAGAAAAGGAAAAATATTGCCTCACGCCTCTGGGTTGGCACCGAAAGTTACAAGCTAGTCTTTCAAACACCCTCTCCCAAACTCTCGCTCTGCCAACTAAATGGACCATCTTTACAGTGCATGCTCAACTACACTCGCACTTGGTTTCTTCCTGTTTTTGAGTCAGGAGCTCTTGGCAGCAAAAAGAAGGTTTGAGAAAATGTGGGCGGTAGGAAGAGTGGTTGGAACGCTCCTTCCAGAATACTCTGACCCAATGGGCGGCTTGGGGCCACCAACTATCAACTGACAGGCGGCTGGACAGCCATGTGGGGATTTTTATCACAGCTGAATCCACACAATGGGCTCCTGAGAGAATTCCACAAAGAACAACAAAAACAACATTAAAAAGCGCTTCTGTTTACTGTGTGTCTACTGTGCGTCAGCCCTGCGTGTGGTGTTCCATGTAGATAATCTCACATAATTTGCGCAACAACGTTGAGCGGTCCGAGTTCTTCTTTTCATCCCCTACGGAACACATGTGGAAGCTGAAGCTTTGAGATGTTAAGTCCTTTGCCCAAGATCTCATAGTTAGTGAGTGGAGGAACTGGGATTGCAACCAAGGAAGCTTGATCCTGGAGCCTGCACTAGCTCTTGCTCACGCCTGATACTATGCTAAGTTACTCGCTGAGTGAACTCCCACTGGGCGGATGAGCTAGAGGGATTGCCAAACAGCTGGCTCTCTCTCTGCACACCAGCAGAGGAAGGCTGGACATCTAAGCCAGGAAGCAAACGTGTGCTGTGTGCCCATTTACATACCAACTTGCAGAGCTGGCAAGTGGTGAGAACTACCAACGGATCCCCAGAACAATGGCTTCCCATCTTGGTCAAATTGGACCAGAGAATTAACTGGTTGGAGAAGAGAAGCATGTGAGGCTCAAGTCATTTTTTTTCCCCCTGGAATCTGGTCCTGTTCACTCTTAATCCACTGCTGGAAGGCTGTCAGGCTCTGGGAGACAGGGTGAGATGGAGATAAGGAAGCAAGGATTATTGTCCCAAATTCCCATCTCTCCTTTCTCTTAAGTTTGGTTTCAGTGAAAGCCCAAGGGGTGGCCCAAAGACAACTGATTTGGCTGTGTTAATGGTCTCCCACCCTCACCCTGTACTATAGGACCTTTGGTAGCCTGAGGTGATTGCAGTCAACCTAGAACTTTAAGTCTACTCAGAAGATGTAGCTCATCTAAACTATCATTACATTATACAATTTAGAGCTGGTAGGTCTCTTGGGGATAATTTAGAACAATAGATTCTTACTTCTAATTACCACCACCTACAGCCAAGACCCTCAATATCATTCTGTGGAAGAAAGGAACAGAAGAAAGGAAGTTGGTTAGCTAGCTAAGTTTCTAAGAAATTAAATGACTTATGAAAGGTCACCAGATTAGCAGGAAAACCAGGACAAGAACAGAAGTATCCAAATTCCTAGTTGTGGCCTTTCTATTATAGCATCCTGAAAGTCTATTGATCATATCTCCATCTATACATCCAATACGAGAATCCTTATTGCCTACTTTCTGCTAGGCATTGAAAAGTGCAACGATGAGCAACTCCTTCTTTTATGGTCTTTAAGAAAAGGAACCGATTCTGTACAGTGCCTGGCCTAGAGAAGCCCTCAATAAACGCCTGCTGCAGAGAAGGTATTTCATAATATTTGTTGAATGAATGAATGAAGGGATGGATGAATGAGTGGATCAACTAATCAATCAACAAGTAAACGAACAGATAGGAGTCCAGCATAATCTGCAGCACTGGGCTTTAAGAACACTAGGCATTAGGGTCTGTGGAAGAATTACTCCTTCACGTGACCTTTCCTAGAGGGTCTTGTGTTAGTTCAGGAGCAAAGATCTCAGGACTCTGGAATCAGAAAGACTTACATTAGAATCCTTCTCTGCTATTAATACATCATGTTCTCTTGGACAAACCAGTATTTTGTCCTCTCTGACTCTTGCTCTTTAAGAGGGCAAAATAATAGCACCTTCCTACCTTCCTTGTTAGGCTGCTGGGAAATGTAGAACTTGGTAAAATAAAATGCTCAAGGAATACAAGCAATTCCTACCAGGAGTTCCCATCAGTCTTAACTAAAAGCTTCCCTATTTTATCCATCCATTCATCCATTCATTTCTCTATCAGCACTTCCTATTTATCAGGCATTATCTTCACACTCTGGAAATATAAACACCCTCAATCTTCAGAACAACTCTCTGAGTCAGGTACTATTATCTCATTTTACAGACAAGGAAAACAAAGAGCAAAGAGGATAAATGACGTGGCAAAGTCACATAGATAGAAAGTGGCTGACTTGGGATTCCCAGGGGAGCAAGGAGCCTGGCCCCAGAGTCTATGCACTTGGCCACCACGTGCCCCTCCCCCCACAACAGTGGAAAGAGTCTCACTTCCTGTCTCCTGAAAACATGAACGGTCTTTTCACCACTATTCCCACATGATTGGAAACTCACGGCCTGTAAGTTTCAAGAGATTAGTTCCTTATGCTTTTAAAAGAATGAACTGGGCCAAGGAGGTCATCAATATGGTCATGTGAGACCTGCGAGGTAGAGGAGCGACAGGTTCAGCAACACCAGGCCCCCGGCGACTGGACGTGCACCACCTCAGCCTGGCACACCACCAGCTTGTGCCAGTGTGGTCTCCCATACATATACAGCTGGGTTGGTCTGAGCCTCGATGTGGTGCCAGGGAAAGCACAAACTGCCCGGATAATGCTGGTGGCATTTCTTGCCTTGGAAGTCTCAGTCACATTCTGAATTCTTTCTTACACACTAATTCTTCATCATCATAATCACAATTATAGGAATGATAAAAATAATAGTCTTTACATTTTAGCATAAGCCAGACATTTCACGTTATCTCACTTAGCCTTGTGACAAGCCCATGAGTTAGGTGTTGCTGTCCACGTTTTGAAACAGCCCCGCCGGTGTGGCTCACTAGTTGAGTGTTGATCTATGTACCAGGAGGTCACAGTTCAATTCCCGGTCAGGGCACATGCCCGAATTGAGGACTCAGTCCCTAGTGGGGGGCGTGCAGGAGGCAGCCGATCAATGATTCTCTCTCATCACTGATGTTCCTCTCTCTCTCCCTCTCTCTTCCTCTCTCTAAAAAAATAAAATTTAAAAAATATATACAGAGAGCTTCCTTTACTTCTCTATCTATCCATCTGCCCAGCACTCTGACATGCCAGTACTGTGCCAGGCACTGGGGCTATGCAGACAAGCAAAACCAACTTCCTGCTTTCATGAAGGTTAATTAACTAAATTCCACAAATTGTGGTAACATGACACAGGATATGAGGAGTAGGAAGGACAGGCGAGCACAGAGGAAGGGGACCAGCCCCGGCTGGGCCCAGGGAAAGTTTCCCTGGGGGAAGGCGAGGGGGGGCACGGGTTGGAATGAACTGGGCCAAGGAGGTGCAGGCACAGATGGTTCTACATGGAATGGCCCAGGCAAGGGAAAGAGCATGTGCACAGGCTTGATGGTAAAGAGAATCATGAGACCTTCCCGGGTGGGCCTTGCCTGCCTTGCCCATGGTTAAGCAGCTGGTCCTGCTGGGAGTGCAGCGTGGCCAGGTCGCTCCTTCCACCACACAAGTCTGCCTGCCCTTTATATAGTGCGCAGTCCCATGACTCTCTTGTGACAGTATTTTTAGAAAATACACAGTGACAGAAAGGATCAGGAACACATTAACCTTTTAAAATAAAATATAAAATAATATTTATCAGCCATACCAAATCTACATATATTTGAAAAAGTCAACTGTACTATACTATTTATTTATCATTCCAGCGGACAGACGGGCACATTTCAGATTTTATAAAATAGCTCCATTCCCTCGCCCACAGGTTCTGATAATGCAGAAACCATGGGCTGGCATATGTGTCTCCCTCTGCTGGGCTGTGAACTCCTTCGGGGCTGCTCCTTCAGTGCCTCGCATATGATAGGTGTTTAACTTAACATGCGCTGATGGAGCAGATACACACGTGGGCACTCAGTGGCCTGTCACTCATTCAACAAATATTTACTGAGTGCCTATTGCGTGCCAAGCACTGGTCTAGAACCTGGGAGTGCAGCAGTGAAAAACTGGGTGAGGTTTCTCCCCTTTTGGAGCTTACATTCTACTGACTCCACAAAGAATTAATCATTCATTTCTCCTTTGACCCTTCATGCAAAAGCAAAATTAACCCTTAAATGATTTTTTCCTTGAGCATTTTTAATTAAAATAAAGATAATTCAGTCCTGGCTGGCTTGGCTCAGTGGATAGTGTGTCGGCCTGCGGACTGTATGTTCCCGGGTTCGATTCCAGTCAAGGGCACATGCCTGAGTTGTAGGCTCAATCCCCAGTGTGGGGCGTGCAGGAGGCAGCCAATCAATGATTCTCTCTCATCATTGATGTTTCTCTCTCTCTCTCCCTCTTCCTCCCTCTCTGAAGTCAATAAAAATATATTTAAAAAATAAAGATAATTCGAATATACATCTCTCGAGTCCCCTTTCCTTGGTGACTAACGGCCTCACCATGAAATATACCACACCTGGGGGCAAAGGTCTCAGATGGGAAAGGCCACGTGCTCTGCCCGCCTCCCACCTGGCCCATTAGAGGCTTCATTTGTGTTCCCAGACCAGGCACCCCTTCAGGTGTGGTGAGCTTGTCGGCATTTATCAAATGCAACAGAGATCTCTGCCAGCTGAGCACAAAGGGCCTGCTCCCTCCTCTCCCAGGTATGTGGTTTTTACAGGGGATCTGAACGGGTGGCTAGGAATTCAGGTCATGACTGCTCCAGACACGCAGACGGTTTATAAGAATCTGCTCCTGCCATAAGTAACAGGCAGAAGTTGAGGTAATTTATTTTCTTTAAATATTCCATTTTATGTATCCATGCCTTCTCCCAGGGTATCCAGTCCACAGACTGCCTTGAAGCTAGTTGGGATGTATGTACACCATACATCCATTCTATTTATTGGGACCAGCTTGCTCCATTTCTACAATCCTGTCTGAATTCTACCTATTAAATATTGTCAGTCCTGGCTGTAACCTAATCCTGGCTGAGCTTCACATGCAAGATGTAATCTTGACAAGCCATTTGGAATCTCTTCTAAAAAAAAAAAAAGTAAAAGCCAGCATTCTTCCAGAGGAATGAATCAGTCAGATAAAAATGTCTACAGGGGAAGCCTAATCAGTTCACATGAGAACTTGTCAGTAGAACCTCTACTTGGACTGTGCGATTAAACCATCTCCATAAATTGTCATGAGTGGGAAGCGTGGTCCATTCAGCTAAGGTGCTCTTCTCTTATTTCCAGTTAGAAACTCGGGTTTGCATTTCCCGGATGGGGATGCTGGCAAAAACCACAACTAGAATGTCAAAAACAAATGTCACTTTTGCTCTCTAATAAGGATTCATTATTAACCTGCAGGATGGCAGCTCTTCTCTCTCCCACCGCAGTGTGGAGAGTTCTGAAAAGGAAAACTTGCCTCATTTTATTCTTTCTTTCTTTCTTTTTGTTTTTTTAACATCCTTTCTCTGACCTCTTATCCAGATAATCACCGGCTGATTATTTTAAAGGTATGCTAATATTTAGACAAATCCTCCAAGATCTCTTTCAGGTTGGAACAGGAAATGCTTTATGTCATTTTCATGTTTATCAACATTAGTGGTGAAATCATGTCATTACAAGGGAAAACATTTTCAGATGATTTTTTGATACCGTTTAAAGCAATTAGTGTGTGAGTTCAGGACAGCACACAAGGAAGACCCATCTCAACAGAGGCTCTGCCAAGTCAGTAGCGACTCCATTCCTGCATCACGTTAAATAACAAGAGTTTCCATCAGCGATTTGTAAAATAAATTGTTTTCAGCATGTTTATCTTTCTTCCCTTCTCACAGCAATCCATACTAACAGGGGAGGATAAGAACCAATGTGATTCTGATCCTGGTTCTGCCACTTGTGGCAGCATGACCTTGGGAAAGTCACTCAGCCTCCCACAGCCTCCACTTCCCATCATCCCCCAAATGGGATGATGACATCATCGACTCACACAGCTGTTACAGGGATTGGGCACAGCACCTGCAACATTTTGTGGGCCTAGCACAATGTATAGAGCACCTGAGATGAATACTTATTTGTTTAATGAATGGATCGATGAATAAATCTATTCCTACCAAAACTATAATGTTCTAGATCAGGGGTTGGCAAACTTTTCCTGCAAAGGGCCAGAGAATAAATTTTTAAGGCTTTGGGGGCCATATGGTCTCTGTCACCATTACCCAACTCTGGTACGTAGCATGAAACCAGCCCCAGACAATAAACAAATGGGCGTGGCTGTGTGCCAATGAAACTTGATTTGCAGAGGCAGGCAGGGGACTGGATTTGGCCTGCATGCCATAGTTTGCAGACCCGTGTTCTAAAGGCCTAGCCTGCTAATGACAAACCAGACTAACTTTCAAAATAAAGGCTCAGTCATGACTTACAAGCCCAGTGTTAGATCAAGTCATTCAAAGGGAAGCAGGAGGCAGTGAGAAGTCAGTCCCTCCCAGCTTCACTCCAACCATTTGCTGGTCCTGTCACACTCTCCCTCCCCATGGCCAGAACCCTTCAGTTACCACAGGTATGCAGGGTTCCTTCCAGACATCTGGGGACTCTCCATTCTGTATACCAACCTGTCCCACCCAATTCCTCCTTGGGACCAGGCCTGTGGTGAGGCCCTACTGGAATGCACCCCTTCTTTTCCTACTCAAACTAATGATGACCCTTTTTTGTCCCAAATCCTCAGAGCTGGAGATGGGAACTTTCTTGTCCACACCCAGGCAAAGAAATGGAAAGGATGGGCCACAGAGACCAGGTGCTAAAGGAAGGGCTAGAGCCTTGTTGAGGTAACATTTCTACGTGCTGAGTGCCTACTGTGTTCCAGTCACTGCTGGGAGTCTCCCACCGCCTTCCGTCCTACCCCTGGGTACAGAGGGAGAATGAGGAGCTCAGAAAGCATGGACGAATTGCCCAAAGGCACAGGCTGGGCATAGGGACTGGCACCCAAACAGGACTGACCGACTCAAAAGCCCAAGTTATGAAAAAACACTCTCTGCTCATGGGTACAGTGGCAGCTCTAGCCCATTGAGTTCTCACTGGAGCCAGGCTTTCAAAGTCAGTCCGATTTGCAAGCATTTTACTTAGTGATATCTTCACTTGCTTTTTGGCATTTCTCCACTAGACCAGTGGTTCTCAACCTTCTGGCCCTTTAAATACAGTTCCTCATGTTGTGACCCAACCATAAAATTATTTTCGTTGCTACTTCATAACTGTAATGTTGCTACTGTTATGAATCGTAATGTAAATATCTGATATGCAGGATGGTCTTAGGCGACCCCTGTGAAAGGGTCGTTCGACTGCCAAAGGGGTCACAACCCACAGGTTGAGAACCGCTGCACTAGACTATACATTGGAAAGAAACTGATCTGCATGCCAGCACAGTTCCTGGCACATTGTTCATCACACATTTGCAGAATTGGTTAAGACAGAATAATAATGAGAACATTAGATAGTAGTTGCTACTATTAGAATTTCATGGGAGGGATCTCATGGCCAGGCACTGGGCTAAGAATTTGACATATTATTTCAACAAACCCTCCAACGCCACAAGTTATTTTTCCCAATTTATTGATGATAAAACTAAGGTTCTGAAAGGTTAACCCTTCTAGCTCAAGGTCAGAAAGCTAACAAATGGCAGAAGCAATAACTGAACCCAGGCTCTTAACCCAGATTCCTCTTACTCCATTCAGTTCCCCCCACACAATGATCGCCCTTGTCCCAACCCAGACAGTGAGCCCCTTGGCCCAGGGCCCTGTTCCTTCCACAACAAAAAGTCATCTTTTCCCTTTCTCCCCGACCATGTTTGTTTCTAGTGTCTGAGAATTGCCTTCACCTATAAAATCAGGATAATTTTCCATTGTCAACATACATCCTAACCTCCTCCATGGGGTTTTTGTGAGAATTAACTCCATTTGCAGCTATTAATTAAGTTGTTAAAAGTACAAGTAGCTTTTTCTCCATTTTTACATGGCTTCCCAAACGGTTAATGCTGATTTCTTTCCTGGTGCAAACACAAGGAGCTCATAACTTCTCAATGGATTATGAAAGTTCTCCCCGCAGGGGCTCTGCAAGGCAGTCATCACTGGGCATAGCTCTGACATGACGTCAGTGAGTTCAGTCCTTCCCGTGCTAATGGTGGTTCTTAATAATATTATTGGAATTATTATTACCTTCAATTAAAAGCTTGGCCATGAATGACTTACTACTTCAGAGAGATTCCCCAAAGAATCACGTTAGCCTTTGCTGTCTTTTTGCCAAAGGGCTCCATAAGAACGGGCACCAGAGTCCTCGCCCATCCCCCCCAGTAAATATATTAATTAATAAATACACTGCATTCAAATATTTTATGATTTCTGGCTGGTTACCAGCTTTTAAATTGACTTCCTTAAAGGTGGATAGGGCTGGCTAATCACTACCACTTTGTTTTGAAAACTAAAAGGAAGTCAGGAAAACTTTAATTTTTTTTTTATCATTTTTACTCACCAAACAACATGAAAGTATATTAACAGTGCAGCTGCAGCCTTCACAGAAAGGCCCACCTCTTACCTGGCTGGAGACAGGGAAGCCTAGGGGTTAGTTTCAAAGACACTATGGTGAATGTCCCTGGTGAAAGCACTACCTATTACACCCCCCTGCACACTACCTGAGGCCTGGAGAAAGGCCTTCACAGCCAGGTGAACTCTTCATTGGGTCCAGGTTCGGGGAGCTTATCTGACTCTGCAAATGAGCTTAGAGCTGGACGTCGTTCTCAACAAAAAAGCTGGAACATGCAGGTGAGGCCAAAGGAGGGCTTTGGCTGTGTCTAGAATCCGATGCTCAGACAGCATGGACACATGTCACCCAGATCTGGGAGACTAGGTCTAGGTGCCAGGACAGGAACACTCCCTTCATCTTTGGAGGTAGTGTTAGCATCCCCTCAGCCCAAATGGACAGAGAGGAGAACAATCTCAAGGATATGGGGACGAACATTGGGTCCCAGGTGCAGAGTTTCACCGGAGGAATCTCTGTGGCCAGGAAAGATGGTGAATTATCCTCAGGAGAGAGAGCCGGGAAGCTGGGTGCCCACAGAAGGGAGGGAAAGCACAAGCTGGGGCCAAAGAGGAAGAAGACGCTGGCACACAATGTCTGGTTTATCATACACACATAAACGCTGTTAGACTAATGAACAAATGAATGAATGACTGGGAGAGACCTGACAGCCGGCTGGGCCTGAAAGCTCTGTCGACTTAAATCAGCAGCATCCGAGAAAGGTTATCTGTGTGCAGCACATATGCTAATTTCAACATATAGTCAAGAATATGCTCCTTTGCTTTCAACCTAACCAAACCCAAGCCAATCAACTTGCATACATTTATGGTACTTTTGTTCCTGTGTGGGCTGTGTGTGTGTTTAATCTTTGTTTTGAATAAAATATTTACTTAATCCCCTGGGTTGCTCATGAGTTTATCAAGGGCAGGGAGAGGTGTTTTCACCCGTGGGGCCAGGCTGGGAGAAGTGGCCCATCACTGGTGACCAGGCCCACCCACAGAGGGTGGAGCCCCAGGGACAGCTATGCCAAACCAGGAGGAAGCAGCTTTGGGAGGGCTTCCCCGGGAAAGCCTGGTGGTAAAAGATGCCAGGATTCGTCCAGCCTATCTGGCTCAGTGGCTGAGCATCGACCTATGAACCGGGAGGTCATGGTTCAATTCCCAGTGAGGGCACATGCCAGGATACGGGCTTGATCCCAGTGTGGGGTGTGCAGGAGACAGCCGATCAATGATTCTCTTTCATCATTGATGATTCTCTCTCTCTCTCTCTCTCTCTCTCTCTCTCTCTCTCTCTATATATATATATATATATATATATATATATATATATATATCGTGCACTGCACTGGGGGTGGTGGTGGTGGTGGTGGTGGTGTGTGTGTCCCTCAGCACGTGCACTGGGGGTGGTGGTGGTGATGGTGTGTGTGTCCCTCAGCACAGCCTGCACCCTCTTGCAGTCTGGGACCCCTCAGGGGATATCTGATTGCCGGCTTAGGCCCACTCCCCTGTGGAAGCGTCACTCAGTCAGAAGCTGGGCTGGCTGCTCCTTAGCACTGCCTTGGAGGTGGGAGAGGCTCCTGCCATGGCCACTGCGCTCACCAACTGTGAGCCCAGCTTCTGGCTGAGCGGCACTCCTTATGTGGGAGTGCACTGACCACAGGGGACAGCACCTGCATTGAGCGTCTGCCCCCGGTGGTCAGTGCATGTCATAGCAACCGGTTGTTCAGTCGATTTGCATATTAGGGTTTTATTATATAGGATATCTACACTAATAAAAGAGAAAGATGCAAATTGACTGTACATTTGCGACACCCAACAGCCAATCAGGAGTGTGTATGCAACAAAGATGGTGGGTTAATTTGCATATCCAGGTGTCCAGCGGTGGGGCAGGAAGCTTGCCTCATTGCCATGGCAATGATGTAGGTAGGTGTACCACACTGCCCCAGCCACTCCAGGCCTCTGGGCAGCGTGGGAAGGCAGAAAGGTGGCTCCAGCCAGAGCAAGGAAGGCCCATTCTTTTATGAATCTTCGTGCATTGGGCCTCTAACATATATATATATTTTAAAGATGCCAAGACTCACAGGTAAATCCCCTGGCTGCGTTTTCCCTCATGGCTGTGTTGGAGCAGCCAAGTCCCACCCTCGATTCTCTGTCCGCATCCTTCGTGACTAACAGCCTTTCGCTTGCTTCCTTCATAGCCAGTCCTTGTCCATCCACCTTTCTCAAGGAATGAGATTCCAGATTTTTCACCAAGACTCCCATTCCAGAAATGGCTTTGCAGCCTGATCCTGTCCAAGTTTCTGTGTGTTCTTGACACATATTATTGCTTTCTCTGACATACCTTTCTAGAGATCCTACCTTACCCGCAGCCCTAGAATAAGAAACCTCCCAAACAGCTTGATCTGCCCTAACTTGCTAGAGTTGACTGTACCCAGTGAGGTCTCCTACTTTAGGCAAATATGTCTATAAGTCTGGCCAGAGACCTATAGCTTGCGGTCTCATTCTGAGATTGGCCAATGAGCTTTGCTCCCCTAGGAACTGAGAAAGAGGGATTCCAACAGACTGAGTCAGTCCTTGAAAAGGCGGTGGGGACATGCAGGCTATGGCAAGAGTATAATGAAGGTGGAGGAAGTTGGGTGACGGGGGAGAGAAGAACACACGAGAAACAGGAGACAAACATCCTGGTTTTCCCCTCTCCAGACCCAGTCCTGTGAAGCTCAGCTTTCTGGAGGCTTTTAACAAATCTCTGCAGGAGACACCCTTCTGCCTGCTCATCCTTCAGTGCAGTTTATTTTTGTAGCAGTATCTTGACTTCGATCCTTCAGAGAATCATACTTTGCCCATTGTCAGACCCTGGTGACCAGGCCCATGGAACAGGCTTAATTAATAATATATCCTACTTCTTAGCTCCATGGTGATTGGTTCATGGATGGGACTGTGGCAAAAGTTGGTGCAATGAGTTTCATCAGGGGACTTCTGCTGGAACTATTAGGGAGCAAGCTTCCATGCTTCTTGGGTATCTCTAATATCTCTCTATATAAAACCCCAATATGCAAATAGACCGAATGTCGGAACAAACAACCAGTCGAAATGACATGTGCTGACCACGAGGGGGCGTGCGCAGAACATGGCGGGCATTGGATGTGGTAGCATGGTGGAGCATGGGAGCAGGGGCGCCAGACCAAGGCCGGGTGCTGGTCACTGTCATTAGAGCGAGCCTCTGGTGGTTACTGAAAATTCTTTGCTCCTGCGTGCTGTGGTCCCACCTGGCAATTGCACCTGCTGTGGCTCCAGCCCCGCTTGCACCCGCGGCCGGCACCAGAGCTGCAGCTTGCACCTGCTGCCGGTGCCTGCTGCCAGCCCCTATTGCCCCTCAGGGCTTCTCCACTTCCCCCTGCTCCTGAGGGGTGATCGGGGCAGTAGCTGCTTCTCACACCTGCTGATGGCGCCAGCCCTGCTGGCATTCACTGCTGGCGCCAGCCCCACTTGCTCCATGCCATCAGCGGGTGCGAGTGGAGCTGGCGCCATCAGCACGTGGGAGCTGGGGGAGCGGGCTGCTGGCAGACAGAGGGCCAGGGACCATGGTGGGAGGGGCCAGGCAGGGGCACAGAGGATGGGCAGAGACCCGCCCCTGTGCCCCCCACAGCCTCGCAGCCCACAGTTCCTTTCAAGGTGCAGGAATTCGTGCACTGGGCCCCTAGTCATATAAATATATAGAGATGTCAGCAGCTATTTTTCTATCTTATGGGAACCTTTTGGTAGAATTCTGCTAAAGAATAAAATATGTTTAGGGGAAAGCAAAGCCAAAAGGTGGTGAGAGACAAGAGTCCTAATCCCCTGGATCCAGTGATACCTGATGCCATTACACCTTGACTCTTCAGACATAAGAGCCAATATATTCTTCCCTTCCCTTTAAAAACTAGTTTGAGTTGCTGCCAGAGTCCTGACTACGTCTATTCCTCTTGGATGCAGACAGCCTGGATAGGGCACTGTCTTGGCATCACAGAAACCGTCCCTCTCAGTCCTGTCCCCTTTCCCTTCCACTACTTAGCTTGTCAGGAAAAGGTGTTAAAAGAAGAGCAGACATTTCTACCTTTAACTACTGTGGTGCCCTTATAAGCTCCACACTCCCCATCTAGTCATCTTTCCTACCCATCTCACTATCTCATTACGTCTCTCAGTCTAATTCAAGTAGTCTTATATGTCTTCTGAGAGCATAAAAGGATCATGAGGGAAATTTTATGGTGAAGAATAGAAGTGTTGCCCCTTACTTCCACCCAAATTCCATTGGCCAGAACTGAGTTGCACATTGGAGAAATGGAGTCTTCCCTTATCCCCAGGAAGAAGAAGCAGTGCAGGTGAGTAGCCATTTTCTGCTGCACTGAAACCCACTGGCCCATAGCAGGCACTCACCATTCATTGGAAGAATAACCAAAGAGGAATATGTAGAGCTAGGGTTTGTGGGAGATTCAGAGATTCCTTCTCACATTATCAGGAAAAGAGGAAAACATGTGGAACCTGTTGGTTTTCATTGGTGAGCACTTTCTCCTGGGAGGAGCCTGCTAAGTTCCATCTCTGCACCTCAGACCTTCTGCAGACCAAAGTTTAACTGATTTATTTTGTTTTCTATTCTGTTATGCGTTCTTTTTGTAACTACATTGTACCATTCCTACGCCATCCCCGTGTGTCAGAGAGCCTGTTGGGGGTGTGGTGAAGAAACGAAGAGAGAGGGGGGTTTGCTTGTTACACATCGCGTATGAATTTAGAGGTGTTTGACTCTTAGGACTCAGCGGTTCAGAAATAGATGAGGCTCAATATTTTCCTTGACTGGAAAAAAGATATTTTTACCCTGAAAGTCACATACATACAGGAGTATGTATGCCTCTATGTGCTTACAAAGGAAATAATTATGAAATCTTGTTGCCATGTGATTTACCTGGGTTTCTATTTTCATGATAAAATATAGCACAGAAATGTACTCTTGAAAATTTTAGAGAAATTTTCCTGCAGTGTTGGTCCACCGGGCTCATGGGTGGGGCTCTGCACACACGTGCTGCTCACACTGTTATGTTCGGTCAGCAAGTGCACACATTAAGCAAGAGGTTGACATTGTCATGGGTGTAAGGCAGGTCTGACTGACAAAGTTCTTGTGCTTTTCCCTCCTCCCATCAATGGGTGTCTTTTAGTCACAGATTAAGCATTTCAACCCTTTATTTTTATTTAATAACAATTTTTCCCCAAAGTGAACCCCCCTTTTTAAAATGGATTACCTTCCTGTAAAGTTAAATTTTTAAATTTCTCCCTAAATATTTTTAGGTCAACACCGAGATCAAAATTATATGTATATTGATACAGTAAACTATTTTCCGATAGGATCAAGGTGTTTTGTTTGAAGGGATATTATCAGACAAAGTTTTTTCAAGGCAAATAATGGGATTAGCGATCAGACTGAGAATGAGAGTTTTTAAATACTTTTAAGAACACATCCTTGACTGCTTCCTTGGTACTGACATTTCCTCGATGACTGAGACGATTTTTCAAAATCTTATTCTGCCTTGAGGTAACCATTATGAGCATCAATCATCTTGTGGATTCAAAATTCTGGCAAATGCAATGTTAGATAGAAGAGGGTCTGTAAAGCCTGTTCTAGGATGTGGTTCTCTTTTCAAGGCATTGCAACTATATCATCAAGCTGAATTTTACTGAACTGGGAAGGATTTGCACACATATTCCTTATTGGTGCTACAATCTTGAGCAAGTGACTCAGCCTCTCTGTGCTTTGGTATCTTCATCTGCAAAACGAAGATAACAATAATTCCTACCTCTTATGTTTATTGGGAAGATCACACAAGTTAGTACACAGAAGATACTTAATAGAGTACTTGGCATAGGGTCAGCTTTATTGCTATGATTATTTACTCATTAATTTTCACCTTATTACAGGACAGGCTGATCTTTCTAGAAATTTGTGGCTGCCATTCATAGTAAAATCAGATTTCAGTCACCATCTAATATTGAAAATATTTAGAGAAAAGTGAGTGTTAAATTTTAAATAAAATGGGACTCTGAATTATGAATGCAAAGCAGTTTTTACTATAAATATTAGGTCTCTGGGTTTCAAGATATGTGGAAACAATAATGAAAGCCAAACTCGCTAATGCCCTCCAGACTCTGGGATGCTAGGGTAAGCAAAAAAGTGACTGTGGACATACAATGATAAAGGAGCCTTTGTGGACAGGATGAAGGGGGTCAAAGTGATGTCAAAAGTAGGGTGGGGTGTGAGAGGGCAGCATGGCCCCATGCACAGGCTCAAGGCCCAGGCCAGGCAACCTGCGTTAGAGCATCCGTGAGCTGCCAACAGGTCGGTTGATCTTGGCAGGTCATTTAAGTCACAGCACTTCCATTTTAGCGTCTATAAAATGAAAAGAATAATAACACCTCCTCTCTCTTCAGTCTAAAATGAAAAAATGAAGAATGGGGAGCACTTCAAAAGTGAAGAGTTAAATGTGTAATTGTTTTACCACAAATATGCATTTCTTGTGCAATAAGGAAAGACTTTGTAAAAGTTACTTATTAAGAAAAAAAGTTAGTATAGTATGTGAACATATAGAGTTGAATTAATGTTATAGAAAAAGTGAGGGTTACACCTTGGGAAACCCCAGTATTTGAAATGCAAGAGTAGGCACTTACTATGACCTTGAGTGAGTTTCCTAAATTTCTCAATGCTCAGTTTTTCCATATGTTAAAATTAGGACAAGCCCTAGCTGGTTTGGCTCAGGGGATAGAGCATAGGCCTGCGGACTGAAGGGTACCAGGTTCAATTCCACTCAAGGGCACATGCCTGGGTTATGGTCTCACATGCAGGAAGGAGCTGATCAATGATTCTCTCTCATCATTGATGTTTCTATCCCCCTCTCCTTTCCTCTCTGAAATCAATAAAATATATTTTCTTAAAATTAGGACAATACCACATACCCCATAAGATCACAATCAGCAACAACAACAAAAAAGAAAACAAGATATAAACTACTCTGGCTCTTAGTAGGAGTGTGTGTGTGTGTGTGTGTGTGTGTGTGTGTGTGAAATAAATAACATATGATTGGGAGTCAGGGGTACAGATCAAAGGTGGTTTATATCTATGATCTGATATCTATGATCCATGGATAGACATCTTAAGGGTAGATGAACCCCTTAAAATTTCTTTTGTGCATTTTTTATAGAGAGGCTCCCTAGTTATCATGTTCCCCATCCAAGGGGTCCAGGACCTTGAAAAGATTACACATCACCAGTGTAGACAGGGAGGTAGTTACACTGATGGATACTTGGTTCCCATGTTGCCCGCTGTTCCTAATCCAGAGTGCATGAACAGTGGTCATCTGGAGCAAGACCCTTCCCAATGCAAATACACCAGTTACTCCTCATTGGAGGAAAACTGGGACCTGGAAAAGTGCACCCCTTTGCCAAGGACCAAAATATCATAGTAAATAGCAGAGAAGAGATTTGGGACTTTATCTTTAAAAATGAGACTAAAATTTTTGGAAATGCATATATATGTGTGTGTGTGTGTGTGTGTGTGTGTGTGTGTGTGTGTGTGTGAGTGATTTTTTTTTAATAAAACATGGGTTACAATTTCAGCAACTCACTAGTTTTTAGAAAGTAAGTGTTGATTTACTTGGCCTATTTTGTCTTAACCTGGTTGTTTGAGTGCATGATATGACATCCTTCACTTTCATCAGCACAGTCATTAAGAAAAAGCATGACATTAACAAAACTATGGAACCTTGTTCCACTTTCCCAAGGATCTGTCATAAGCCTCTAACATCCAATCATTCACTTTGAAGCCCCATCTCTTTTTAATGGATAACAAGTTACCTTCATTTGTTAATGAATTTGCATGTGACACAAACTGGATTTCCAACATCAACTTGATAAATGGATTGGGAGTCAGGGGTACAGATCAAAATTTGAAAAATCTGCTACTTCATTTTGTAAGTAATGTATATTTTCACTGTATTTCTGGATGCTGGATCATTCAGAAAAAACAGATTCACAAAGAATGGACTCTCAACACAGTGGGAGGCCCAGCATGAAGTAGGGAAGGTGTCTAAGTGAGACTAACTTGATAGGTGGTCAATTAATTCCTGAATGTTTTCATGTTATGACAACTTTGGCTTTTCTGCAATCTTTGAACCACCAGCCTCTGATAGTGAATTTTGGGATAAGGGAAACCCCTATAAAATTGGTACAGACTGGCACTGGGTCGGTACAGGGCAATGGCCCCCTCAGTGCATTCTCCCATCGCTGCCATAGAGGCTGGGCAGGGGGAAGAATACAGTGTGTGCTAGTACACGTGAGGATCAGTCCATGCACCCCAGTCTAGTGGGAAATGAGGCCCACATTCCAAACCAACTTCACAACCCGCCCTTATGTTAATAACAACTCGTTTTTACGTAGGGGAGTGCCTATCCTGCACTTCTGTAAGAGTGAAGTTTCGCTTATTGTGCTTCTGGGTAACGAGGTGGGCATGTGTCTCTCTCCTGCATATCAGTTTGCAGAAGGTAATTGCCCCGCGATTCTTAATCCAACCCCTTCACGCATTCCTTTCTGCGTTGTTCCAGTTTGTCATGTCTGAGCTGTCACCTGGGCACTGACCTGCCTTTGCTAAAGTCCATTCAAGAAGCATCTTTATCCTTCGAGATGTCTGGGGCAAAGATGGACTGTTTTGACTGACCTGGCAAAACATACACAGATCATCTTTTACCCACGTACTCTCGCGTTACTTCCCAAAGAAAATCAATTTTTAAAATAAAGTGATGGAATTTAGACTCAAGACTTGTTTTTTTTTTTTTTGGGGGGGGGTGTTATTGTTTTGTAAAAATAACCTAAAAAATAAGAACATTTGTTCTTTTTACCAAAATCTTCCGTGCCAGATAGAGGGCTAAGCATTTTCTATGCACACTCTCTTTTAATCCTTATAATAACCCTCCCTGTGAGCTTCGTTTCCCCCCAGGGGAACAGAAGTTTCAGAAGGGCAGGTACTTGTTTTTTTGTTTCTTGCTGCATCCCTGGTGCCTAGAACAGTGCCTGGTAGAGAGTAGAAACCCAACCAATATCTGCTGAGTAACGAATTATTCTCCATTTTCAGAATGGGAAACCGAGGCACTGTGAGGCCAATTATAAGCACTGTGCCCAAAGTCACAGAGGTAACAAGTGACAAATGATATTTCAAACACAATCTAATGCTAAAACGTACACTTGAAAGATAGGCTCCCTCCCATCCAAGACACATACAGACACCTACACATTCACACTCCAATACATGTAGGCAGACACACACACACACACACACACACACAAAGGCTGCCCCAGCTCATCTGCTTCCTGTCTTCTGCTCAGCACTGGTCCATTGCTGAAGGAACCCCCTCCCGGGCCCCCCAAGTAGTCCTCCTCCAACAACAGTCTCCGAGGATCCTTCTGCTGGCACTGTTCACCAGCAGTTGGTGACCTCCCTGCCCAGTTCTCATCCCCCATGCTATACTCCCTGCCCCCCAAAGTCTTGTTAATTATAACCACCACACAGTCTACACCCGCCCCAGAGAGAGGCTGTTTGGCAGCAGCTGCGAAAGCTGAACTAAGTTATTTGGGGATTAATCCGCTGCTGAATGTAGTCTTACAAGTATGGCTTTGGGAGGAAAAAAAAGATAAAAGGAGCTAATGCTGTTCGTATAAATGTGAACTTATATACAACACAGACACAGGCACACCCACAAGTACGTTGACTAAAAGTTAAAATATGATTATCAAAGGATAAGAAGGACTTACAACTGTAATGTAAAACATTAAGAAATACGTCCTGGCTTTCTGTGTTCTGCAGGGATACAAGTGTGCTCTGAGCCAAGGAGAGGGGAAAAAAAGAAAGATAGCAAATTGAAATATCTTTAGGTAGACTTAAATATAGCTTCAGAGATTATAATTCAGATCAAGGCTAGAGCTCCATTTCAACATTCCTTTACTGCTAGTAATATAACAAAGGCCTGCAAATTGGGAGGTACGTCTGCTGGGGAAGAGATGCTTATCTGATCTCAGCCCATCTTTCTTCATGTTTCAATCCCCGAACAGCTGCCCTCCGCTTGGTGAGAATCCCAGCAGTGGCACATAAAACTCAACAGGCTGGGAGCCCGGCTGACTCAGATCCAGCTGAGCCGCCTCGCCCCGCGGTGTGCGAGGGGTGGATGGATGTGGGCTCCCGGCAGGAAGTTCCGGCGGCTGCTGGCAGGTAGCTGCCGTGCCCCATAATTACACAGTGCCCCCTGCACCCTGATGGGGGGGGTGGCAAGACAGAGAGAGATAATGAGGCCCTGAGAAGGTGGTGGCCCAGGGCCAAGCATGCTTCTAGAAGCTGGGGGTAAGAGAGGGGTGTTCATTTGTTCCTTCATTCATTCACTTAAATATCTACAGAGCCAGTGCAGTACAATGATCAAATGCACAGGCTTGGGGGACAGACTCGAGTGGGACTTCCAGCTCCCTGTGAACCGGCTGGAGACTTTTGGAAAGTTACTGAGCCTGACCAAGCATCAGCGTCCTCGTCTGCATAGGAGGAATGATACAGAGTCCACACCTCATAGGGCTGCTGAGGGCACTATGAGTTAGTGCAGGCAAATCTCCTTATACACCGCCTGGCTCACAGTAAGTGCTCAATAAGTAGCAGACATTAGCATGATGGGAACGGTCCTGTGGAAGGTGTTAGGGACGCATCACACTGGCTCTTGCCCCCTAGGTCACCTTGAAAAAGTGTCCAGGGGAAGTTCCCAGGGAGAAGGAGAGACCACTGGGGCTGGAGTTTGTCTACCAAAAGAGGGCATCACGGTCCCGCTCGTGAGAACTGGCTGCTGCGGCCCAGGCACCAGGAAGAGGCTGGAGCACGCAAAGGGCTCCCAGTGGCTCCGACACCCAGAAGCCGTGTCTGTCCTCAGGCTCCTTCGGGAGGCAGTCTTTGTGGGTCACTGGACGGGAGCAGCAGGGGGCGGGGGGTGAAAGTGGGCAGGGGAGGGGACACACGACCGTGACGCCAACAACCTGCCACTCTGAGCCACTGATGAGTAAAGTGGATCAGAGACATGAAGGGAGACTCCCTTTGATCTCAGTGTCTCAGAACCTTAGGCCTATCTCTGAGACCAGTTCCCTGAGAGTGTCCTGGGGAGCACGGGTTTGGGAGGTGTCCCCCCCTCAGAAGCATTCCAGGGCCATGTGCATCACTACGTCTGTGACATGCATCAGACTATTTCCCTCTTGAGCCTGGCAGTGCTCATCAGCACAGTAAAGGCTCTGAGAAGTCCTGCAACAAACAATCTGTTTGGTTCAAAATGATTCAAAGTAACTTTTTATTAAGGCCTATGTCCCAATCCTCTCGTTTTATACCTCAAAGAGTGCAGGTCCAGAGTGAAGAAAGAACTTTCTCAGGATTGGAGTCAGGGCACCCCTAAACCTAAATCCCAGTTCTGGTGAGCAGCTCTTTGCCTTCCCCCATTCCTCATGCAGCCAGGGCACCGCGGGCCTGTGCTGCGGCTCCTCGGAGTAGGTGGTGACAATACTGACACTTCTGTCAAGCAGAAGTCATTCAAGGTGACTGCCTTTTAACACACTACTAAAAACAAATCATAAAAGCCCTCTCCGAGATGCCTGATGGGGAACAGATTTTAAATGCAAGTCCTGGGAAGATATGCTTGTGGGTTAGGAGACAGAGGAGGTGGGCAGGGCAGACATTCAGGATTCGGAGTCCCAGCTCCTAAGTCCGGGCCCAGCCCTCCCACTGCCCAAGCCGGCCACACGTGTTGACTCTCTGAGCCTCAGTTTCCTTATTGTAAAACAAAGGATCGCGTTCTCTTTTCGTTCTGCCTATCTACGCTCCTAAAAGCCTGGCGGAGCCCAGGTGGACTGCCTGGCATTCTGGGAGTCCATCCACCTCGGCACTCCATCCCCACTTGGTGACGCTTATGCTTCTCTGCCTCCTCACTCTTGCCGCACAGCACTCTCCTGCTCAACCACCTCCCAAGGCTCCCTAGTTCTTTAAGAAGGACATTCAATCTACTGACCCTAGACAACCGGCCCCCTGCAAACGGGCTGCTGCCCACCTGTGCAGCTTCTCCCGCCGCCTTCCTCCAGCTCCCGGGCCTTCTTTGTGCTGCTCCTTCTCAGCCCAGGGCCACATTCCCCATCAGACCGTTCTATCTGAGGCCGCATCCTCACCCTTGGGCTTGTCCACCACATCACCTCATTTGCCTCTTTGCATGTATCGCTATCTAAAATCATCTTATCTATTCATTTATTTAGCTGTTTAATTTCTGACCCCTCCCAAGAGAATGTAAAGTCCCCGAGGGCAGAGTATGTTTATAGCTCTATTTTTACTGTTTGTTTAGCCGCCACAAAGACAGGCAAGAAGTAAATTTCAACGGAATGAATGAATGAATGAATGAATGAATGCAGTGTCAAGGACAACCCTGCTTACCCCTTCAAGACCCAGGTCAAATAAATCTCTTTGAATTATCCCGGTAGAACTGAAAAGCCACCCTCTTTCTAGTCCCAAATCCTTCGTCTGGGTCTCTCAGGGGACACTGAATGCGACACTGCCCTCACCGCTTGGAGGGCAGGGACCTGTGTGTGCCATTCTCTAAGTCCCTGGCTGTCACTAGAGGCTGGCCCTGCAGGTCCAGTCCATAGAAAATTAATGGATTGCTCTTCTAGAACCCAAATGCCTCTCTCTATTCACACAACCAGGGGTCTGCTGCCTCCAAAGAAGATCAGTCATGGGAGGTTACCTTTAAAGTGTTTATATGTGTGTCCCCCACAAGAAAGATCTGGAAGTCACATGATCAGTGGAAGGAGCATTAAGCAGAAGCCTTGAATCCTGGGTTCTAGACTCAGGCCTCGCTGAGGGACCTTGAGCCCCCTCTCACCTCCCTGAACCTTCCTTATCTCTTTATCATGTGGAATGGATTGTAACACATGGAACCTGACTACCCTCTGGCCCTCACCTGTTTGACATTGAGGCTCAGTCCTCCGTATTCTCCCTCTGACAGCCCGTCCACAGGTGGGATAAGGGCTCTGTCTGAGAAGTGTAGCCCAGCAAGTATTTGGCCAAGAAAATCTTACACTAAGAGAAACAGGAGATCACCCTTTGTGCTCTAAGTGGCGTTTTAATTCAGACTCAATCTGCCAAGGACCAAGGAAAGTGATTTTCGTATCTGTTAAAGATTTCAGACTTTTCACAGATTGCAAAAAAAAGGTCAAAATCACAGCGGCTCCCAAACCCACTGCATTTCATTGTACCCAGCCTTGCAGGTTAGCTTCAAAGCCTGCGTGGTCGGCCAACGCGCCTGCTGGCCTGGAAAAGCTCTTCGGTTTTCCCCAATCAATACCTACCAGGCCTGTGCGACCACAGCTCTGAGCAGTGGGCGCACCGTTTCCCACTCCTGTGAACGTTTCGGGGCGGGGAGCCTGCCTTCTTTCAGAGTCTGTGAGCCTCTGCTAATTTGTATGACAGCTTCAATGTAAATAGGACACATCTGCGCGGGTTAAAAAAATAGCCCCTCCTCGTAAAGGGCAGTGTACTGTGTTTATTTATCATCTACAACTGGAAATCGGGTTCTGTTTCTGGTCTAGAACAGATGATGGTTTGCGACAACCTCTAAGGCATTTTGGAATCGTTTTAGTTGACTATTGACTTTAAAAATAATTTTACTCTCATTTTATTTTCCATGATTCCTTCTCCACTACCTAGCTGGGGGAAGACAATGAGCATGCGTAAAGGGGGGTATTTATGTGGATCTCATGAATCCCATACGGTGTACACACCTGACAGCTGTCAGCTGTCTGGTGAGCACGCTCCTCTTCCTACTACTGACAACCCCTGTTTGCTGGGCAAGTACTTAGTGCCAGGCAAAGAGCCCCCTACATCTTCTCTCCTTTGGTCCCATCAATGACACTAGGACATACATGTCATCATTTGCTCTGAGAAATGTGGGAACTGAGACACAGAGAGAGGTAAGCACACTGACTAAGTCTACAAGCATCGAAGTTGGTATCTGAGCCCACAGCCTATATTCCTAACCATCTGTAATATCTTGCAGGAGCCTCACACTTAGCTACTGAGCTGGGCTGCCAGACAAGGAATGCATACAAGCCTAACATTAAATCTTGGCTGGTGAGTGAAGGAATTCATTCAAGACAAGTAACTCAGGTATAGAAGTGACATCTAGTTTTACTTAAACAATTATCTATCTTGAATTTTATTACACTTTACACATACACACATACACACATTTCATATATATATATATACATATATATATGTATATATATATATATATGTATGTGTATATATATATATCCATACATACATATATCCAAAAATTATATATATATATCTAAAATCACTATTTCTGTAATCATTTTTCTGACTTCTTCCATTCTTCACTTTAATTCTATTGAATTCAAGAGGTAAAATAGTAAAACACTACTCCTGCTGGAAATAATAATATGAGCCATCAGCTGGCAGCATTTTCGATTGCTTACCACGGGCTGGCAAGTTTGGAAGCACTCTGGGAAGTCCCCTGGAAAAGTGTAACAAATTACTGTAATCTATCAAAAGAGCACCACAAGCAGCAACAAGGGTTATACTGGTGTGGAAAGATGTCCCAAATCCATGAAGTATAAAAGGGGGTAATTTACATAGTACAAGTTCCTTCCCTCCCTCCCTCCCTCCCTCCCTCCCTCCCTCCCTCCCTCCCTCCTTCCTTCCTTCCTTCCTTCCTTCCTTCCTTCCTTCCTTCCTTCCTTCCTTCCTTCCTTCCTTCCTTCCCCAAGGATGCTTTATTGACTTTAGAGAGAGAGGAAGGGGGAGAGAGAGAGAAAGGGAGAGAAAGGGAGAGAGAGAGAGAGAGAGAGAGATTGATGTGAGAGAGAAACATCCATCTGTCGCCTCCCGTACGCACCCAGCATAGTTATGTGCACTGACCAGGAGTCAAACCTGCAGTCTTTTGTGTATGGGACGACACTCCAACCAACTGAGCTGGGGCAACAAGCTCACTTCTTGTAAAAATATGTTGTGTTTGTCTGTGTGCGGATAAGTCTGGAAGAATCTCTGGAAGGACAAAGAAGGGCTGGATTGGGGGGCATTGAAGAGGGACCTTTCATTTTCACTTCATGAATCTCTAGCCTGTCTTTTTATGAGCATACTAGAGGCCTGGTGCACAAAAATTCATGCACTTGGGGGGTCCCTCAGTCCAGCCTGTGCCCTCTCACAGTCCAGGAGTGCTAGGGGGGATGTCCAACTGATGGCTTAAGCTGGCAGTCGGACATCCTTAGTGCTGCCATGGAGGTGGGAGAGGCTGTCACCACCGCTGCTGTGCTTGCCACCCCTGAACCCAGCTTCTGGCTGAGCAGCGCTCCCCCTGTGGGAGAGCATTGACCACCAGAAAGCAGCTCCTGCGTTGAACTTCTGCCCCCTGGTGGTGAGTGCACATCATAGCGATTGGTCATTCCACCATTCGGTCAATTTTACATATTAGCCTTTTATTATATAGGATACTTTTACTTTAAAAAAGCAATAAAGATTACATTTACACACACTCCCAGCCAGCTGACACTGGCAGCCCATACCATTGTGAGCCTTTTTGGTGACTCTGCCATTGAAGCCATATCTGCTTTCCTGGGTCACCCACCCACTAGCTGCAGCTCTCTCTCAGAATGCCCCCTCTGTCTCGGGCCTCGGGGCTGGCTAAGCAGCAGAAACACACAGAGCATCTTTCTGTGAGATTTTCAGTCATCCAGGTCTCCCTCCTCTTCCTGGCTACCTCCCCTTGTGGCCTCACGCTCTGCATGCAGCAAAGGACAATGTCACTGGGAACTGTTCGTGCCCCAGACAGGGTGCTGGCCTTAGCTGTCTTGATGAGGAAGGTTTGCCACAACCCAGCTGGTCAGGAGGAGATCAGGAGGAACACACAGATCTCAGCACCTGTGCTGAGCAACCCTCCAAGCTTGATTCTGCCTTTGCCCCTGGCCGGTCCAGCGAGCAGCCACACTACGCTCAGGCACTGAAATGAAAAACTCACACGCCTGGCTTTTCAGAAGGCGCACTGCCTGGCTTCGCTGCAGGACACACGTCGGGTGCTGGGTGGCAGCACCTGCCAATCAAACGATGTTTCCGTGTGAGCCTCCGTCCCCCCAAACTTTGAGAATGTGGTTTTCAATCTGACTTCCATGTTCCAGGGCTGAAGTTTCAAGGACGCATCTGGACAAAATATGCTTTCCATATAGGCCAACAATTTATTTATTTATTGCTTATGACATTGTACTTGGCAGCTAAGGAGATATAAAACAATTTGAACCACTCTGCAGAAAACGGTTGCAGAGTTGCCACTGGAGACCCCGGTGGAAGATAATGGGGGAGAACGGAATCTCGTAGATCTTTCTGTAATTGACAGGCAGATCCTCGAGAGGCGAGCGCGGTTGAGCAGGCATTCCTGACAGGAGCTCACATCTCTTTCCAGCCTCAACTCCTGCTTTGGCACAAGCAGGAGACCAGAGCCATGTGCTGGAAGCCTATTCTGATGGGACAGTCTTCGCCATCCACCCCTATTTGCGGGGGTAGACGGGACATTTGAAGGGTCCCTTGCACTCTTGCCAGTGCAGTGGCCGGCACTGGCTGCTTCCTTCTGCCCCTCTCACACTGCCACTCTGGGTGTCCCGCCCCCTCCAACTGCTGACCATGGCCTGTCGCTGCCCGAGGGCTTCTCTGGCCCCCAGGCCCACCGTGCACAGGCTTGTGGAGCAGCCCTCAGCCAGTGACTGACAGGAGGGTGTGCACACATACCCAGTCCCTCACCCTCGAGCAGGTGACTCTGTGGCACGTGTCTGACCCTGGTGGCCCCCTGCATGAGTAAGCTCCAGTCACCAGTCACCCAGTGATGACTTGAGAACACCCCTTTATTGGCCTTCCCTGTCCCACACCCTATTGATGTTTTCTGTGGTCCCATCCCAAATAAATGCTTGTACTGCATCCTTGTTGTGGGATCTGTTCCTAGGGAGACCCAGACTCAGCCCCCAAAATCCTGCGTAGCTTTTAAGGCCGAGATGGTAAAGAAAGCGCCAAGACCATTTCTGTTACACAGGCTGGTTGTTTGCCCTGCTGAGTCTTTAAAAGAATTCAAATTAGTTGCTCTCATGTAAAAATGCAAAGAAATCGAGAGCACAGGCTTTGGAGCCTTAGTAGACCACACCCATAGCCTACCTCTTCAGTGACTAGCTATTTTTTCTTCTTATTGTTATATTGGATATATTTCTTAATCTTTCTGGGTCTAGGTTTCCTCCTCTGAAAAGTGCAAGTAATTCAAAGGTCTGCTCAAAGGATCAAATAAAGTAATGAGCGTAAAGCCCTGAGGAGTGTCTGACAATGGGAAATGCCCAATCAATGGAACAATAATCATGGCTGTGATTATATCATGCCTTGTGTGTCCCCTGCAGCTCCGAGGTATAGCTCCCATCATAGATCTTAAATAATTGCTAAATTGACTTGAACTAGGACTCAATAATGGACACAATTTCTATTCACCAGGACTCAAACCGGCTTACTAAAAAATACATTTATTAGTTCTTGTAACTGAATTATTCAGGACTAGTCTGGCTTTAGGCAAGATTGATTCAGGAAATCAAACAAGGATCCCCAAGGATCTTTCTCTCTCTCTGTCTCTGCTTTCCTCTCCTTTTTTTACATCCTTCTCAGGCAGGCCTCGCCTCGTGCTGTAGCTCAGGGCACCCCAAACATCACTATGCCAGTTTATGGCTCCACAGAACAAGAATTTGTTTCTCCAAACAGTCCTAACCCAGTCTCAGAACTGATACTCATTGGTCTAACTGGTCATGTTTCCATCCCTGGACCAATCATAGTGGCCCAAGGGATAACTCTCTCTGAGTGATCAAGTCTGGGGGTGGGGTAGAGGATTCTGATTGGCTGGCTTGAGTCATGTGTCCTTATCTGACACAGTGCTGGGCAAAAAGGTAAACTGTCCAGAACTGAATGGAATTCACCAAAGGAAATCTGGCTGCTGATATCAGAAAAGAGGAAGGCAGATTGTGTGCAGAACAAAGCAGTAGATGGTAGCTGGATACCATTGCTAGGCACTGAGTGCATTTCATATACTTGCTCATGAAAAGCTCCCTTCCTTGCTGCAGAACCATAGTAATAAGAAATGGGCTGCAGGCCCATCACTGTGCAAGTGGATCTGAGTGGTCCTGACGCATCAGCCTGTGTCAGGTCTCAGCCATGTGGTCATAGCAGCCACAGGTGTTTAACCAAGCACATGCTACTAAGCCCCAGGCTCGCTGGCTCTTCCCAGAGCCAAGTCCCAGCTGACTGGCAGTCCTGACGTGAAATGTCAATACCAAGAGTCAAGACCCCTGTTAAGACATCACAGAGCCTTAGGGCACATGAGGTGGGCAGATTATA
Source organism: Myotis lucifugus (assembly GCF_000147115.1). Lineage (NCBI taxonomy): Eukaryota > Metazoa > Chordata > Mammalia > Chiroptera > Vespertilionidae > Myotis > Myotis lucifugus. Next base: position 2,876,953 of record NW_005871131.1, read on the forward strand.
GCTGCACTGACCCCTCCAGGGGCCCACAGAGCAACCTGCACGGCACCTTCAAAAGGAAAGGCATTCTTCTCGGCAGAAAACAAGGGCCCTGGACAGAAAGAGAACGTTTGAAACTGCATGTCATTTCCTGTTTTGTTAAGGGATTGGGACTTTGTTTTCTTGAAAGCTTTTATTCTTCTGTCAGCATATTCCAAACAATCAGGAGGCATCATCTGCGCAGAAGTCCCGACACCATCCACAGGGCGCTCGGCCCCAGGCAGCTGAGGGCAGCTGAGGAAGATGTGCTTCCTGGCTGATCCCCTCCTTCTCGGGCCCCCACACACGACAGACTTAATCCTTTCTCACCTCTGCAGACCACAGCTCAGCCTGTCAGCCAGAATGATATTTGGATGATGATTCAGCCAAGGCAGGCCTGGCTGTCATCCTAGACTCCCTTTTCCCTCCACCCTGCCACCAAATCCCTTTGACTCTTTCCCAGATATCCATGGAATCTCGCTGCCTTTCTCCATCCCTAATCTCACTCTGCTTTACACATACCACATTCTCTAGCCTCCCCGTGGTTTCCCTCACCCCTTTCTAACTCTTCCACCAGCGAGATCTGTCTAAAGCACCCGCATCTGGTCATGTTTCTGATCAGCTCCCCCCACTCTCCATTGCTTTCCAAGTTTACATATAATAAAGTTGAGTCCCCTTGAAATGGTAGAAAGCCTTTCTAACCTTAGTCCCTACTGTTATCTTCAGCCTAATCCTTTGTCATTCTGCCTTCTATACTCCAGATCAATTTATGGACATATGCATGTTTCCAGATCAGACCTCCATTATGACATTCCTCCATCTGGGACAGTCTCATATTTATCTGGCTAACTCCCACTTTTCCTTTAGGCCCCAGTTTAGGGGCCACTGCCTCTGGTTTCTGAATCTGCGGTTGGCATTTCTCCCACATGTTTTCATGGCATCCAGTACCTTCTCCACCACAGCATTTCTCATACCAGCCTGCAATTGCTTGCTTATCCACTCTTCTTCCTCTAGCCTGGAAGATTCATGCAACTCATCTTATTCATCAATGTATCTTCAGCTTCCAATGCAAACGCTGGCCCATGAGAAGCTCAGTTCATATCTGTTTAATGTTTGGATATGTGAGTGAATAAATGCAAGAAGGAGTTTGTTGCATGCTCAGACTTTGCATTGGCTGGGTTTGAGGTCACACTTTCTGTACAGACAACTGAGACCAAATCCGCACACTGCCCTTCCCAGATAAACTGTCAGTTATGCACCACACTTGCTCCACTTGATACTCCTTTTGGCTCCTTATGTTTATGTTCAAGGTATAAAAATGCCTCCAGCACAATTTACACCTCTGGAACTGAGTGCCTGGTGCAGGGAAGAGAGCGCAATCTCTGATACAATCTAGAGCAAGTGGGACCTCCAAGGATTTGAAGAGAAATGTAAGAGTGTGCACTGTGCTTTGGCTTGAAGAACCCGGGGGCAGGGGAGAGGAGTCTCTTGTTTCCTTGACCGCCCAACTTTGATTTTTTTCCTCCTTGCTCAGCATCCGATAGGATAGGATTCCAAGGGCACTGGAACAAGGTCAGGGGGCCTTTATCTGACAAAAGGCATTCCTGGATGTGAATGTTTAGCTGGAGTTTAAGTATCAGTGATTTAGCCTCATATTTTATGGGGGGGGGAGGGGTGTCACAGTGGTGCACTGTGACATAGTGTTGTTGTGCATAGACTTGGGTGTATGCCCCACAGGTATGGGTTTGAGTCCCAGCCCTGTCATGTATAAGCCATGTGACCCCTGCCTATGGTCCTAAGCTCTCTTAGGCTTGGTCTCTCATCTATAAAATGTAGATGATGATAAAAAGCACCCATCTTTGTAAGGCTATTGTAAAGAATAAGGTAGTGAATGCACCTATAGCATCGAGCACAACACCACTCACGTTGTAAGCATTAAGAAAGTGTGAGCTCTTGTTCATATTATAACATTGGTCCCCACCCTACTTCAGATGCTAGGAAGTGAGCAATGCACCAGCCTGCCCTACGGGCACATTTCTGCTGTTCAACGCATAGTTGTCCGTTCATAGAGGTTGGTTTTCTATTGTTGCCATGAAAACTCACCCCAATACTTAGTAATTTTCTGATCTCTCTGCCCTGGGTCTCCCAAGACCAAAATCAATGTGTTGGCAGGTGGCAGTCTTTCCTGGACCTTCTGGGGATGAATCTGCCTCCAAGCTCATTCGAGTACTTGGCAGCATTCAGTTCCTTGTAGCTGTAGGATGTTCCCTATGGACTGTTGGCTGGGAGTCAACCTCAGCATCAGGAGGTCCCTTGCATTCTCTGGCTCGTGGACCCTTCCTCCATCTTCAAAAGCCTCTGCTTACACATAGTGTCCCTCTGACCTCTCCTTCTGCCTCCCCTCCCATCCCCCTTTCCTCTTCCTCCACAGGTCTCGGACTCTTCTGCTTCCCTCCTCCACTCCAAGGGCCCATTTCATTACACTGGGTCTGCCTGCATAATCCCGGATACGCTCATTAGTAACCTTAATTCACCCCACGCAGAGATTAGGTTTGACTCCCCAGGGATGGAAGTCTTGGGGAGACATCTTTGAAACTCTGCCCACCACACCCTGTTAGTTACACTTTAAAACCTGCAGCAAAATTCATGTCAACACAGCACACTCACTAGGTTCTTAGTTCTGACTATTTTGTAGATTTGCCTTCGCAGGGATGAAAAAGTTACTTTCGAAAACAACGACAACCCTTTCCTAACAGACTCATCTTCTGTTCACTACGGAGGTGTTAAGCCATTTACCAGGGAAACTCCCCGATTCTTCTCTTTTCCGCTTTCTGCTCAGTGAAGTCCATACCATTTCAAGGCATTTAAATACTGTAACCCTGAGGTTTCTACCTACGAGGCTCAGCTCCAGCTTTCGAAGTCTCAGCCAGCAGAGTGCAAACATGGAATACAATCCTGAGTTATTCCAACAGGACAACACGGGCCCAGAAACTCGAGACGCAGGTTGGAATACATTTGCCAGTTGGCAACGGATCCTGTTCTCATCAGTTTATCAAATCCATCTGATGCAGAAAATTAAAATTCTGAGTCTCTAATCTACATCAATACTGGCACATCTGCCCAAAGACATGTACACAAGATTGTTTACTGCGGTCTTATTTGTCATAGCAAAAAATGGCAAATAATATAAATACCCACCAACTGTGGGTAGTTAAATGAACCTTGGCAGGGGAACGCCATGGACTGCTCCTCTAGCTATTAGAAAAGAATGAGGTAGACTCATATATACTAAAATGGAAGGTTTACCAAGATACGCTGTTAAGTGAAAAATGCAAAGCACAGAAGCATCAGTATAGCACGATCCCATGAGCGCTACAAAGGAAACTTATAAATGTGCGTGTATTTGTAAGTGCACACGAAGGGCACATCTATACTGTTCTGGGGAGAAGTGTGCAGGTGGGGAGCAGAGGGAAAGGGACATTTGGGTTTTACCCAGTTTACTTCATTGTCTTACAGTGAGAACTGAATCATGAGTTAACTGTAGACTAAATTATACATGGGACATACCACTGAGAAATGATCTTATTTGAAAGCGTGTCATAAATTGAAGCCCACCAATGTGCTACAGTGAACAACCTGTGAACATCTCAGCTGACAATGCCATGTGTACTCACGGCCGTAGTAGAGCTGAGCATAACACAGGCTGGACAAGAGAGGGCTACTTGTCCTCTAGTTTCTGAATGACTGTGGCGTTCCACAGACCTGGCATATTATACTTGTAGGATAAAACTACTGGCACACTATTTAATTTGGGAAAGTATGGTGTCTGTCTTTGACGAATTAAAGCAAGCATACTAAAGTCGTGGTAGAGATGGATACTAGATTCAACCCAGTCTCCAGAATGGATGGACAGAAGGGAAGTGGTTTCTGTTACAGAATACAGGCAAGGAGGATTTGGACTATAGATAATCCTGCTCTACTTTAAAATAGAACAAAACAAAGAAGCCCCTGAAAAACCTCCTAAAAACCTGACTCCAACCCCATGCAGCCCCCTGGGATAAAGCTCTTATAGAGTGCAGCCCCGAGCAGCCAGAGAAGGGGAAAGGGGCTCAGAGGAGGGGAAGTTCCCCACAGCTCTGCCCCTCCACCAGTGGAATTCAGGGGCTGGAATCCATGATTGCTAAGCTGCCTCTCAGGGCCAACCTTCCGGCAATCTGTAAGTGGCTGCTCAGGTGGCTCAGTGGCCTCAAAGGAGCTGGAACCAGTTCTCTGAGCTTCAAAGGAACAGAGAGCCTTGGGTTTGCATGTCAAATGTCAGAGTAAACCTCAGCCCCGGCCCCCACCTCCTCTGCAGATCACCTGTCAGGGGCTGAGCTGCAAGAGGAGTGATGGTGGCCCCCTCCATTTCAAAGGGCAGGCTGGGAAGGGAGGCAGAATGTGGCGAAATAAGCCATCCCCAGGTCAGCATACAACTTTGCATTGTCTTTAGCTCTCTCAGGCCCCTTTTTACCCTGAAAGCCACAACGTGCACTTTGGATTTACCAACAGTAAATAAGTGACTAAGCAAATAAATACATAAAGCAAACACGAACTCGGGGCCCGGGAATGCAGGGAACCCCGTTTCCAGAGCTGCATGTTCATTCTTAGCCGCTATTGGTCTGTTTCTGCCAATAACCGAGAAACATGTTGTAGTGTGACTATCCTGTGAACCATGAGCTTGTTTTTAAATTGTACCAGATGTGCATCCACTCACTCAGCCTTGTGTTTGCATCCAATTTTTATGTTTTGATGATGTACACTCTTGCCACTCAAAGTGCGGTCCACACACCAGCAGCATTAACCTCGCCTGGGAGGAGGGTTGCCAGATAAAACAGAGGAAATTCAAAGTTAACTGGGCAAGCCAGCTTTTTCCTCTCCCTCTTTCAGTCTGGCAAGCCTACCTGGGAGCTTGTCAGAAAATGCAGACTCTCCTGCTCCACCCAGACCTGAGGACTCAGATCTGCCTTTCATAGGATTCCGGGTGGTTGTAAAATTCAAGAGGCCCTACTCTCCTGGATTCCTGCGATGTTAACCTTTTACTTTGAGGCACATTCTGAGCTCACATCTCCACCCAATGCAGATGAAAAGCGTAATCCGTCAACAACCACGTTGGCTTGTGTGTCTCCCTCATCGGAGAGTTTCATAATGTATTCTATGTGCAGACGGGGGCGTCCTCCCACCTGGGCACACATGACCTCCCACTTTGCACCACTGATCAGCCAGAGCAGGTCCTAGGAGGCGAGGCCAGGCTGTGTTAATTGCTTGCTGGGTGGTGAGGAGGAGGGGCGGGGTTACCATCTCGCCTTTGATCAGGAGGGAGAAGTAATGGTTTTACTTACATCCTGCTTTGTCTCCACACAGGCCCAGAGCCCAGGATCCATTTCAGGCTCTCTCTTTCTTCCTAGTGTTCCCTTACGGCCTACATACTGCAGCCTAGGGCCTGGGGGAGGGGAGTATGGAAGACACACCACATGACAGCCTTCAAAATGGAAACAATATTTAAGTTACACCTGAAAGATCAAGTCTGCTCAGATCTCACAACACAGGGAGCTTTGGGAAACACAGCAGCAGCTCTGCGTTTGATGGGGAGAGGCGAGGCCCCGTTACCAGCCCGAATCCCCATGTGGGAATCAGCATTTCCCTTTATTCCTTATGAATAATAAGGATAATAATTATGCACCTAGACAGAACCTGGAGAGTTTCCATGTCTTTACAACCACACCCCTCTTCAATCTGCACAACAATTAGCTCAGATGGGGGTGAAGGTGTAGGGGGCGGTCATCATAGATAAGGTCCAACCAAGTAGAGACATTGTAAAAGTAAAATAAAACCAAGACACTTCCTTTGAGTGGCACATTCTCTGACTCCTAAAACAGTGCTCTTTCCCCTGCTCATAGAGGTTCATGTATTTGGTCAGTCCAAGCCACTCAGACCTCAATAACCCCTCGGGAGACTTCAGAGCTGGAAGGAACCTTAAAAAGATGCACAGAATCCTGTTATAAGTGCAATTGTGCCTCCTCAAATTTCATGTTGAAGTCCTAACCCCCAGCACCTCAGAAAGCGAAAAGAGGGTCATTCAGACGCAATTCGTTAAGATGAAGACCCTAATCCACCATGAATGGCATCCTTATAAAAAGGAGAAATCTGGACCCAGACACACCCACTCGGGGAGGACCCCATGTGAAGACAAAGGCAGAGACTGGAGTCTTGGCTCCACAAGCAGAGAAATGCCACGGCTTCTAGCCAACCAATAGGAGCTGGGGAGGGGCACGGACGGGATTCTCTGTCACAGCCCTCAGCAGGGACCAACCCTGCCGACCCCTTGACATGTAGCCTCGGGAGCTGTGGGACAATCAATTTCCATTGTTTAAGCCACTCCATGGGTGATACCTTGCTGCAGCAGCCCCAACACACTAATACAAAGCTTAAGGTGGGAAGACTCCACACTTTGTGTGCCCCGTTTCATGGCCCCCTCCCATTCAATCTGGGAGGTAGGAATGAGAAATGAGAAAGCTGAGGCTCACCGAGGCTGAATCACTCAATGGAGATGACACAGCTAGCAGGTGGCCAACTGGATTGACACCTGGGCAGTCTGAGTCCAGATCCTGTCTTCTTAACCACAAACATCACAGCCTCCGGTGGAGTGGCCAGGACAACTGATTAGCATCTACTGAGCCCTTTCTGTAAATCTGTCAGGCGCTTTTAGTAACTCATCACACAACCACGAGGTTTTGTAGAGGAGGAAGCAGAGGCAATGAGGTCAAATGACTGGCCTGAGGTCACACAGCCCATCAGTGGAATAGAGGGTTGAACAAGGTCTGTGAACTCTAGCAGAGACCCACCAAACTCAGATTTTCTGGGTTCTCAGTGGTAGGTGTGTGTCCCTTCCCAGATCAGCATCCCTCTCTATGTCACCCTGCAGCCATCACCTTTCTGAATCTCTACCTGCCCCACAAATGCACACACAAGCCTTTCAGACATCCATTTCCTCCCCGCCTCTACGAGAAAGGGTGCTTCCCCCAAGTGGTGCAGAAAGTGGGTTCATGCGGCAAAGTCTATGAAATTGTTTCAGCCTGTGGGTCAAACTCTGATAATGTCCTAAGTCAGTTCCAGGAATTTTCCAGGGCCACACACTGAGAGCGCATCTGGGTGTGGAACAGAGGTTCTCAACCAGGGGCAATCCTGTCCCTCAGGGGACCTTCACAATCCCTGGAGGCATTTCTGGTGGTTACACCTGGGGTGCAGGGACGTGACTGGCCTCTAGAAGGCAGAGGCCAGGGGTGCTGCAAACATCCTGCAATGCACGTTTGCACAGCACAGACGTGTCCAGCCCCAAACTCAATAATGTTGAGGTTGAGAAATCCTGACCCGGAGTGTGCCCAGCAGAGGCAAACTGCCCACGTGTGAATTCCAGCTCCATGGCTCACTATTCCACAACCTGCGGCAATTTTCTTAAACTCTCCAGGTAACGAATTCTTATCTCCAAAATGAGACTAATAGTCCCCACACCGTGCCTGACAGTGTCAGCCCTCAGGACAGTCACCCTCATTATTTCCAAAGCTGGGAGCTAGGCACCTGGCCACGGGCTCCAGGAGCTGCTCCTCAGTTGTCCCAGTTGCAATGTCAGCTGAGGTCGGCATTCTCGGATTCATGAATGGCTGACTTAGGCACTCAGCACACGCACAAAAGGCAAGGTGCAATGTACAAGGAAACGCTTTTGTTTCAAAGTAAAATGATGCAGAAGAAATAATTAGGCCATCCCTCTCTAAAACCTTTTAAAAAGTATTTAAGAAACTCCTTTTGGAATCTTTTCCAGGGTCTCCATTTACCTATGCCACTGGCATTTTACACAGCGCTTACAGCAGGCCAGACACTGCATGCTTTGATGGAATTAATCCTCCAAACAGCCCCGTGAGATGGGCACTTCCTTTCCTTGTTCTTTTTTAAACAAAACCACTTCTCCTGAAGCATCAGAACCCAAGATCAATCAATGCCTTGTTAGGTTTTCATTCTATATTACTGTTCTCCTTATTACATTATAGCTATTATCTTCTAATGGATTTCCCATCCCTCCCTACGAGCATCGAAACTTTAGCAACATGACAGGCCTTGTGGTTCAGCCTGGACACCTAACACATGGTTTAACATGGACAATATGCATTATACAGTATGTACAACCCATAATCAATCAGATATATAACCACTCTTTGATTTCTCAACCCTGAGTCAGCTGACTTATGAATTCTTGGAACTTAACCCACTTGGGGAGAGACTGCGGCGTGTGGTTTCAGGAGCTGTGTCTGAAGACCCCTTGCCACATGGCGGCTGATGGTGGCCACATCATACTGAAACAAGAGCACGGCGTGGTGGTGAAGGACAGACGTGGGCTCCAGCCTGGACCCTCCACCTCCCAGCCCTGTGACCTCGGGGCGTGACTTAGCCTCTTCTCTGTAAAATGGGACACCTGAGACCTGCATATTGGGGTAGAACAAGGCTAACCCGAGTTACATGAAGAAGGAGAAGACGTTCAATAATGGCCGCTCTCCCTCTCTGCTCCTTGTCTTGACTCGGATTCCATGGCCACAAGGCTCATAAGACTCCATTGGCATCTGTTAACTGACTGCAACCCCACATTTAAATGTCCTGGTGTCACTTTCCTATCTTCTTTTAGTTCCTTTGTGTGTTACCCGTCTTGGCTCCTGACCCTGGTGTTCAGGCCGCATCATACAGCCCTATGTCAGCCAACTGAACTGCCCATGCTAACCTGCTGCTATCCAGAATCAATGGCAAGGTGTTATGCAAGGTCCAGTTGCCCTGGGCTAAAGTGCGGAGTCCTGGGACTCTTCTTAGAGCAGCGGTTCTCAACCTGTGGGTCGCGACCCCTTTGGTGGTTGAACGACCCTTTCACAGGGGTCGCCTAAGACCATTGGAAAACAAATATATAATTACATATTGTTTTTGTGATTAATCACTATGCTTTAATTATGTTCAATTTGTAGCAATGAAATTGGGGGTCACCACAACATGAGGAACTGTATTAAAGGGTCGCGGCATTAGGAAGGTTGAGAACCACTGTCTTAGAGCCTCTTATTGATGGGTAATTAAGAATATATCTGACTTGGGTAAAATGATTCAGGAGAGCAGGGCCTGTTTCTGTCTAGCTGCTGTGGAATTATACATAGTAGGTATTCGAGAAATATTTGTTGAACGAATTGCTAAACGGGTGAGCATTAGTTAAGTGCTACATAATGAGGTATGTGGCGCTTTTCCCTCCCAGTGTCTTCTTTCATTTCTTTTCAAATAATCGGAATAATTTGTAGGCAGGAGCACGAGAGCTTAGCTTTTAATCTCATCAACAAAGGACTTTCCAAAGAGGAGACATTCCTTTGGCCTTGGTTGTTGGCATTTCAGATGTAATTACATTTTTTCACCCTAAAATTTCCCAACAAGATTAAGCGTCACACACAAAGTTTCCTTAACTCTCTACTCAAAAGTTTGCAAAGGAGCTCTGCCCACTTTTCACGGGCTTTCTGAAAGATGCCAGCTGCCGGCAACCATGAAACGTGAAACACAAAGGCCTCGTAATCCCCTGGAACAGCGCCGCCTGCACAGCTCTGCAGGCCTCTCTAAGAATATGCCAGGGCCTACAAGCGTGTACACGCTTTTCTGTAGAAAAAAAGATGCAACTTTGCCTTTCTCAACAAGCTGTTTCTAATATTTCCTTTATCTGTTCCGGATCAGACAAGATAAAATTGTACACATATCTAAGAAAAAAGGCAGCGTTAGCATTTCTTTGTAATGTCACTTGCTTTATGGCCTCTGTGGGAGTTCCCCCTGACTTCACATCATGGTGATGGTTCTGGTAACAGCTGAGAAGTTTTAAGCTTCTTTGGGTACCTGGTTCCAATTGGCTATTCACCGTACTGGTTTACTGGGACTGTATATTGAGGGCTTTTGAATTTGTGGGCGTAGATTTTTTGTTGACTAGACTGTTTGCTGGCTCCTAGGAAAGTTAGGTCCAAACCATTCTGCGACGGGGGCTTTTGGTCCAAAGCCTGAGAACCCCAAGAGACCAATTCCATTTGTTTCTTTGAGGATGTGAATCCACGCAAAGTAGTGACAGTGGTCAGACTGGTGACACCCCCCCTCCCCCGCCGGTTCAGGAGATAGTCACTGACCAAACGTTTAGATCTTTATAATGAGAAGTAGATACTTGATAAATAATTCCAGAAATCCCGATGCTGCAAGACTGTCGGAGGTGGTTAGTAAAGAAGGTATCAAAGGAGGGGATAGTGGGAAGAAAATAAGACAACAAGGGCCAGTATTTATTGAGTGCTTACTCTGTACCAGCCCTGGGCTAGCATTTTAAGGCATTATCCTATTTGATCTTCACAAGAACCCCCACTTTGCAGATGAGGACACTGAGGCTCAGAGAGACTAAATAATGTGCCCAAAGTCACAGCTACTAAGGGACAGATCTGGGAGGCAGAGCTCCCACCCTCGTTGCATGAACTCCCATGTGCAAGATGGACATTTTACTCACGAGAAAGGAAAGGACAAGAGGAAGATGAGGTGAAAGAAGGTGAGGAGAAGGGGAGAAGTGAAACAGCCTGAGATGGAAAGGAGACAAATGGGGCCCTACTTGGCTGTCTTTATGGTTTTTGGAAAAGACGAATCTGTCATCAAATCTATTGCAAATGTTCATGCATTCCTATTGGTCTGGAGTGGCATTTTATGTATTTCACCTTTGAAAATGTCCACACAGATGGGTGATATACATGGCGCTCAGCATGCTGTCAGGCCTCACTGCCCTGCTGCCAGCTGTACTGTGCTGAGCACGGTGCAAAGCTGTGAGCATGCCCCATGCTGCCTGGTCATGGCCACGCAGCTGCCACTGCAGTCCAGAAGCAGCAAAAGGCAGCAAAGAAACTAGTGGACATGGCCGTGCTGCAATATGAACCGTATTGATAGACAAATAAATTTGAATTTCATATAATATTTCACAAAATATTCTTTTGATTGTTTTCCCAACAGTTTAAAAGAGAATTTCAGCTTGTAGGTTGTACAAAAGCCGCTGGGGGGTGAACAAGTGGGCCATCGTTTGCCCAGCCCATCTATGCCTGAGGACACTGGCCTATCAAAGGCTCTGCGAAGGCCTGCAATGAAGAAACCTATTTCATTCTGCTTTATCCAGATGTTTTCAAACTGATTTGAACACAGAATGCTTTCATTATGATTTTTAAAAACTAGTGTCTCATCCAATACCGTCAGCTCTCTAAGGAGCATCTTAAGGGAGTTACTACTACAGGGGAAGGAGCAGTTGACCAAGAGTCAGATGTTTAAGTTCATGTCCTACCTCCCATATCCTATCTCTATATTTCTGGGAAAGTCTCAACAGTTGGAACCTCACTTTAAAAAAATAATAATCCTCACCGAGGATATGTTATTCATTGATTTTAGAGAGAGGAAGGTAGAGAGAGAGAAACATTGATTATTTGCCTCCCGCATGAGCCTCAGGGATCAAACCTGCAACCTGGGTATGTGCCCTGACTGGGAATTGAACCTGCCACCTTTCAGTGTATGGGACGATGCTCCAACCAACTGAGTGACACTGGCTAGGGTGCAACCTCACTCTTTTACATTATAAAAAGGCATGGTGCTACCTGCCTGCCCCCTCATAGAGCTGAGGGGGCATCAGATGAAAATCAGGAATGGATAAGGGTATTTTCTCTGAACTGCTGAGGGAGCTGTGAGTGACACAGAAGTGGGAGAAGCGGCAGTGTCAGCCCCCAGCGCTTTGAGGACATTCCCAATGATGGTGGACTGGGCACAGAGCTACCGGCTGAGGGCTTCCCCTCAGCTGTCCCTGCCCTCGGTGTCTGTGGAATGGCAGTGAGCAGCTGAGGGGGAGATGGAGAGAGCCCACCCCTCCCTGTGCCCAGTCCCTGCCCAAGCTGAGAGGCCCACCAAGGAGAGGTACCCAGTTACATAAAGCTCCCCAGGGCCTCCAGGAGTGGGAGTCCGAGCCTCCAACCAGGTGCTCGCACTCACCCACGAAGCGTGGAAACGGCTTAACAGTCTGGCCTCGGCAAACACGTTCGTGCGTTCGTAATTTTCAAAAATAATAACATGGAGAAAATTCCTCCGGCGCGCCTGGGCTTGCACCCTCACCCACAGCCACCGCCTTATCTGCTATATCGGGTTTCGCAGAGTCCCTGCCTGTTGTGTAAGGAGGGACAGGAGTGCTCTGGGCTCTGAACACTTCCTCGTTCTCCCTTGCTGTCCTCCACATTCCCTCAGAGGGAGGACAGCTCTTTCCTGCCACCGATCCCACTGAACGGCCTGCAGGCTCAGCTGAGTTTGGGAGCTGCTGGTGGAGATGCTGTTGGCTGGGCCAGTCATTGAGTCATTTCTCTCTCGAGAATACAGAAGTGCTTTCATTCCCTAGTGTGTCACCTGCTTGCAGACAAAGAGGGCGCGAAGGGTTTCCTCTCATGTGATTTCATCCTATCCCCAAGCCCGTGCCCGGCGCCAGGATACAAGCACAAACACATGAATAAACCATACGTGCACCCCACAACGGCAGCAAAACGCTCTACCTGCAGACCCTAGCCAGGACCCAACCCCATGGCCACGGAACACCCCTTTTCAATCACGGAGGGTTTTTGTTGTTGTACAGGGATTTCTACAGAGACTCTTCTCAAATAATGCAGTGACAACAGAGGTCAAAGGGCACTGAAAGAAGAATGATGCTGGGATCAGCAGGGCTGCTAATCCCACCGGCTGACTCAGGGCAGCCACAGGCATCCGGCTCCCTTGCCGACACCTGAGTGGGAAACAAGCAGCCTCACATGCTGCCAAGAGCGTTCGCCCCTCCCACCCTCCCCGAGGGCTGTTCTGTGCCCGCCCCAGCCTGGCCAGGCTCTCCGACTGGCCAGGGCAGAGCAGACATCAAAATTACACACAGATGTCAGTCTGTCAACATGGAAAGACAATCAGGGGACACTGAGTAAATAATAACAATAACAGCCTTGAGCTTAGGCCAGCACATAAGAGTGGTGGAAGCAGCCCTGGCTGGTGTGTCTAATTGGTTAGAGCAGAGGCCAGCACACCCAAGCGTTGCAGGTTCAATTCCTGGTCAAGGGCACATACCTGGGTTGCAGCCAATTAATGTGTCTCCCTCACATTGATGCTCCCCTCTCTCTCTCTCTCTCTCTTTCTTTCTCTCTCTCTCTCTCTCTCTCTCTCTCCTATCCCTCCCTTCTACTCTCTCTAAAAATCAATGGGGAAAAAATATCCTCGGGTGAGGATTAATTTTAAAAAAAGAAACAGTGGTGGAACCAGTATGGGAACTGGGTGGGAACTGGGTCTGCGCGACTCCAGAGCCTGGTGCTCACCACCCACTCAGCACCAGAAACCATGCACAGTCGGAGTCTGAGCCGGCAAGTATATATAGGCACGGCCATCTCCGTATAGGAATACGGGCTTTAAAATGGCACTTCCTCTGAATGAGAATTATGAGAAATGTTTTTTCTTGATTCCTCATCAAACTTTCTAAGTTTTCTAGAAAAGTAATAAGTGGGGAAAATGAAGCGGTAGCTATAACATTTAGGTTTCCCGGTGGAAGTGGTCTTTGTGATATTTGTTTCAGACCTTGTCCGATGGTTTCCTCTGAAGGAGGAAGGTACAATGTGCACAGAGGGCTCTTTAGCCACATGTGGGCTTTTGCCTTTTCATTCTGGGTTAACAGGTTTCACTGAGAAATGATCTTCCCTCAAAGAGATGATGACAAGCGTCCTTCTGTGTCATTCCAGCAGTTCTGTTATCAAGCCCTGGGTGTGCACAGTGACCCAGGCACGAAGGAGCTGCTTGGAGAAGGACCGGATCCTCAGCTGCCCAAGCCCTGACCACAGTCATTACTGGAGGAGCCTGACTCATGAGGACACACAGTGGGGTCACAAAGAGCCCAGCTGGCCCTCAGGCTCTGGAAAGCTCCTGAAGACAGAAAGAAACCACGGGCAGGGCTGTTCTTTATGCACAGAAACATCCCAGAGATCCTGTCACCATGGGAACAGCCCTGTGCACTGCAAGGCCAGTGTGACCCAGTGCAGGACCTGCACGGGAGAGCTGGGCAGCTAGACCAGGACCTGGCAGGACAGACGTTTTCTGTTGTTGTGTGCTGCTAATCCCAGCATTTGCATTATATTTTCTGGAAAACATAGCTAGAGGGAATGTCCCCAAATCTCTGATAGGCACATTCCTAGGAATGGGGCCTTTTGGCCACCCCAGGCAAAATGAGGTTGTAGAACCTATTTCATGGGATCATCTGAGCCAAGTGAGCCAGCAGGCTCCTTGCAGAGGTCACCTTCCTCTGGGAAGACATAGATGGGAAAGCCCTGAGGATAGAGTTTGGCTCAGTGGATAGAGAGTCAGCCTGCAGACTGAAGGGTCCCAGGTTCGATTCCAGTCAAGGGCATGTACCTTGGTTGCAGGCACATCCCCAGTAGGGGGTGTGCAGGAGGCAGCTAATCGATGTTTCTCTCTCATCGATGTTTCTAACTCTCTATCCTTCTCCCTTCCTCTCTGTAAAAAATCAATAAAATATATTTAAAAAAAAAAGATGCATCTGGGCATGACCAATGGCCTCCAGCCAAATGATGCCTCAACGGCAGAGAGGAATAACGCCATTCCAGTTGGTGGCGGCCATACATATGCACTCTTACTTTGGATGTTGCTGTCTGGTTTTCCATTTTGTTGGGGCGACGGAGATGGTTGGAAAGAGACAGAGCTGGACTTTCTCTCTCTGTAGCACCAAGAAAGTTCTGGCGCAGCTTGTTAACATCACTCATCAATGGATGGCTTCCCAAAGCCGGCCTCTGAGGAATGTCTACTCTTGGTCCACTGGTCTAGGAAGGAGAACTGAGCCTTCGCCAACCCACATTTACATGTCCCAGGAGGAATCGCTCATGCTCTCCCTGAAAAGGCCTTGCTGCCATATGTTTGAAGGCTGGGTAAGAGGAGTTGTGAATCAACACCTGACACTGAATGGTGTCCTGACATCACTTAGTGGTTGAGTTCTTTAAAAACCCTCCCATCTTCCTGGTAACTGCGTGATCCTCTGGAAAAGAGGGTGCATAACCTTGTGATGTCCCAGGTGCAGGACACAGGTTACGGGCGGGATTGTCACAGTGGGTGACCCATGTCCCGGCACCTGCTAACATCCAGACAGTGTTACCTCCCATCGGTGCTGTCTTCTCCCTGCTCTCACCCATGGCTGATGTCCCGAAGTCTACTTGGCTTATTATTTTTCTTTTAGCATTCAGTTTTCCATACCCCTCCCACCCACTGATATCTGATTAATTCTCACCAGATGTGAGTGTCTGGACTGCTCCAGATTTGTTATTTTCCCTCCATGTTCCTAACCTTCTTCGGGCCATTTGTGTGATTTCTCTGACCTCGCTAGTGTTTGCAACACCTCCCAAATTAGTGTCATCTGCGATGTTCCTTCACATGTCCTTTTCTCCCCTTTACAGATCATTAATAAAGAGGTTAAACAGGACCAGACCAGCACCACAGTGTAGAGCAAGTGACAAAGGGGTGGGAGAGGCTGGGCTGCTCCCTGGGCGCCAGCCCTGGCACGGGGAGGAAGCAATGCAATGCAACAGCCCTCGCTGGACTCCTCCCACCTCTGGTCCGAGTTCATTTATCACCACTGTTTGTTATGAGTTCCCGGCCAGCTTTCAGGTCCTGAGAGTGTGGTCCCATCCAAGCCAACATGCAGTGCTTTGCCAGGTAACTCTTCGAAGCTCCAGAAAAAATCCACGAGAACTTATTTACTGTTCTTAATTCCGCTTAAAAGCTTCTACCCAGCACCCGAGTCCATCGTACTTGAGAGCAGAAAGAGGTGGACTGAGCCATTATTAATATTACTCTTTTCTCTCTTCCAATTCACTAGCTCACATTGTTTATTAAAATTTCATTGGCTTTTCACTAGATTTTTTTTTTTGCCAAAAGAAACCCTCTGCTAGAAATACACTAATCTGAGGTCTCCAGGCATCAAAAGCTGCCTTTGCTATTCTCAGGTGCAATAAAATTAAAGGTGACTAAAGAGGGTGTGTTTTTAGGGTACACATGCTTGCTATCTATCAATCAATCAATCATCTATCTATCTATCTTTCATCTTCACCCAAGGACATTGTTTCCAATGGCTTTTAGAGAGAGTGGAACAGAGGGAGGGTGGGAGAGAGAGAGAGAGAGAGAGAGAGAGAGAGAGAGAGAGAGAAGAGAGTCACACCAATTGGTTGCATTGGGGATTGAACCTGCAGCCCAGGTACATTCCCTTGACTGGGAATTGAACCCACAAGTGTGTGGGCTGATGCTCTAACCACTGAGGACACCAGCCATGACATGGTGCACATACTTTAAACCTGTTAGAAATTGCGTAGCTGGCTTATGTAATTATGGTCATAGGAATAAATTTCCCCTTTTTATTTTTCTTCCTTCTGACTTTTCTCTTACATCATCCCCCCGCCCCCCTCACCACACACACATATTAAGATGCAAATATACAGATACCTTCCAGAGGAGCAGAGATGCCAAAAAAGAGGCACCAGTGGCAACAGGGGAAGGCAACAGAGCAAAAGCACGTACCCCAGCAATGAATTCTGCCACTGGTGCTTCTGAAACAGCTCATGGCTACTTCTAGTTCCTTCTCATTGGAACTCTTTAGAACAGGTTGCTGAAAGCCTCTCTTAGAGAAAATTAGCAGTTGATGCTTGAATAGCACAAGTTTGAACTGCACAGGCCCACTTATGTGAACCCCAGTCGGGACTCTGTGGAGGCAGAGGGCCGCCTGTATGCATTGTTCTGCACCATCTTATATAGGGAACTTGAGCATTCTCGGATGTGGGTATCTACAGGGTTCCAGGGCCAATCCCCATGGACACCAAAGGACAACTGTAAAGTCTTGGGGGTGTCAAAACTTGTACGTAGATTTTTGACTGTGTGGGGAGTCAGCTACCCTCATCCCTCCATTACTCAAGGGTCCACTGTACATTCAGAATTTCAAGATGGGTAGCTATTCATTATAAGCAGCCAAAATCTCATGAGGCCGCCACTTAATTGACAGAATTCTTGATTTCTAGGTAGTTCGGGGGTGCAAGAGCCAGTGGCACCTTCCTTCTCTCTCGGTCCTTTACAACCTCCTACAAGTTCAGGAACACGGATTTTTATAGGTCACTATGCCCCATACACCTCCGCAACCCATGACTGCTGATTTTCTTTTGCAATCTTTGATACTCAAGCTCTCTCCTTTCCTTGAGAGTCAGAAGAGCAGCATACTCTTGATGATAGGCTTCATCTTTGCTGTAAACTCAACAGCCTGTATGTCACTGCAGTGAGAGGCCAGAGACACCCTCCCTCCCCACCCCCCACCCCCCACCCCCGTCGGGCAAACAGGCAAATGGAGAACAGGACAAGTCAAAGTCTGCCTCTCCTTTGGCCAGTCCAACTGGACACAGAGGGGAAACTGGACTCTGGATTCCTCCCTAGGCCCCACCCTCCAGTGATGGCCTGCTCCGGCTTTGACACCCATGGTCGAAATCTGGAGGCATTCTCCATGTAGTCCTTTCTCTTACCTCCCCACCCAAGTGCTCCTGGCTTCCCTTCCTAGTCTCCTCTCCAGTTTATCCATTTGTCTGCATCTCCCCCACAGATACCTGGGACAGCACCATCAGTTCCTTTACAAATGATGGAGCAGCTCCTACTTCTGCTCTTCCTGCCATGACCATTCATCTTCTACAAAGCAGCCAAGGTTTCTACAACATAAATCAAATCATGGCATGTCCCTGCTTAAAAGCCAATGATTTCCTTTTCTTTTTCTTAGGCTAAAACCCAAACTCTCTCTGTTGGTCTACATGATCTGACCCCTTCCCGCTCCTTCATCTTCATCTACTGCCTTATTCTTTACCCAGAGTCATAGTCTTCAAGCTCTTTCAGGCCATAAAGCTCTTTCCACCTCCAGCCCTTTGCACATCTGCCTGGAACCACCTCCTGGGTGGTCCACCTCCTGGCAGAGATACCTCCTGGCTCTCCTTCTTTCAAGGCCAACATAACACGCATTTCCTTGGAGAGATGCTCTATGAACAACCTTTTTAGAAGTAGGTTCCTTTTGTTAATCTCAATATCTTTCTGTTTTCCATGAAAGCAGTGATAAAAATAACAATTCCATTCATATTTTTAATTCTATGTGATCTGTTTTCCTCAACCAGATTGTAAGATTCACAGAGTAGCAATCACATCTTCTTCATCATTGTTTTCTCACTATCTAAACAAGAATTTAACCACTTGATGCAAGAGTGAACAAGGAAGTAAAAAATGATTGAATGAATGAGTAAATGAATGAAAGAAAAGTCTCAGTAGCCAATGGCAGCAGGAGGAGATGCTTAGTCATAGGAGGGCTAGGCTGAATTAAAAGCAGGAGGGGTAAAGGAAAGCCTCCCCTCTGCAGACAAGCCAGGACGTTGGTGGAGAAGACGAAGAGGTCTGGGCTCCTTCCGTGACTTCCTTCACAGCCACAGGATTCCTCTTGCCCCGGGGCAAGCTCTGTCTCTTCAGGGAAAGCAAGAAAGCATCAACTTTCAGGCCACAATAACACACACCTCTTCCCAGTTCTCCCTGCAGGGAGGCACACAGGGAGTTCCCAGCCTCTAGTGCTGCTCTCGTGTGTACAAAACCCCTTCGGGGCCAAGCGCTCTGTGGCACACACTCGCCCTCGGTACCATGGGCCACGTGCTTGGGGCGTGGAGCTACCATTTTTCATTTTGAACAGGATGTATCTACTGGCATCACAGCCCCATGACAATACTAGTTAATGCCCGCATCTGTATTTTGAGGAATGAGGACCGAAAAATTTGCATGTGTTTTCAATCTAAAATGAAGTTTTCCTTTCTAGTGATTTAAGAAATAAAAATGACCTTGTGCTCTATGTCCACCCAATTACGAGAGTTCACAGTGAACACAGGAACGTTCAAATGTCAAGGCCGACGTGGCAATAGTTCTCACAAGGTGACTTGATTTGGTCCCTCACTGCCCCACCTCATTAAATGTTCATAACCAAGGTGCTCTTGGGGGCAGGGGGCGGGGGCGGGGGTGCAAGGAAAGTACCTCCATTCAATGGAAATGAAGAGTTATTTGCTGACCCAAATAATTGCCACATCAAGTGGATTTTCCCGAATTAAAATCATGGGGAATTAAGTATCTGCTTTCCCATATTTTGCAAAGCAAGATAGAAAAGGCAGTGAGGGCTCCGGGAGCACATTTTCATGATCAGAATTGGGGGTGGAGGACAGTGTTTGAATATGCATCTCGGGGAGGCCCACGAGGGCAACCACATGCCAGAAATGTGATCCCATGGGCTCTCTGTAGGAAGATCATGACAGTAAGGCAGGCCAAAGGTCAATTCCAGCCTCCAGAAAAGAGGAGTAGGGATGAGCCAACAGGGAGGGGAATAGAGAGAACTTGGAGGCAGAGTATATGGTGGATCTTCGCAGCACCGACTATGTAATTTAGAGTGCCCAGCGCAAAATGAGATTGTCGGCCCCCTTGATCAAACATTAAGAATTTCACAACAGTGACAATTACACAGCAGCGAGCGGGGTTCTGTGGACTACACGGGTCACACGCAGATAACGCCCGGGTGGGGCGTGAGTTTGGGGTCGGGGAGGGAGGCCAGCTCTAGGGGCTGTCAGAACTCGTTAGAAAAACAAACTTTCTCCTCGGAAAACAGCACCCCTGAATGATCACAGTGAGAGAAATAAATCGGTCTCAGCCAGAAGTGGCAAAAAAGGGAGGGGCTGGCAGGGTGGCTACACTAATTCTGATTTGCTGTCATTTTTGGAGCGACTTTTCCTAAATTATGATTCATTTTAGCACCAAAACACCAGATACTTCAGATACTATTATAAGGATATTGCTGATGCTTTAGCAAAGTAGCGTCTTGTAATGTTTCTTTTATAAGGGCCATAAATCACAATATTCAAAACAGTTAATTTTTAATGTGCCACTATTATCCATCCTCAGTTGTAAATTTAATGTCTCCTCGGGCCCCACAGATTGTAATGTGACTCAGAACGCGCAACGGCTGTTCAAAATAGAAGGTTCCCCAGCATCTCATTATTTCAGTCCCTAAGATACGGTTTTAAAAGCTTGAAGTTATCTGAGTAAACTTGTTTAAGGGAGCCATAAAGAAAGATAAGTAGTTTTCCTCAGAAGCCTATAAAGTTTATTACAACATGTTAAAGGGGATTACATATTGACTAATTTTCAGAAGACATTTGTTTTCTGGGGTTCAGGGCGTTTGGGGAAATTCACGAGCAGAGCTAGGTCTTCTATGGGCGTTGGCACGAGTTCCCCCTGAGGATGACAGCACAGTTCCCATCTCAGGGATGGCAGGGTGGATGCCATGAATCTTACGAAAGAGCAATAAAAATCTTTACGATTCAGGAAAGACAGAAATGCAGCCTCCTGCCCTAACCTCTATGATGCAGAAGCAGAAGCATCATAGAAATGCTCCAAGTAGGACCCACACTTCTCACGCCAACCCCCCAAACTCGTCGAGCCTTCCTCTGCCTACCCTATCTGTGCATGTGGTAGGCAGATTTGACACCTTTGCTTTGTAATATTACAAAACCTTTCCTTCTCATTTAATATTGTTTTAGGTCAATTTATTCTTTATTTTTTAAATACTTTTTAAATTGATTTCAGAGAGGAAAAGAGAGGGAGACAGAGATAGAAAGATCAATGATGAGAGAGAATCATCGATCGGCTGCCTCCTGCATGCCCCCCATTGGGGATCCAGCCCACAACCCAGGCATGTGCCCTGACCGGGAATGGAACCATAACCTACTGGTTCATAAGTGGACGTTCAACCTCTGAGCCATGCCAGCCAGGCCGATTTATTCTTTTATTAGCTTTTCTAGGTGAGTAATTGTGATATTTTTCTTAAAGTTTCCCCTAAACACAGGGAGGATTTCTCTGGTTTCCCCAAGTACTCACACTGACAAGCTTCCCTTTGGAGCCACTTTGCATGGAAAAGACACAATTCTGGTACCATTCTCCCCTTTACCCAGGAAAAGGAGAAGCAAGGAGATGCTCTGATGTCACCAGGAAGAAGGTTCTATTGGCGGCAAAAAGATCCAGAAGGTGTTACATCTGTACTTCCCAGAAAGCTATTGTATCTGAAAATTAACCCCCGTGTCTTTCCTGCAGGACCAGAGGAAGTGGCCTGACTCATGGGTGGGACCTAAGACAGCTTCAAACCAAGCAATGAAACACACTGAAGTCAACTGTCAGCCATGGGCAAAACACAGCAGCGATTGTTTTAAAATTCACCCCAAGCCCCACTGCCATGAAATAGGAGGCAAAACTTAAGGAAGGGACGCCTGTTCAGTTATCCCAGAGAAATGCCTCTCTAGTCACAGACCTGGTGGTGCTCCAGCCCTGTGACAGTTCGTGTTTGTCCAGGAAAACGAACTACACATTCAGTACTCTTGGACCATAAAAAAATCACCACAGCACACCGTCTACTACATGCCTATCATATTCCATGTCACCATAGGCATATGCAACTCCAGGGAGCTGTGCTTGGTGTTAAGCAGCCTGCTGTGTCCTAGAGAGATGTGAGTCCCAGCAGCAAATGTCACTAGAGTTCAATGTCCCGGTTATAACTGTGGTAATACATGCACCACATTCCATTATAATGCATATAGGACAGAAATAGAGGGTGGGTTCTTCATAGCTAAAAGCCAACCTTTAAAAAAGCACAACATCCTAAAAAATGCAATGCGTGAAATTTATAGTGCAAAGCTCCGTATAAGCGCAATTGTAAAAAAGAGCAACAGATATGGCACTAACGAGACCTGTCAACATTAATATTTCTATTCTAATTCATTCAGAGAGGTACAGTTACCCATCCACCATTACTATGCCTTGATCCTTGTGTTCTCTTCAGAACTGCCAGAGAAGAGGTAGCACAATCCATCAAATGGGCTTCTTAGAGATGACAATTTCAGCTCCATAAAAATATATGTAGTTTTGTTTTCCTTAGTCCTTGTCAAACATTTGACACAGCCAGAGAGATGTGAGCGTCACACCACACTGGCAGATTTGGCAAAAGCAAACAGTGCTGGAGAATTGTGACAATTTCTGAGCCCACAGCCATGCTTTTAAAAAGTGTGTATAAATTCTAGCAAGGGCAGAGTTTACATCTTAAATAACACAGAAACATTGGAATCGTGCTTGACCCAGCCCCAACAAGGCAGAGCAATCACGTGGTTTCAGGGTGGCAGGGGGTGGGGGTGGGTAGGAAGGAGAGGGCTCTCAGGGATGGTCACAGAACACAGAAGCAAACACAGGGCACGGTCACAGACATCAGCAAGCACGATTGATCACGCACACAATACAACACCAGAATGCAATCTTTTAAAGAAAAACGATATAAAAGATGGTTTCTCACCCCTCAAAACAAAACTGGAACTTTGGTTTACAGGCCCGGCTATGCCCATATGCCCTCCTCGTCATCCTGCGGCCGGCCCGGGGGAGGTGCACGGAGAGGGGGGGAGCACGGAATGAAAGAAGAGAAAGTTAGTTACACCGTGATGCCCTGGAAAGGCACACCGATCTTCACTTTGCTTTTTCATCTTAAAGCACCAGAAAAAAAAAGAAATCCATAGTAACTTCAGTTCCACATCACCGACTTGTCAAATACATAACTGAGTTTTGTGTCTATGGCAACCCCCACACAAAAACATTCCGCCCACCCAGCTCTGACTCTGTGTCAAGATTGGATTAGAAGATTAAAATTAGTCTACATTAGCAGATGATTATTTTTTTGGGAAAGCATGCCATCAGAATTGCATATGCCTAAGGAGTAGATTAAACCTGTTAAGTAAGCAGAGAAGTAATTACAGTCATCAAATACCCTTAATTTCTCTTAAGCATAAAGTATCAATAAAGGTTGAAGAAGAATTTTTTATTAAAAAGATCTACTTGGGTGGAACAACTTTGGTAGCATGCGATAGTTCACACTGGCTCAGACCGGCTGTGGACTCCACTCCTCAGGTTCTGTTTTGCTCTCAGCATGAAAGAGGATGTGCATGCCACGGAATGATTATCCATTTGCAACCAAATAAGTTTCAAAGAGAAGAGTAAACTTTCAATTCGGTACAATGCTTGCAGCAAGGAAATTTGTTTAACGTAAAATTGTATTCAACTGTGGATAAACAGAAACTTATTTGGTCTGAATTCTTGTTGTTGAAAACATTTCCAGAATGGCTCTGGCCACGTTCCCCACTTGGTGAAGTGGCAGATAGGCAGGGAAGTTTAATCTTTGAAGACAGAAGTGTATTCAAAGTAAGACCAGCATCACAAGGTCTATTTTGCACAAAAGTGCTCACTGTTCCCTGCAAGGATCAAGAGTGTAGACAGCCCAGCGGTTCAGTTCCTGTCGCACATGCACTTTGGGGAGCTGTGTCTTTTAACAGGTCCCTGATGAAACCAGGTTTTGCCAGGGCGTGCTTCTTGGTTTTAAAAAGCAGGGCTAGAAAAAAAAATAACTTGGAATATTTTCTCACTATTTGGAACCTTACTGCTTAGGTTGTTGCAATATTAGGTTGAATCATCTGAAAATGCCAATATTTGGCCATTTTTTATCTAGAAAAACAGCAATTTCATACAGTTCAATCTAATGTTGCCAATAGGCAAAGGTATTTTGCATCTATTCAAAGATTTAAATCTGTGGTCTTGAACTGAATTTGCATATAATTTATTTCCTTTCTATTTCTTCATATTTTATTTTATGCATTTAAAAATATTACTTGGAGAAGAGGTTCAGAGAGTTCACCAGACTGCCAAAATGGTCTATAGACCATAAAGGGTTAAGAATCCCCACCTGATATGACTCCATTAGGAGATTTGCACGCAGTCAGAACTGCATAATTTGGTATGGATTTGCACTGGACAGTTTAGATAGGAATGTTCTAGTAAGAAAAAAAAAGGTACAGTTGATCATTTTTAGCTGGGTCTTCTCATGTAAAATTGACCTTGTTTGTCACTGTGCAGTCTAGTAACTACTCTTGACAAAAAAAATCCCCTTTTTTCTACATTACTTGAGAAAAGTGTTTTTACATCCATTAAATGTCCTTTCAATTCCTGTAGAAAAGCAAAGTTGGTCTCCCTTTTTTATGCTAATAAAGAAGGAAACTCTACAGCACCTACAAATGGGTTGCCAGGGGTCTAGCAACCCCTTGAACTTCAAAGCAGAACTTGTGGGGATGTGTGGAAGTGTAGTTCTCTGGATGGAGGCTTTCATCACAACGTTCCTGAGCCCAGGAGTTACTGCTGTAGGGAAATTCCAGGCCCAGAGAGATGCTACGATTTGCCAAAGTCAGAAAAAACGCTTTCCCTCTAAGGCAGCCTGCAGCCTCTCCTGACTGCTTCTCAAAGACTCTAAAATCACTCTCCTTGCAGAGCAGTTTATTTCATTTTGCATTTAAAATCCAAGAGCATGTATACATTCAGTTTGTTTCAAATCCATCCCCACAGGGTTTCAAATTTTTAAAAAAGAAGCAAGGAAGAAAAGAGGAAAGCCACTGTCACCAAAATCGACCGCTATTTTCTTAACAGTGAAATGTGGTCGAATGCAAATCACTTTTAGCAAATTAAATACATTAAAAAGTGGTAATTAATTATGATTGAATGAGACAGGAGTTGTAGCTTGAAAATATACACTGCCAATATCACTACTGTGCCTCGTCCACCGTAGGGATAAAAAGGAGCTCCCAGATGTCGAGGGTTATTAAAAACCAGATGTTGAGATCGACGTCTTGTATGCTGGTGAATAAAGTAAAGAAATATGACAGTCCAATATAAACGCTGCTAACATTTAACATGGCAGAAATGTGGATAAATTCCTTTACTGAACTTGTAATATTATGCTTTTTTTTCCCTCAAGTTTTTAGTTTCTAAGGTTTAAAATTTTTTAAAAGAAAATACAAAGGGAAGTGGTGGCCATTCCTGCTCTCTCTAATCTTCAAAGCTTCCACATGAATTGACCCTAATCACCGAGTCATCTGGGTCAGAGCGAGTGTCTGCTTGGGGAATAAAAAAGAAAACGCAGGAGCTAATCAGAGAGGAAGCACCAAGGAGTTCCAAACGCTCGCAGCTGTTAGACTCCTGCGCTGCCTGCATCTCTGGATAAACTATTAATTTACTCAGCAACCTTACCATACAGAAATGTAAATTCGGGGACCAAAAATAAGAAGCAGATAGGGATCACTTGATTACTAACTTTATGCCAAGTTGTCTAGCGGTACTTGGAGTTTGAAAGTGTGTCTCCTAGGCCTGGGAGAGTCTGTCTCCTCTCCTGGCACTGGTTGTTCCAGATGCTGCCTGTGTCCGCTCCCTTGTGTGTCCTTCCTGAGTGATGGCTATGCCAGGAGCTGCCAAAGTTTCCGGATGGAAAGAGAGCCTCTAGTCCATCAGTCATCCAAGCGCCTCTGTCCACAGCATCTGGGCTGGAAACATCCAAGGTGGGCTGAACCCCAGAGCGCAGTGACCACACAACAGCAAATTTTGAAGAGAGAGGAAGCTTAACTATCAAATAACCTCCGGATGCATCTCTGGCTCCAGGAGTGATATGAGGCCTTGATGGCCATCCTGCACTCCCCAAGGCTGGGCCCTAAAGGGATTCTCTAAATTCTGAGATAAAACAAAATTCCTCACGAGATGGGCCACTCACTGGGCCATGCTGATGACAAGATCTAAGGGCAAAGGACTGAGTCATCGCCGACAGGACAGGAGACTCACTGTTAAGGGGGGGTGGGGGACATTTATTAGCCCCAGACAAAAAGCTCGGGAAGGAACTCTATAATCTGGCATGATAAATGGCCTGGTGTAAACCTTTAATTGGTATCTATTTTGAAGCTTTAGGTGCATCCAGCAGGCAAGCCCCAGCTATCACCGGATATTTAAAAAAAAACAACAAAAAAAAAAAAACAAAAAACACAACACCACAACAACCTCCCAAAAACCCAAAACCTGGCAATTCTCTTTGACTTGATAGCCAACCTTTTTTCTTGAAATCAGACGATGAGGTTCCTGATGGGGACCTTACTGTCACACCCGTTCTATCTGGAAATGAGAGTGAGATTATGGAAGTGTCACCTTCAAATCAGCCACTGCCTCTCTGAGAGTCAGCCGCTATTTCTGTCAGGAGGAGATGGGAAGAGATGCAAGGACAGTGTCCTGGTTATAACAGGGACAGTCCCCAGGCCCACCCCTGCCCCTAGTTCAATTCAGGGCTTCTCTGACACTTGCTGAAAATTTAAAAACCCAGGACTCTGCAGACTTCAGCTGCAGGAGTCATGAAAGCAGGACCATGGTGTGGGATTTATGATGTGCCCTGCACCTGGGTGGGACCAACCCCTCCTGGTATATCCAACTGAAGGTGTGGCTAGAGCTGGGGAAGACAGGTGCATGTGAAAAGGAAAACAGGGGCCCTGATACTCTTCAGGGCACTAGTCAGTTTTCCCGCAGGGTCAAGTCCAAACCTTCCCTGTGAAGACCTCCCATTTATGTCTTTCACCTCTCCTGCCTCCTAGAATGCTTAGTCCTTGGATGGGTGCCTTTGTACAGGTGATGAGGTCAGGAATGATCATGAACTCTTAGGATTTGTATTCATTACAGCCTCTGGGGCCAATTTGCAGACAAAGTCTCCCCAAATAATAGGAAAATCCTGTCCAGGTTTAAATACCTGATGGGTGCTCTGTTTAAATATAACTGTTAGCTTATCTCTGACTTTGACTAGAAATGAGCCGGCAGGTATCAGCACCTGCTCCAGGTTAGAGGCACTGTGAGAGCTTTTTGTGCTGCTTCCCTGTCTCACCAGAGCCCCAGGGCAGGCTCTCCCTGCAGACGTGGAAAGGCTCAGGCAGAGAGTCTGGTAGCTCGCCACCAGACACCTGGAGCTGTGGCGCCAGGGTCAAATGCCAATCTGTCTGACCACAAAGGTCTACCCTCTCTTATAGGGGCGCTGTGAAGATCCAGAAAGAAGAGCTCATTTTGACCTCGGGCATTTGTGGGTTCTCTGGGCTCAGCTCTCAAGTACTTTGTACTCTGCAGGTCTCTCTCCAAGCTGTTGAAGGTTCCTGTTGGCGTTGGATGGTAGAATTTAGGGTGGTCCCTCTGGCTCTTGGAAGAAAAAGCACATGTTCCTTAAATGGGCATGTCATCAGCACCCAAGCAAACGTCAAGGTCCCTGAGGGAAAAGGCAGCACCTGCAGTCCCTTCACACTGCCTCTCCATGTCTCAGACCCGGGAACTTAGCAAACATTTCCGAATGACGAAAGGTTCAGGCTCGATTCTTGCTTGCTGTCTGACTCCACTCCTCTGAGGGAGTGCTGCCTGGACCCCAGAGCTCCTTGGGCTTCCCAAGACCGTGTTTCCTTGTTCCTCCACACAAGCCACTGTACAGCCACATCCCTGGTTTATTCTTCTAATCCCAGTTGTGAAAGCTGAACACCTCTGGCTGAGGGGGAACTAGACGGAGACATCATATTGTATAGGCACACGGGTGCTTCTCAGGTGGAGGCAGAGCCAGAAAGCCCGTGCAGCCTGCGTTCGTTCTTCTCAGCCAGCTCACCCACACGGGCACCCTGAGCAGGGCAGCCTTCTGAGTCCTTGGTGCCAATGAGAACATTCGAGAGGGTGAGGGCTTTCTCCTCCATGTCTACATGTGAGGCACCTTTAGGTGCTTCCTCAATTTTTGGACCATCATTGTGGGGCGACTAAAGAAGTGAGTTTTCTATTTCCTTCAAGCAAAGCGATTCTGACAAACCAGGGTTTGGTGCATGGCACCAGCTCCCTCAGCTGAAAGATACCAGAGACCCAGCTGAGGTGGAAAGGCCGGAAGGCTCTCTGTTGGCCAACAATACCGTTTCGGAGCTCAAAGTCAACATCTGCTCCACGCCGAGCCATTGCCAGACAGCCATAAAAAGGGGTAGCGGTGGACACAGGCTTTGCTCTCGCTCCCTCGTCCATCAGTCATTAGCGCTCGGCTTTGTTAAACACTAACATTATGTTTTCACCATGAGTCTGGTTCTGCCATTTCCTGGCTGTGGGCAACCAAATCCTCAGGCCCCTTGACCGTGGCTGCCTTAAGAAAGAACATGGGTTCATATCCTGACCCTGGCACATCATGAGGCTACCAGGTGAATTAAATTGGAAAATATAAATTAAAGCACTTTGTGGACGTTACAAGCATATATAAATATAACTGGACACACCACCCCTGTTGGTCGCATCTGATAATTTGTTACTATCATAACAAGCTATTTGAGTTTGCACTGCAGTCAAGGGCAAAAGGGTGTGTGCGAAAAGAACCCGGTACTGTAGAAAACCATCCTTAGGCATTTGAGCATCGTTGGGCTGTGGGAAGCTAGAGTTTATTCAGACCATTCTGCAGAAGCTGGAGCAATTTTTTTGAAAGCTCTTGTTCTGCAAGGAGGCAGCTCTCCGAATCTGAGTGTGTGCAGGGTACATTTGAGAATGTTTCCAATTCCCCTTCCTCGGCTGTTTCTTTATCTTCGGAGTGTGGCGAGGGCCTGGAGTGTGTGAGTCAAACATGATCCTTATTACATCAGTTCCAGAAAAGAAGAGAGGCAACGGTGTTTAGCGATAGAAAATGGATTTCCCTGCTTTGAGATGTTTCAGGGTTGGCCACCTCCTTTCAATGGGGGAGCTACGGCGCTGCCTCGTAGACAAATGTGAGCGGATTAGAGCAGCGAGTTGAAAAGGAATCAAGCTGCCGATGTTGCCAAGATGAGCTACATCTACAAGCTGGGGAGTGCAGGCTGTGTCTGAACACCCCTGCTGACTCAAAAGATACTGCCACAAATCTCTTAATGAGACCCTAATACTGCAAACAAGGTTTAAAACTAAGAGGAATCAGTAAAAAGGGGGAGAAACCTTTACCCCAAATAGAGTAAGACTGGAATTGTCAATAGGCTCAATCTCCTGTAAGGAAAAATCCTTTATTAACAGGAGGATCCTGATGCATTAAGCAGCTCTGCCTCTTTCCCATCCGTGATGGCCCTACCTGGCAGGTTTATCGACTCGTGCCCGCCTGTGCTTACAGGTGAGGAATTAACATCACACCCGGATTTAAGAGATTTGGCAATGACCTGCTCATCTGCAGAGCCAGCCTCCCAAAGGCCGTGTCACCCCCGCCCGCCTGCATGCTCTTCTGTGGCTTGTAATGGTTGGGTGAGCATGTAACTGCTCTAGAGGAAGGAGCGGTGAAATGCCTCCCACCGCAGCTCAGGCATTTGTCCTCATTTCCTTCCCTACCTGTGGCCTCACAGAGAGCCAGGCAGGGCCACTCCAGAGTTCCTGCTCTTATTCACAGGCAAGCAAATGCCTGCCACCTCTTCCCCGATGCTCAGAAATCACATATGCCTTCTGGCTCGTGTTTGAGTAGCTTTGGGGATTTTTAGTAGTCTTCCAGGGATAAAGGAAAAAGTAACATCCTAGTTATCTTTCTATGTCAAGTACTTAAAAAAGTGTGTTGAGTTGGAAATGCAGCATCTTTCAATCAACTCTATGATAAAAAAAAGTCTCAGAAAAGGGGCAAGTAACACAGGAAAAAAACAACTTATAACCATGTGTGGGGACGGATGGTAACTAAACTTATTCTGGTGATCATTTCACAATACATACACATATCAAATCATTATGTTGTAAAACTAAAAACAATTCAATGTTAAATGTCAAGTATAATTACATTTTTAAAAATTAATTAGCCCTGGCCGGTATGGCTCAGTGGATAGAGTGTCAGCCCGTAGACTGAAGGGTCCTGGGTTCAATTCACGCCCGGGTTTTGGGCTGGATCCCCAATAGGGGACGTGCAAGAGGCAGCCAATCAATGATTCTCTCTCATCATTGATGTTTCTATCTTTCTCTCCCTCCCCCTTCTCTGAAATCAATAAAAAAATTTTTTAAAAATTAATTGGTTTTTTTAAAGTAAAGAAATAGGCAAGTGGCTCACAATATTTATTTCAAAATGTACCCAGGATATCTTGGGTTCTAGTTGGCAGGACTGGCCCAGAATGGGAACAGGTGACATCTCTGAACCCTTCTCCCATCTGTAAGCATCAGCCCAACAAGAGGTCTCTTCAGGGTTTTTTTAATTTGGCATCTGCACATGAAGCCAAAACCCAAGGCTTCTTCCAAGGAGTGGGTCAGGAAGTTAGATTTGCTGTGCAAAAACAAACAAACAAAAACCCCAAACGAAGACAAACTCTGTTGTCCCTGTTGTCTCTGAATCAGGCAAGCTTCAGCCATCCTGGCTTGGATGGGAAATGGATATTAAAAGCCTAACACATGTCATTTTTCTTATTAGGTTACTGGCATGGGAAACTAACATTTTCTGAGTGTTTTTTTTCCCCAGTTGTTCTGTAATGATACTCTAGTAAGCTCTGATACGTGGTAAGTTTTCTTACATGCAGGAAATGTGAAAATGTATTTACACATACACACACATATATATGTATATATAATGTATATTCAAACATGCACTCCGGGGAAGTTAGGGAGAGAAATTTCTAGTTAAACATGATCTTGAGAAATTCTTCCATATGTGGAAAAGTCCTCAGTTCATCTGACATATAGCGATACATACATATACACACTCAGGACACTGTGTATACATTTATCCCACATTCATTTAACCTCAAAACATAAAATAAATTTTTTTCTTCCCGAAGCAAAAGCTAGGCATAACAACTCTATATACAGAATCCATCTTCTGGGGGCCATGAAGCAAGTGAAACCCCTCGTCTGTTTGTTAGAATTCAAAGGGCTGCACTTCGGCTAATCTGCGGTGCCCAGAGAGCAGGGCATCCATCACAAGCCCAGCCCAGCACTTCAGGAGGAGGGGCCCACGGTGGGTGTGGAACCAGGGCCTGGAGGTGGCTTACTGAGATGTAATGGGGTCCGGGGAGGGGCTGCTGTGACCCCTTCGTTTTCCTGGTGGACCATGAGATTCCACCAACTCCTCGTTGACCAAACATAAAATGCAGGCCCCTGGGAGGAGGAGAAAAGCAGGGAAGTGGTTTACCTCACAGTCTGGGGCCAAAAAATACATGTGGCTTGAAATATTGTCAGCGGACTCCAGCTACCACCTCACAGAGGCCCTGACTGCGGGGATGGCTGGGCATTCCCCTCGTCTGGGAATTCTCTGCAGGACACGGACTCAGGTGTGTGCAGTGTGGACAAGGGTGGCAGGGAGAGAGGGTAAAAACCCTGCTTTTATTTTCTGAGTTGACTTTACCTTATGGCTCTTTTGCCTGTGGGAAAAGGGGAGAGGGTCTCAAAACCAAGGTAACCAGGGGGAGGTGCAGGAAGCCACACCGTGTCTGGCACAAGGACAATAGGGATAGAGAAGAATAAAGGGGGACAGGTGAAATGGGGGGAAAGTGAGAGGAATACAGTCACAAAACAGACAAATGGAAATAAAGAAAATAAAAGCTGAGGCAAATGGAAAAAAGAAACAGGATTAACATTTACTATAATTTAGTGGGAAAGAGGAAAGCACATTTGCACTAGAGGAAAACTTGCTATTACAGCCATGCAACCATATTAATACATTTGGTTGCACAAATGCATACAGACTAACATCCAGAGAGGCTGCACCCGTGTACGGAGCCCAGGCACTCAGGTCCTCATTTGGGGCCTGTTGATTTTCAGGGTGTGACCCTGGATAACCGACAACCTCTCTGAGCTCCAGGGTTTGGTTTGGTTTTTTATCTGGAAATCCTTTTCTTTACCCTGGAGATACTTCCCTCTGCCCTTCCTAGTTCCCAGAGGTGCTGAGGAAACAATGTACTAACAGGCATTTATGTGAGACTACATGCCGGACAGGTGTGAATGTGCTTTGCCATATGAAAAAAGGAGTATGAATAACATATCAATTATCAATTTAAAAAAATACTATGCCTTCATGCTCCCAGACGTTAGCTCTTCCTTAGAAGTAGGATTTCTAGAAGTAAAATGTAAAACGTCACTTTCAAATGGGGTCCAAAAATCTCCCGGTAGTGAACATGTCTTGAGCTTCCCAATTCCCCTCAGGGAGCATTTCATTCCAAGGAAGGAGAAAGGAGAGGTGAGTTCTGGGCTTGTAGGTGACCACACGCTGTGGGGTTCCCAGCCCCAAATGTTTAGGTTCTTTGCCATTTGGGGCTCTACACATTAGATTCAGAGTGGCAGATGCTTTAGCAAGTGGAAGTGCCACTGAGATCCTGGACCTTAAAGGCACAATCTTCAACCCAAAACCCAAGCACAGAAATGCAAGTCCTGGACCCAAAGGGCGGCTGAACAAGACCCGGCATTGTGCGTTGGCTGGAGTGTGGGTTCACTCTGAGGGTATGTTTTTTTTTAATCTACAGGTTAGCTCATACCTGGGAGCCACTGGAAGGAAATTAATAAAATATGACTTTTTTTTGGAACAATGAAAATCATATGATGCCTGGAAAAAGGACTTGGCATCATAGATAAGGCAAGGAAAGATACTACAGAAAATAACAGGTGATACTGATGGCGACAGGTACACAGGGCACTGAGAAGTTGAGTTTCCACTTAGCTTTTCTAAAATCAGTCTTGGCACCTTCACTAAAAATAAAATCACTAATGTGTCCCCAGGTACCCTTTGGTCCTTACTGTTTCTCAAAGCTCCCCAGCAGCTTGTCACAGGAAATATTTGTTGTCTGCCCTTGTGCTCACTTCCTGGTTGGAAGGATTCCCTGAGGCATTACTGGGATTGTGTGAATGTTCCACTTGGACATATTCAATGACTATGGCCATCCTGGGGGTCACAGGGCACACCGATGGCTAACTGCTCCTTCCTCGGCCGCTGGACTGCCACAGCCCCCTCATTCCTCTTACATGTCCTCCAAACCCTCCTTCCCCCCATCACACTCATTTCAAATCCCTGAGGGCCTGTGTGTTTATTATTATCCTTGTTTCCTGGGCCCTCATCCTTAGAATGGCTTCCTTAGTTCAGACCTATTGGGCTTTGGGTGGGATAACGCATTCTCAGGTGTTACAGCTTTGAAGAAGGCATCCCAGGAAATAAATGAAAGGGGCACTCTCATTTTCTGCTATGCCAAGCACAGGGGAAATTGCTTTCACCTTAAGATGAAAAATACTGCTGGAAACGAGATCAGCCATGTTTTAAACTGGATAGTCTCCTTCTTCACCTGATACTCTGAGAACAGTATTTCTCAGAGCACAGATGTTACTAGGAAAGAAAAAACAAAGATTCTATGATCAAATAAATCTGGGAAATGCTGGATTAAATAAAATTGGAGAGCTTTCTTTCTTATATGACTTTTTCGATCCTTTGATCTGCTAATTGCACCAAGATTCTCCAAGACTGAGTTATAATATGCAGCACTTTCCCGAAATTCTCTGCCCACTGAATCTCTGTTTCAAGACTTTCCTCGTGGGACTAATGTTCCAAAGTTACTTTGGGAAATGCTAGTCTAGACTTATAACCCTTGGATTCAGTTTCTCCCGAGGAGAAAGCAAAACCATAGTGAAGGAGAGAAGGACTGGGAAGAAATGGAAAAAGAATCTAATTTTGCAAGCCTGGCAATACTTAAATTGAATTTCCTAAGGAAAAATGAATTTCTCTGGAAAAGTAGCAAAGTGACTGACTTTTTATATTTCTTCATTTTCATGTTCTGATCCCTTAATAAATCTCAGAAGACAATGTCAACATTTGCAGGCCCTCTTCCCGAAGACAGTGATGGTCAACCTTCGGGGCATAGGAAAGTCGGGGCTACAAGATTGATGGGAAGGGAATTGGGAATCCTGGAAGCGATACCTTCCTGTTAAGTCAGTTCAGTGAACATGGGTCCATTATGGACATTTAGTTCAAATCTCATTCATATCATCCATTATTTAGACTCCAGTGTTGTCTCACACTGATAGAAGTCTGTCACATTCTCTGGAGAAGTAACTCTACTTTATGCATATTAGCATATATGCTTACACAATTATGTGTAGAGTTCACAATCAATTGGGACAGGCTTCCCAGCCTTTTAAGGCTGTTACTCTCTGGGACTTGGATTTATAACAATGCATGTATTTATATAAGAGTTTTTGATGATTATGATTCTCAAATCTTCAGTATAGAGAGAGCGTCATTTCCCTAGACCTCAGACAGCTCGTCAAAAAGGGCATCGTTGTCACTGGGGTCAGCCTCCTCATACCAGGTCCTTGCTTAGCTCTCCTCTTCTAACTGAAAATGTGCAACAAAGGAGCCTACTGCTTCGCTGACTCATCTTCCTAACAGTAGCAATGAGAAAGGTGTGCCCGAGGTCCTGATGACATACCTTAGCCACACTCCTCAAGGAATGCTAGCTCTTCTGGAAAGAGCCCCCACCCCCGAGCCATGATTCTGCCCTATGACAACCGCTCGTGTCAATGGACAAACAGAAAAGGGTCAACCAAGCAGACAAGTACTCTAGTTTCTGATTAAAGACCTCTGGAAAAGTAGCAAGAGATAACTTTTGTAAGAAAAAGCATTCTTAAGGCAGATAAATTTGATCTGGTGCCCTGCTGGAAGCAGGACATGTTAGCATACATGTCTCCATGATGAAACAAGCCTGTTTGCTATCCCACCAGGTCCTTGTGCAATCAACTCCCCCAGTTTGGCTCTAAATTCTTCTTTATGCCCCTATGGTGCTTTCTATTCCTGTCTCTCTGGGCGGGGGGTGGAGTGGGGGGTCGGTGGGGGAACCCACGTGGCCTTTTCGCACCAATAAAACCTCACACTCACCCTTCATGGGGGCAGGTTGAGGAGCAAAGTGTAGAGACCAGGAATGAGAATGAAGAGATGTGGTTAGCAGGATGCCAGTTATACTGGGGCAAGTGAGGGTGGTGGTGGTTGTGAGGGATGGGAAATGAATAAATAAAACCAAATCAAACTAAAACCACAGTCATATAAGATAATGACAGAAAAATAATATCCCTTTCCACTTTGCTGATCTCCAAATTGAGAACCATTTCTAGCTAATGACATGCATTGGCGCCTTTCTGTACTTGGCCTCAGAAACTGACAAGGCCTGTGTGTGAACACCTGTAGGTGTTCTGAAAAAGATATTCCGAAGTAACCCACCAGCAGACACTGAGCCAGCAATAGGCTGCATATCTACGAAAGAAGAAAGGAGGGGAGGAAAGAACATGCATAACATAAACAAGAACAGACAAAACCTTGAGGTGTCTGAGGGCAAATGGTTCCCAGTACAAGGGTGGGGCCAACCTTGGATTGGGGTTAGGGGACCTCCCTGTTGGAGCTACCTCACTACAAGCCCTAGGGAGCCCTTTATATGTTGTAAACTATACAAATGGCTCCCCCTGGAGTTGTGCTCCTGGTAAAATATCTTGGACACTTGTAATCTTAACTTCTCTTTTGGGATGCGAGTGGTATGAAGTAAGAATAAAACAGAGCCATCTGAAAAACCCCCACAAAGCTTTGGGAGCATATTAAGCATTCTTTCCTCCAACAAACAATTAAAACCCTCTTCGCACAGGTCATTCCAACAAGTCCATCCCTCACATAACAAAAATACATAACAAAGGCATTTACACTTATTGAGATGCTTCTATCCCATTACCTCTGCCTCCATCCCTCTTGAAATTACCATCTAAGTTATACCAGGATCATAAAGGAAAGGTCCTAATACAATCAAGGTGGAAATACTGCTAATATTGACTCTATCATCCTGCATCAAATTTAATCATTTCCATGAAACTCACCTTCAAGAGTTTTAATACTAAATGCTGTAAATGGTTTTTGCATTTGGTGGGTGAATGTAAAATTGTTTAAAAATCACAGGAGATTCTTGTATTTGTCAATCCATCTTTTCACTTGCTTTACTGAGTCAAGGGAGAAGATGGGGTCCAAGTCAAAGAAACCAGACCCCGTGACGTCACTGGTTGAAGTGCAAGCAACACCGATTTCTCTTCATGTCATTTCACCCCACTGCTACTTTGCATCACTAAGGAATTTTCTAGGAAACCGCTCAGCAAACTCAAGGCCTCTCTGGTTGCCTAGCTCATGGAAACAAAGTGCTTTCTCTTAAAACTGAAAAAGACATTCCGAAGTAACCACCAGTAGATACGAAGCTGGCAATAGGCTGCGTGTCTATGAAAGAAGAAAGGAGGGCAGGCAAGAAAATGCATAACATAAACAAGAACAGACAAAACCTTGAGGAGGAAGGAGAAAGGAAAACATTTAGATTCCTTGAGTGATGGAAATAAATACCAAAGCTATTAGTTTCAGTTCAAAGAACGTATCACTTTATGCTGTTTATTATTTCTCGAGGATGATTTATTTTATCTTAAAATATCCAAAGGGGAGAAGGGGTCCTGGAGGTAAGTGCAAGGGAACTGACCTGGTCGGGAGAGGGCCTGTGATTAGAATGCTGCGACCTCCCAGGAGACCGGTGGTGGTGGTGGTGGTGGTGGTGGTGGTGGTAGTGGTGATCCTCGTCGTAGTTGTCCGCCATCAGCTTCATCCTGTTCTGGGTCTGTGCAGAGCAAAAGTCAGGGAAGACTCTGTCAGGAGCGAGAAGCCCAGCCAAAGACACCCAGGGCATCATTATAGCACCTAGAGGGCTCCCTTTGCTCCTAATCCACAAGTTTTCATTTGTAGGCACATTGAGACTTAAAAAGGAATGCATCACGCTTTGGTGAAAGAGGCTTTACCACACCCTTGATGCTGCCTGGTCCTTGGATCTGCATTTGTAGATGTAACTGTACTTTCCCACGTGGTTTAAAGGGGGAAAGGATGAACTCGTGCAAAGGTGCTTTGTTTTACGTTGTAAGCGATCACAGAGACCCAGAGTAAGCTTGCCACCACAGACTGCCAACAATCACATCCTACGCTCTAGAGCAAGCAAGACAAGGAAGCCCTGCATGAAAAGATGGGAGAGGACCGGGTGGAGCCACGGAGCCACAGACAAACAATGGTCTTGAGAGACAAGGCAGGAAATCCACTCAAGAGCTGCCAAACGCAAAAATACTAATGGAGATGGTTTGTGGCTACGATGACTTCTGCCGAAAAAGAGCATTCTGTGGAGGCGGGGGGAAATTGGGCAAAAGGACCACAGTTGATGGAGAAGAACTGACCACTGTAATTTACTCCCCACTATGATTGGCACAGGAGGCAAGCCCCAGGTGTCACAGTGAAACCCCCAGGGCCATAGAATTGTTTTATTGTCTTGTTTCACTATGCAGGGCAATAACATACCAGCGATGAATTGACCTAACAGGGTCACAGAATCTAGAAAAATGCCTAAAAGGCAGATAAAAATATCCAACCCAGAAAGCTTACAAAGATCGGTTTAGAGATAAGACTAACTGGATTCAAGTCCTGCTGCACTTCTCTGCTGGTTTATTTGAGTTAACTATTTCTAAGACTCAATTTCCTCAACTCTAAAATGGGAGGGAGAGTGCCTCCCTCTCTATGATGAACCTGGCACAATAGGGA
Organism: Myotis lucifugus; assembly: GCF_000147115.1. Lineage (NCBI taxonomy): Eukaryota > Metazoa > Chordata > Mammalia > Chiroptera > Vespertilionidae > Myotis > Myotis lucifugus. The sequence continues at coordinate 2,914,616 of NW_005871131.1, forward strand.
CTTGCGAAAAAGGCAAATGCTGTTATTATTATTGCTGTTGTTGTTTACTGTAAGGCACTTCTTTTTTTAAAAAAATATTTTTTATTGTTCTTTACAGAGAGAGAGGAAGGGAGAGGGAGAGAAAGAGAGAAACAACCACCAGCTGCCTCCTGCCTGTTTCCAATGGGGATGGAGCCCATAACCCCGGCATGTGCCCTGACTGGGAATCGAACCAGCAACCATTAGGTGCATATGATGACGCCCAAGCAACTGAGCCACACTGGCCAGGGCACCACTTCTCCTTCTTGATCCATGTTTCCTTTGCCTGAGACACCTCCCACAGACATCTTCCCTCACCTCTAACTTGTGTGTCTGGCTAACTCACAGCCTTTTCCTGAACCCAACCTTGAGGCCAGGTGATGTGTGCCTCCTACTTATCACCACTCTGTACCCACAGACTTATCTATCCATCTGTTGGTAGACTCGAGGCTGTTTCTCTCGTCTGCCTCTCCCCAGAATCCAGCCCAGGATCTACACAGTGTAGATATGCTATGCCTGTTGCTGTAATGCCTGGCTGAAGGGAAGAAGGGGGCATGACTCTGAGGGATACTGCCACTCTAGAGGCAAGCCGCACCCTTGTTTCAGCCAGAGGAGGTCACTGAGAGGGGAGGCTCTCTCATGAATCACCTAACAATCTCACTGGTAGCTTGAGATGACGACCAGCCATCAGCACTTTAAGAGAGCTGGACGTCAGAGGTTGGCAGAACTGCCAACTAGTGGGAATTTTATTATGTGATATAAATAATGCTCTGATAATAATTCTGGACCTCACACAGTGTATTCTTGTAGTTTTTTCCACCCACAATCTAACTTACCCTCAAAACTTTCCTGGGACATATTATTACTCTCTTCCTCTGCAGCTAGAAAATCAAGGCATTGATTTCAGCCCCCAGAGCCTCTTTCTTGACATAGGGCTTGGAGGTTTTCTGGGCCCTCCAATTCTGAGTCGTTAGGCTTTTCCCCTTGCCCTGCTGTTAGCAAAAATGGCAAACAGCTGAACAGGTAGAAACCGCTTCCCATAAATGTTTCGATTCTGTTAAGTCTTGGAAACACCTCACATCCCAGTTCTACCTGCCAAAGAATGTCTCATGATTCACGCATTCCATTTTTTTAAAAATGTGTACAATATTTGAATGGCCCCAGAGTAGATGTAAAAAATGCATTATATGGATGAAATTAATAAAATTAGAGGGAAAGATCCACCTAACAATTAAATTGGAAATCCCAGGCAACCTTTGGCAGCTGATAGCATGTCTGTCCTTCACTCACCCACTGACAGTATCAGAAGACCCAATGGACAAGGCACGTCTTGTGAGAAATACTAGTAGAAGGTCAGTTGCCAACTAAGTCCTGAGTTCTCCCAGATCTCCCTTATTTGGCCAACCCTGGTACAGGAGATGCTGAAATTCAGCGTTCACACCTCAAATTCCAGTATTGTCAGGAGCCTGTTACTTTTGAACTTGTGAACTAATAAATCTGGAATTGTGTCTTCCAATAGAATTCTGGGGCCTACAGGGAGCTATAAGATCTGCTCTGGCCAATAAGGAAGGGACTTGCCCAAGAATGAACGATGGAGCCTAAATGAACAAATAATAATGGCTATTGTAAATATCATAATGTTCTTATCCTTTGGGGAAGCTCCTGTGATTTTATGAGATTATTTTCTTACCAGTGACAAGCCTAAAGTTCCCTACCTTTGAACTGTATCCCATAAAAGAATGTACAAGCTAAACAAGATGCTATATGCAGCCCTAAATGTGTCTGCTGAAATGAGGTGTTGGAGAGTAGGCATGTCATGGGATAAAGACTGTAAATGAATGATGTCATCTTTCCAATTTGGTGCTGAAATATAAATAAACCACATTGTTCATGTGAATACCAGATCTGGGGGAAATGTACACAGAGCAATTGTGAGCGGAAGAGGCTTCTTTTGATTAGTCTGGGCTGAAAGAGAAGAGTGTGAAACGGAGATGAAAAATGAGAGTTTGGCCTGATACTCTAGACTACTTTTATTTATCTTGCTTGTAACATATCCCCTAAACTGTGAGCGATTTCTTACAGGCTGGTTGCTAGTTTTTCTTCTGTAACAAAGTTTGACCAATCCTGCTTGCTTAATTGTCAGATTAGAAATGAAGCTCCTTTAATTTTTTAAATCTATACTCCCTTCTTCATACTATCCAACTGTACTTGTTTCCTAACACACCAAGAATGGTCGGGAAGGATAGGAAGCCATGAATAAGACTCCCGAAAGGCTGATGGGGGGGAGAGGGGACACTGAAGAAAATTGTAGCAAGCTTTGGACCAAGGATATTATTCAAATAACTTCAGACACGTTTACTGGGAGATTCCATGCATAATGGTTCATATCCCTGTAGCCATCAGCTAACACGAGGTGCCTACCACAAAGCTTTAAACAGTAAATCTGGGCAGTCACAATTGCATTCCCAGGAAAACTAATATAAAGTTGGAGAGGGTAGCTTCCCCCTGCTCTGCACTTGGGAACTCATGGACTCACTTAGCAATCCACTGAAGCCCGTTTTTATTTCCTTTCCAGTGTCTACCAAATGGCTGACCTGACACTTTTGCTTTTGGCTAACTGTGTTTTATTGGTTTTACGATATTATGTCATGGCTGCTGAGACCAATCTAATCAGATTTCATTTTCTACTTCCCTTTTCTTCCAGGCACCACCTTATTTCTCCAGGGCAATAGGATCCTAACAGCTCTCCTGCTGTACTCTTGCTTTCCATCGAGCACAATCTGGAGCCAGAGTGACCTCAGACCCACTGACTCCCTGGCTTCAAGCTCCTCACAGGCTCCCACGGCCTCAGGAAAAGAGCCCAGCTCCTCCGCAGCTTACAAGGCTCTTGGGGGGTGACTGCCGTTCACTTCCCAGCCTCACCACTCATCCCCTCTCCCAGGCCCTGGGACATGTGGTCTCTGTTCCATCATGTTGTCATCCTCTACCTTCACCTGAATTATACCCTTCAGTTCTTCTGCTCTTAGTTTCGACACCATCACTTCCAGCAATGCCTTCCCCAAGCCTGCCTCAAAAGGGAGTGAGTGCTCATCCACTGCCCTCCCAGAATCCCGTGCCCTCCTTCAACCTCTCACTCATCACAGCACTTACCTCAATGAATGGTAAATAATCATGTGCTTTCTTGGCTTCCTCCACCACTAGGTTGAAAATTTCTCGAGGCAAACACTATGCCGAATTACTCTCGTACTCAACACCTAACCCAGAGTCAGGTGTATTAGTAGTAATAAGTGTGTGTTGAATATATGTAGGAATGGATGAAGGAATGAATGGAAAGGGCATAGACTACTTTGGAACAAATGAAAGAAAAAATACACAATTAGGGTCTATGATGGGCCAGTTGACTATGTAACCCCCCATGTAATAGTTTAACTTTCCCTGTTGTATATTTGTTTTTGGTTGTTGTTGTTCTTAGACATGGGGAGAGCAAGATAAATGTTCTTTTTCAAGAAATATTCCATTCTTTAGTAAAATGGATCCAGTGAGATACTCCATGATGTCCCCAGTTTCTTGCCTCATTAATAATGAAGGGTTTGGAGGTGTTATGGGGTTCATTTCCTTACTATACCCTAGCCTTTGAAAGAGCAGGGGCTGCAGGAACACTTTTGTTAGCACCAAAGTCAACCATGGAAAACTGAAACTTTCTCCATTAACGAAAATGCTGATGAACACCATCTGTGAAAAGGTGCCATATATTCCATTTCTCTTGACATTTCTGAAGAGTTTATCCAAGGAGCCCTTGAAACAAAATGAAAATCCTTGATTGACTAGTAATAGACTCAATAGCTTAATGGCAATATGTAGCTATAAAAGTGTAATATTAAAACTGCCTTTAAAATATTTTAGCAAGGTGGCAATAACAAACTATGCTTTGATCAGTCATCTGGATCAAGTTAACAATAAAACCTTCATGAATGTGGTTTTAAATAAGAAAAAAATATGAGATCTGTTGCTATGGGATATGGAGATAATATCATACAATAGCAATTACACTTTATTCTATCAGATTTTCTTTTCTCCCTCTTTCTTTCCAGAAATTTCCAAAATAGTCCAGAACTATTCTACTGATCTTATTTTTGCTAATTCAGAGCAAGGTCAACAGTTCTTATCTCTGAGTAAAAGATGGAGAAACCAGATAACAAGGGACAATGAGGAAGGGAGGGATTTCCTGAACATCACCAGGCCCACAGGGCAATGAATCATAACAGAGTGGGCCTGGGTTCCAATGCTTGGGTCACTCTTGGAGGATGAAGTGGGAGGATAACGTAGCTATCAGGAGAATATGCCGCATCGGGGACTATATGAGAGTAAGAATCACTGATGGAAAAGATTCTACTGAGGACACTGCGCAGAAATTCATTCAACACTCACTGAACTTCCGCAACCACAAAGACAAGTGCAATTTGTGCCAGGCTACGTGCTTGACCAGTATGCTTTCGTCAAATCCTTGCCTTTGAGGTAGCCATTCTTATGAGGAAACCAAACCCATGATTGCTCAGCTAGTAAGTTAAAGGACAGGACTTAAATCCAGGTTTCTGACTGCACAGTCCTACAGTGTGATATGAATGATCAGAGGACTGACTACAACACAATATGGGAAGGAAATCAAGAGGGAAGGGACTGGTTTGCATCAGGGGTGGGGAATGTCTGGCCCACGGGCCGTATAAGGCCCGCAAAAGCATTTGGTCTGGCCCTGCCAAGGCAACAGTAGGCAGGACTCGAAATTCAATAAATGTAGGAGCTTTTTTGATAGCAACATAAATTTATATTAAGTGAATTATAGTAAGCAAATGATGTTATAAATATCCAAATGGCCCTTAGCAGTAAAAGGGTTCCTCACCCCTAATTTACATGAATGTCTAGAAGCAGGAGGAATCCCCTCCTCACTGAGGACAGGGGAATCCAATAAGTCTCCATGGGTCAGGTGCCCCGTGAGCTAAGATTTGAAAGTTGGCATGGATATGGGTATACGAAAAAGTGGGCCGGGGAGATGTCATGGTAAACTCACTTTCTAATTGCCTTGAAAGGAAACCCAGGTCAATAT
>NW_005871131.1:2919834-3029039 GCF_000147115.1 Myotis lucifugus
GTACCTACACTGCTTTCCTCATTGCTTTATTGGATGTGGAAGAGCAGAAAACATATTTGAGATAATTCACTTTCTTATTTCTCGAAAGCACTTATAAACTTGGGTCATTTGGAAGGAATTTAGGACAGCCATAGCCATATACTCATATGCTCACACTTGTCAAACTATGACATTTCTGGGAAAAATGCACCAGTCTCTTGACATTTATGCTTTCACAGATATCTACACAATCCACTGCTTTTGCATCAGCCCCATTTCAAAAATTAATCTGACCTCTCCCAACTCAGTCAGCCGATCAGTCCTACAACCAAACAGAACATTGATGAAACTCTGCCTCCCAGCTTTGTTGAAGGCACCTCCCTTAGTCCTTATTTATAGACAGAAAATTAGTAGGTCACCAAGGAGGGTTCGGCTGCTATTTTTGTACCTACTCTTTATGTAGCCTTATTTTATTTTAATTGTTACAGAGAATGTCAGTGCCTCTCCACAGCCCCTTGTTCTACCCTGGAGGCCACCTGCAGCTTGAACAGACACTCTCAGATGTGCTGCTGTCTTCCCACCTCAGCACCCTGCATCTCCCTCTGCCTGAGGTCTTCCTCTGGCCACAGGTGCAGGCTTGGCCAGGGAACAGGGCAGACCAGAAGTGTTGGGGAGCTCACATCCTCAGAACAACTCTTGATCTGTGAGGGAGGGAGGTAAGGAATAAATAACCAGCATCCTCGCTCCTACTGGGAAAACACTACAGTGTGTTCTGGAATGTCCCAGTAGGTCCTCAGCAGGGTGCAGGCCTATTGGCGATAACAGAAACCTGCCCACAGTGTTCCTTTTTTTACCTTTTCCCTTCCCTGTCTCACTTCTCCATTTTTTCACCATGCTTCTTGGGACCACTACCCAAATAAACCACCTGCTCCAAATTGTTGTCTCTGGATTTGTTTTTGTGGGAATCCCAGCTCAAACCCTTGTTGAATGATGGACAAGCTTGTGCCTAACTTTTGTATCGGACTAACGTTCCTGTGACTACCACGCCTTTCCATGCTCAGCTCTTGAGATTTCCCATCACCTCCGGAGACAGATCTCTCCTTAGGGCAGTGACACGGGCCTGGCCCTAATTCTTTTTCTGCCAAATATTCACTCTGAGACTCAGAATGAACCACTTTTCCATGAGCCTCTGTCCCTGGAACAGAGGTAAATGGGAGAGGTAGAGTAAAGTGTCTTTAGCATGAACCAAACTCCATATGGATAGATACTGGTCTGCTGTTCTTATTCCTGACTTCACATTTTGTGGAGGTTTCCTTCCTTCCTTCCTTCTTTTCTCTTCTCTTCTCTTCTCTTCTCTTCTCTTCTCTTCTCTTCTCTTCTCTTCTCTTCTCTTCTCTTCTCTTCTCTTCTTTTCTTTTCTTTTCTTTCTTCCTTCCTTTCTCTCTCTCTCTCTCTCTCTCTCTCTCTCTCTCTCTCTCTCTCTCTCTTTCTTTCTTTCTTTTTCTGATAAAATCAGGGGAAAGAAATTTTTCTGGTAAACAACTTCCTGCTGCCACTTTAGAAACCTGAGGAATTCCACAAGGGGTGATGGACAACACCTGTCACCAGGGGCATCAAACTGTCGGGGGGGGGGGTATTTATAGAGAGAATTCTATGTACTCTGCTGAGTAGTGTGGAGATTAGGATCTCGAATAGTGGCAGAATGAAGACTGGCACTGTGAGAGGGAGCAACCTGCAAACATCAACGATAACAACCAATGCTTGCCTAGCCCTTCATCCTGTCATCTCAGGGAGTCAGTCACACCAACCCTGTGATGTAGGCTGGAGAGGGCTATCGTCAGAATCTTTAATAGCTGCTATGACAGAGGCAGAAACTCCTAAGAACCAAGAGTGACTCAAAAATATCTGCCCTGAATATCAGCTCTACACAGAGGCTGTTATTATCCCCACTGTAGAGATGAAGACACCGAGGCTTGGAAAGACTAAGAAACTTGCCAAAGATCACACTCCTAGCAGATTTGGGACTATCATTCCAAAGCTTCCTAATTAACTACTGTACCCTGCTGCTCAGATCCATAAAGACTAACCCCTCATAAAAAAATTAAGATTGATCTGGAAATGGGCCCCGACTCTCTGGACAGTGACCCCAGTTGGAGCTGAGAAGAGAAGCAGCTCACTTTGATTTTAAAATGCGATGTGAAAAGGATGGAACTCAGACACATTATAAATCTTGATCAATTCCCAGGGAGTCGAAGTTGGTGACCTCTCCTAATACAAACTCAATCGTCATTACTGCCATCCACATTAATTTTGAATGCTCCAACCAACGAGACAATTTCGAACACATCAGCAATCAGACAAACAAGGACTTTCTAACATCCTGCACACCTCATGATGGTGGGGTCTGGGGGAAGGGAAGGCCCCAGAAGTTTCCACCCCAAAGTTACTCAGCTAAGCACAGGTCTGTTTAATTAAGTAGTGGGCAGCACATGCTATACTTAGCTTTTAAACACTTGTAAAGTCCTCTTCATTCATTTATCTTACTTGTCACTGACAAGCTCTTCAAGGACTGTAACAGTATGCAGAGCATGAAGAGCCTGGGTAAACAACACATATTTTATGTGGAGTCTAAACTGTTTCAACTCGGAGAGTCAATAGCGGGTCTCTGAAAAAGTCCCAGACTCTCCCAACAACCGAGGGTGCATCTGAGCATGGTTTATGAGGAGCTTCTTTAGAAAGGGAGCTTCAAAATCAAATCCCAATTTTTTAACTAAAAGGGGGAAAAAAAGAAAGGAAAAGGGGGAGGCCAAGAAGATAGGAAAGGAGGGACTAAGGGAGGGAGGAACAAGAAGAAAAAAGAAAAGAGAGGAGGTAAGAGTTCAGCCAGCGTGGATCAGTGGTTAAGCATAGACCTATGAATCAAGAGGTCACGGTTCGATTCCCAATCAAGGCACATGCCCAGGTAGTGGGCCCAATCCCCAGTGTGGGGCATGCATGAGGTAGCCAATCAATATTCTCATTATTGATGTTTTTCTCTCTCTTTGTCTCCCTTCCTTTCTGAAATCAATAAAAACATTTTTTTTTTACAGAGGAGGTAAGAAGGAAAAAGAGAAGGCTGTTTGTAAGCACTGGAATTCAGCTCTAAAACTGGGCTGACAAGGAAAGGAAAGTTCTTCATTCATTCATTCCATTGGTACCTTCAACAAATGTTTACTACACTGGCCTAGCCAGAGCTGGTATCACCAAATCATCTCCTCAGACAATGAATTAAAACAAAACAAAACAAAACAAAACAAAACACTGCAAGGTATGGCCTAACAAAGGGTTCTCAAACTACGGCCCGCGGGCCACATGCAAATACAAATATTGTATTTGTTCCCGTTTTGTTTTTTTACTTCAAAATAAGATATGTGCAGTGTGCATAGGAATTTGTTCATAGTTTTTTTTTTTTTAAACTATAGTCCGGCCCTCCAAGGGTCTGAGGGACAATGAACTGGCCCCCTGTTTAAAAAGTTTGAGGACCCCTGGCCTAACAGAATGGGCTGCTGGACACTGACAGTGTGGATGCCTACTCAAGGGAGAACTTAAAGCAGTTGGTAGCCCAGCAGCACCTCAGGAAGGGACACAGAGAGTCATGGCTAGGAAGAGAAGTGTCCACATACCTGGACTGATTCACAGGGAGTAAGCGGAGTTTTAATAGCTATGGACTGACTGTGCAATGTATTTGAATAAATTAGAACGAGCACATCTGAGCATACATAGAAAGTATGTCATAGGGCATGGAAAGCATCGTGATGGTGGTTCTCAAAATGACGGAAGCTTGAGACACTCATCAGAAGGAAAGAGCTAAGCAACTGGGAATGGCCTTGCAAACAACAGAGACCGGACATTCAGAGCAGCCCAGGGAGAATGAATGGGCCTGAGCTGGAACTGTCCGAGGCCGGGAGGACGTTCTCCCTCTGGGGCTGCGACCTCAGCTCGGAAGGAAATGGGGCCAGTGAAACCTGGGCCTGCTCCCAGTTCTGAAGCTGAGTGGAAGGGCACAAATCCAAGACCTCCTCGGCACCTCACCTCCCTCAAAACAAACAAATGACAACAAAAGTGGGAGAGACAGGAGGGTGTGAGCAATGCAAAACACGTGGTGGGGCTGCTGGCCCTGCAGCGCACTGAGAGAACCCCAGGGAGAGGGGCGGTGAGACCATGAGCGGAGGTTTGGCAGGAAGGAGGGGGCCTGGCAGCTGGGGGAGTGAGAGGCAGACAGGAGAGACAGCTAGGGCCCTGGACAGAGAACAAACCCCTCTCCCAGCTGCTTTCACACTTGGGTGAAACAATTGGAGAAAATGTAAACACCCTCATTAGTCCTTTTCCAATCAGTTGAAAAACAAATGGGAAGAGAGAAATGGCAGTGGAGTGTCCCAAATACCAAATCTATGAAACATTCCCCCAGGCGTCTGTCTACCTTCTCCTTGGGCTGCTGGCCGTGCTGCCCTCCCTGTGTTTGGATTTCTGTGCCTTTACTGGCTTTAAATGGGATAACCCAGGACCAGTTCAGTTCTACAGGGAAGGAAAGTCTGCCCACATATTCCACTCTGGATAGAAGATCTCCATGAACCCCCCGGAGACACACAAACAAGACAGATATATCATTTACCACCACTTCTCCTGTGAAAACTCACCCCAAGAAGAGGCAAAGTGGGACTCTTGGGCGCGGGGAGCTGACAGAAAACCAAGTGTCAGAAAGGATGAAATTACATTCGAATTCCATCTGGAAATGCCCAGTGTGTTGAATCACACTGCTTTTTCACCCCTTCCCAACATATCAGGTTAAATTCATCAATGGATACACACTGAAAATCAATTTCTCTTGGTTACCTGCTTAAGGTAGAATCCAAAAAGCCTCATTTTCTATGACCCTGCAGTTGAAACAGCGTTAAGTACAAAACATCCAAATGTATTTACATTTGAATCTGCACAAAAACAGATATGAAATATGTTTCTTCATAGCACTAGGAGAAGTTGAGGCGATTTTCTCAAAGACTCCTGAGGATTTCAGGGACTATCTCAAGTCTCTCTCCTACAAATGAGGATTGGCTAGAATGACCCAGATGCACACTGTGTTGGTTCTAGGCCACACCTTAAAACAATGAATCCAAGCTCCCTATTTCACAGGAGAGCCTGAGGCTCCAAGGGGCTGAAGGTTGGTCACAAACCCAAGAGAAAGCCCCAGATACCTGCCTATGAGTCAGGTCCGGCCCTCCCCTGCCCCTGGCTGTCTTCCCATTTGATTGGCATGCGCAGACAAGTCCACCTGCCCACGACCAGGAACACCAAGCCCACCTCATGTCTTTCACATTGCATTCCAAAGCACTGTGGTATTCATTTCCATCTTGCAGTCTGAACAGCATCAAACACCTAATCATTTTGGTCTCAATGCCTACAGATAAGTTATGGAATTTTCCATTTTCTTTCAGATAGGAGCCTTGGTTCTCTACCAGAAGTACTGATTTAACTTTATGTTTCTTCTTCTATCTATAACACCAATAAGTTTTTCATTCTAAAAAGCATACATCCTATCTATGAAATATTGAATAGTACAAAATACTTTATTTAATAAAAAAGTTATTCTCTTTCCTTCCATCCCAATAGCCACTCTCATTGTTAAGATTTTCTCCCAGTCTTTGTGGAAAATTTTATGCATAGTGCAAGCACAGACACACACACACACACAGACACACACACACACACACACACAACCTTTAAAAATGAAATGTCTAATATGTCTCAGACATCTTTCCATATCAAGATCCTGTTTGACTACCTCATTTTTAATGGATACATATTATTCCAGTCTATGCATATATTCTTATTATTTATAAGTCTGATGTACTAAAATAGTAGGCAGGAAACTTTGTTTATTTTTTTAATTGATTTTAGAGAGAGAGAGGAAGAGAAAAAGAAATTTTTTTTATTGATTTGTTGTTCCACTTATTTATGCATTCATTGGTTGTATGTGCCCTCACTGGGGATTGAACCCACAACCTTGGCATATCGGGGTGATGCTCTAACCAGCTGAACTAACTGGCCAGGGCCTCTTTGTTTATTTTGTTCAAAGATGTATCCCAAGCACCTAAAACATTGTCTGGCACATAGTTAATGTCTACTGAATGAATGAATGAATGAATGAGTGAGTGAATGAATGAATGATGGACACTTAGGTCATTTCCAATTTTTCATTATTCCAACAATGCTTCAGAGAACACTTTCCCAAAGGAAAGCTTTGCCTGTCCTCATGAACTTGTTTTCAACAAGGATGGATGCTTAAACATATAATAGCTGTTTCTATAATGTGCTAAATAAAGAGATTTGGGAGAGTTCCCTGGATAGAGTATACATATTTTAAACTTTGAAAGATATCACCAAATTTCCCTTCAAAAATGCTGGCCAACTTCCAGTCTGCGCCTCTTCCCTTATACTGTGCCAACACGGAGTCTATTCAAATTCTTTAATCTTCAAAAATCCGATACATGGAATACTGCAACCCATTCACATTTCCCCAATTATAATTTGAGACTGAGCATCTTTTCAGTCATTTATTGGCCATTTCCATTTCACTATCTGTGAATCTCCTTTAATGTCCTTTAGTCCATCTGGGAGGGGGAAGGCGTGGGAGGTTTTTTCTTACTGTGCGTGAAAATAATTGTATAAAGAGAGCAGTGAGCTGCTTTGGGGAAGAGAAGAACCTGAGTAAAAGTGGGAAGAGAGCAAGTAAAAGCAGGCTAAGTGGAAACAGGAAACTGTGCACAGACTGGATAGATTTGAAGAGGCCTCGATCAATGGAACACATTAACATGTGAAATGTCACTGCAGCGGGAGAGAGAAAGAGAGAAGCAGGAGCTAGTTGGTGTGCTGTGATGCAACAGAGCCAGCCCTTTCCTTTGGTGCCACAGCCCTAGCAGGTGGTGGTTATAGGTGAACCATTAGCAGGAGAAGTAAAATTATGCTTTACTTCTCTGCAAAAGATTTTTGTTTTTTTTCAAAGCCTGGGTCATTCATGGGAGAGTATTGAGCCTGTAAATACCACTCAACATGCGTGTGTTAGTAGAAAGAACCTCGTCCAGCCTTCTTACCCAAACAGGACTTCCTGTGCAGCTGTCCTGGTGGACGCATTATCACAGGAGAAGGAAAACTTAACCGCTTATGAGACATGCATTAAACGGCCCTGACTGACATATTTTGAGCTTTGGCTGCAGTCTCAGTCTACCTGCCCTAATTCTGCCTTGTGGAGGTGCCCAGGTTTGAGACATTTAAGTACAGCTATGCCCATGATCTTGAGCTTATCTAGCCTGCCATTGTATCCTCTTGGCTGGTCATTCTCCACTTCTCCTAGTCCCCGCTCTGGACCCCATCACATACGGGGTCATCGCAATGTGTCAGGGCTTCTCTTAGAGAATAATTCCCTAAACAGGGTCTGAATGCAAATCTTTACTTGTATTCTTCCCTGCACTAAACACAACTTTACAATAATTAATATACTCCACCCTGCATTGATTTCTTAGCATCTGCTGTGCCTCGATGACTCGTTGTTAGATATTCAATTAATTAAACATAACCTGGTGGCCAGTTTCCCAGCCATTCACACACACAATCACACACACACACATACACATACACACACACACACACACCAGAATTTTAATTTTAAGTTTCATTCTTTTCCTACTGCATATTTACTTTAGACTTAGCCTAACTAAATTTGGGTTTATAGTTCCATTCTGCTGAGGTATTTCTCAGTTCTAATGATGTCTCCCATTGTTTTATAACCTCAGCTTTGACACATCACACTTTCTAAGGCTGCATATACAGTTGAACTTTGAACAACACGGGTTTGAACTGCATGGGTTCACTTATATGCTGATTTCCCCCGTAAATATACAGGCACCCCCATATCTCTGGGTTTGGTATCCATGAATTCAAACCAACTGAGAATCAAGAAGAGAGTTTTCCGTTTACCAGGATACAGAGGGTCAGCTGTATGCATCCTTCTACACCATTTTATACAAGGGACTTCAGCATCCTCATGTCTTGTTATTTGGGGGGTCCTGGAACCAATACCCTGTGGATACTGAGGGACAGATGTGGCTACGTTTTTAGGGGAGCCAAAGGTCCTACACAAATTTTCTACTGCCCTGGGGTTGGCACCAATAACATCTGTGCTGTTCAACTGTAATCGGGTCTGTGCTCATTCTGGAAGGACAAAGCACAGTGCCTCTGGCAACCTCCCCAAGAGGGGACAGGATTCCCTAGTCAACCTGCTAGGATGGAGGTGTTCAATCCACTACAAACCCATCTTGCTGAACCACCATTCAGTCTAAATCTATTTGGTAAAATAAAATGAATAAAAAATAGGTGTGTGTGTGAATTGTTGTGTCAGATGCCTAGCTGAAGCCCTGGTGCCTGTGCCTCAGCCGGCCATCCCCTGCCCCGTCCTACATTAACCTCATGAAAAGACAAAGTGAGCTCAGCATTACTTAATTTTAGTGAACAAATAAAGGATCTCGGCAATTGCTGATTTTATTGCAGCTTCATGAATGCACTTGTTGCTTAGACATTTAGAGGCAAAGTTCCGGAGGCAGGTAAAATTCAGAAAAGCTACGAAAATGGAAAGTTAATTTCCCTATTCTTCAGATGCTTTCATCCTGTTGGCAGGATGGTGAACTGGAATACGTTTTCTCAAGGGCAATTGGCACTATGTACTAAAACTCAAACTATGCACGCCCTGGGGTCCAGCAACCTCCTCCTGAACAGAAAGCTGGACCGGTACACAGGGATGAAAAAGATAAAAAGACATTCACTGGGATGCCGATCCCAGTAGCAATTAATGAGAAGTAAATAAAATGTCCATACATCTGGATTTTGTTTAACAAGTTACTGAATATCCATTATTCATATAAATAGAATCCTCAGAAGCCATTTGAGAGTGATAGATATTCTGCCCTGGCTGGGTGGCTCAGTTGGTTGGGCACCGACCAGGAAGGTTGCCAGTTTGATTCCCAGTCAGGGCACATGCCCAGGCTGCGAGCACGATCTCCAGTAGGGGGTGTGCAGGAGGCAGCAGATCGATGTTTCACTCTAACATCGATATTTTTCTCTCTCTCCCTCTCCTTCTCCCTTCCTCTCTCTCGAAAAAAAAAAAATCTTAAAAAAAGAGTGATGGATATTTATATTTATTAAAAGGAAAAAGTATCACATATGTAGATGAATTCCTGGAAGTAGCAGATGATAGTAAAACAACATGTTCCTACAAAATAATATAAATATCTACATAAACATATATATAAATATCTCTATACTAGTACATACATAAATGTATACATGCATACGTGAATATGTGAGAAAGGCCCAGAAAGATAAACACAAAATGTTGATGGTTATTGCTGGGTGCTTGGATTTCATGGAATTTATATTCTCCTTTATTCCTTTCCACATTTCTTGAATAGTCAATAAAAGAAAATAATAACAAAACAATAAAAATGTTCTTGGCTCCATATACAAAAATGCTGAGCTACTAGTACAGATTATGTCTGAAATTAGAAGGAAATGGTGTTGAAATCCTTTCAGTTCAGGGCAGAGACTCCTGAGACTGGCCTTGGTGTGCTTGGACTCCCGCGGTCTTTCCTGTTGACCTGCAGCAGCCCAGGATTAAACGAACCCTGCTTTAAGGCCACAGCTCTCCTCCCTCCAGCTTGATCCTCTAAAGTCCTTGTTACTCTGAACAATCAGCATCAACAATCTCCCTGTAGCCTAGCGAGCTCACACAGTAACTCCTTCCTCCAGAAGAGGCAGTTAACAAACCTGGGCCTTTTCAAATACTGAGGAATGCGAGTACCTCACAGGGCAGTGCGAGCCGTGGCTGTGGCTGTGCACCACAGCTGGATGGAAACGGAGAGGCTCCCAAGTCCCTGTCAGGCTCAGGACCGATACACTGGTGCCAAATTCAAGTCCTCCCCCAGGAGCCCCAGGGCCCTCAGCTGGATCAAGTCACTGTCCATCTGAGTTTTGCATCACGGGCCAAAGATTGGGAGTCTCTCTTTGCTGGGTCTTTTCAAGTTGAGAGAGTTAATAGTACAGCTTCAAGTTCAGGAAATATCTTGTAATAATACAGTGTTTGCAGTAATGTATAGGCTAAAGTCATGCAGAAAATATTTGTCTCATTCCCACACACTGAACTTGGTAATTATATAGGAGTTTGGACATTAAGGACCCAGACATAAAGGAGTAGGTTAAAAGCATAATTATGGCTCAGAAAGAGCATGTGCCTGGGGACATTTCAGGCCTACTCCACAAAATAAGAAAATGTCTCTCTCTCTCTCTCTCTCTCTCTCTCTCTCTCTCTCTTTCTCTCTCTCTCTCTGAAATAACCCATTAAAAGAATAATGCACCATAATGATTATTTAGGAATAGACATAAGTTGGAAACTGGTAGCAAATAAATAGGGCCTTTAGTTCTGGGATTTTGACATTAATGGCCCAAAGGACTTCTCAGTTCCTGAAGCTTTCAGGGCACTATTTGAAAATCGAGCTACAGAGGAAAGAGACTGCAGATCCCTGTGTCTCACAGACTGTATAATTGAAGGAAGCTGTTATTTCATCCTCGGTATGGCTGGGGTGGAGGTGCATTAATGAAAGGCCCAGATCATCCCTGACCAACTACTCTTAAATATTCAGAAAACAAGAACAAGCCCCAAGAGGTGCCCACGACTCAGCCAACCCAGGGCAAGCTCCACGCGCAGAAATGACCTAGCCACCGAATCTCAGAAGCCATTTTATCATTCATAAAACATGCTGGTTCTAACCTGCTTCCTGTTGACAGTTTTCATATCATACTCTCCCTGAATACACAGTGGCTCCCCATGGTCTTGTGCATCAGAGAGAAACAGTTCAGTCGCCAGGCAAGGCCAACCTCTACCTTTCCTTCTGAACAATCTACCTCCTTCCAGCCTCCTTCATAAAAACTCTCCCCAAATATGGCCTGTCTGTAACCCAATGTGCACACAGATTCATCTCTATCCTAGCCAGGCCCTACAGCGTCCATCACAGCTGGGTTCAAAATGGATCCCATTAAGATAAATTCCATAACTGAAAGTGTCCAGGAGAGTGAGGAAAACTAGAAGTGGGATCAGAGGGCCTGGGTCAAACGGTCAAAGTTAGGCCACTTAATAGCTGTTTAACGACCAGCAAAATATTATTCAACCTCTCTGGTTTTGTGAACAGGGCATCTGCAGGTACCTGAGCACAGTCTGTAGCTTCTGATTCCTTTTTATAGCCCTGGAATGCCTGGACCAGGGTTCGGACCTTCTTCGTGCTCAATAGGGTCTGTTGACCAACTGTCTCTCTTACCCATTATCATTGTGTGCCCTGTGCTGACAGGTTTATCTCTACTCCAGCCCTCACCCTGCTACATGGTCCTGTGACCACCTTTTCTTGTCACAACTGCAGCCCAAAGACACCCCAATTCTTGCTATTTATTTCCAGTTGACATTTCTGAATTGCAAGGCTGTCTATAGAGAGAGAGAGAGGAGGCGTTTGGTGACACAATGATTTCCACCTCTGGAGGTTGAACACTTCCTTCATTAGATCAATGCCTCCAGAATTCTGGCTATCAATCAGATCCATTGACTTCTGGTGTCTCTCCCCTGAGATGCTGACCATGCAGGTGGAAAGGCTGGCCCTGGAGTTGGTATTTAATGAAAGTGGGGAAGAAGCACACCAGGCCATTCAAAGCACAGCCAAGTTTAGCTGCAGTTGATATAACTATTTTGAAAATTAAGATACATGTAAATTGCTTTTGAGAATTTTGCCATGAGATAGCCAGAAACACTAGAGAGAACTGGAAGTTCAAATAATAATCTCTATCCTTTTTACTATTCTTTCCTTTTATTTTCCACTTTCATTTGTGACCTTCCTTCTTCCTCTATGAATGGATAGGACATAGCACTAAGCCTTTGGGAGTTCCGTGCTGGGGATCACTGAAGCTGAGAAAGGGTCCCTGTTTCTCGCCCTCCCCTCTCAGTAGCCCTTTCTGATCAGAAAAGGGTCCCTTCTACCTCCTTTTCATGTTTTCTCTCTTCCTCCTCAGCACTGGGAACCTTTCATGCCTGTAAAGATCTTGGTAAGGTGGGTATGGAAACCAGCATGAGATAGACCGGCTCTGCCCCCGAATGAGTGTGTGGTTTTTGGTTGGTTTGTTCCAGAAGCTCTTTCTTTGTGATTTCAGCACTGTGAAAGGTCTGCAAAACACCCTCACACCCGGCAATCCACCAGGAGGATATTGCTTTACCTGGAGGAAGAGACCCCTGCATTCCCAGAACTTTCCTTTGCAGTCTCTGAGATCCACAGAAAACAAAATATAATAAACAAACAAATGAATGAATCAACAAACGAACACTAGAAGTGACACCCAAGTAACTTCAACTGGTTCAAGGTAAGGAGAACAATCTCCTACAAATCAATCAACGGACTGAGCAGATGCTGTGCTGCTTCCTTGATCCCTATCTGGATTCCCAGAGTTCCACGGAACATTCCAGAAGTAATTTGGCCTTTGTGCGCAGTGCACAGGGACTAACGTTTTTCAACAGCATTTCATAAGGAGACGTGGGGATGATTTTGGGCCTTGCTCTCGGCAGAAGCTGAGCATTGGGTGTGGCTAAGAGGAGAGAATTGGGCTTTTCTATATGAGCACTCTTCTGAAAACCACCCCGGTGATGAAAAATCGCCTGCCCAAACCTCATGGAGAAGTAATGGTGGATCTGCCCCAGAGGATTCCTGCTCATAAAACTGCAAAACAGACCTGTTAACGCAAACCTGCAATTACGACCAGAACTAGAATCTCACTTAAATAATTTTGTGGCTATAACACAACTGATTAATAACCCCTCACCTGATCAGACTTGTCACACTTGACAAGATTTGAGTCCCCTAAAGGTGACTACTGAGCATGCACCACTGACAACCAAACTGTGTGGGAGGCAGAAAAAAGAATGGAGAACGGAACAATAGTTTCAACCCAAGCAATTGAAAAGATGTGACAATGATTTTCAATGTAAAACTGTTTGGCAGAGAGAGAGAGAGAGAGAGAGAGAGAGAGAGAGAGAACGGACCTATAGTCAAGCAGATTTTTGGACCAGACTTCAGAAATGGAAGTAAAAGGACAGGATGTGCCCAAGGTCATGTGTATGTGGGTGACCCAGGAAAGGAATGTGGAATGCCTGACTTCTAGCCAACACCTAGCTCCTTCCGCTTGGAGGAAGGAGGACCAAGATTGAGAAGGATGCTCAGTGAATGCTTGGGGCTGTACCTGCATCCTCGCTGACTCTTTCATGCTCAGTGGAGTTATTATTAAACTAAAGCATCACACATCACTCTAAAATTTTCCTCAGAGAGAAATTCTAGCTTTCGACTTCCTCAATTCTCTTGGTCTTGCTCAGAACATTAATATTTGTTGGACAGCCTGTTTTTTTTTGTTCTTTTTTTTTTAAGTGGGAAGATATTTCAAAAATCAAATATTCTGGTTTGTTTCAAAGAATATGTTCTCAGCTAAAGCCATGTTTTCTTCCTGTGGGGGTGAGCCACAGTTGGCCACGATTCACCAAAGTTTCCACCAGCTAACAATAAAAAACGATGTCCCATTCTCAAGAAATAAAAGAAAAATTACAGCAAAGTTGTGCATTTCCGTTCCAGTCCCCAAAGACAATCTGAAGAAGTGATCAACATGCCAAATTAAGCCATGCGAATTTATCCATATCTAATAAGGATTAGCAAATGTCACAACGCGGAACATGGCCTGGACATAATTTATATTCCAACTTCTAAGGCGCTGGGTTCAGTGTGGTCTCATTCCAGCCCGGAACTAGGAGGAGAGGTGTCTTTGTAGAGTCCCAATCATGTGTGCGACAAGCAGGAGGGCTCTTCACGTGACAAAAGAAGGTTTCTTGACACAGAAACAGCACCCTCAAAACCAGAATGTGGTGGCCGAGCACAAAGAACTAACCACCCAAGGGAGATGCAGGCGTTTCTCCCCTCCCGCTCAGGATAACTGTTCTGGAAGCCGCTCTGCCTCTTGCCAAAGCTGGGTGTCCACCTGCAACTTGAAAAGCTTTGGAAACAAGTCTACGTTACATATTTGGAGCGAGGAAGATTAAGACTCCTGAACTTTGGGCTAGCCAGCTCTGATTGGGTCTCCTCCACCCCATTTCTCATCCATCCTTGCCAAAAGCACAAAGAGGCAACTGGGACTTTTGCTCAGAGTATCTGCTATTAAGATAAATCAGCAACACTTAAGTGTCTTTGGTTCATAAAAAATAGTCCCCTGGAGATGGCTCTTCCCCTCCAAAATATCAGCTTTTCGTTTCCCTGCCTCACCGAGGATTGCATCACGGGAAGGCTCAGGAACGCAGCTCTCCCTGGAAGCCCGGCCTCATCTGGGAAGCCTCAGAAGACCCTGGCCCCAGCAGACCCCCCAGGAGTCTGGACAAGCAAGACTGGGGCGGGGAGGTCTGGACGCTCCTTTCCTGGAAGGAAGCTTTCTGAACCCACTCTGAACTGGGTTCTTTCAAGGCAATGTTTGTACCTTCTTCACTATTTATTTTTCTCCAAGGATAAATCAGGGTCTGGCTCCCAGAGAAGCAGCAGAGGGGGGCCTGTTTATGAACATTGCCACTCAAGTTCTTTCTTCTTTGGTCTGGGGAACAAGTCCTGTGGAGCAGGTTTGTGTCAATGGATTGTCACCAGAGACAGTTTGGGACCATCACTCCTCAAAGCACAGTGCTACCCTGTGGGGAACAGTAAGATGGCCCTGTCCTTGCACCTCAGCACTGAGGTCAACCTCCTGCACAATTGTGCAGCCCTCCGGGTAGATCCTTCATGATGATGCTTTTCTGTGAGTCAGGTAGAAAACAGCATACCCATTTTACAGGAAGGCACATTGACCTGCCACCATCACATACTAATAAGTGGAGGTCAGTCAGGATTCATTACTTGAGCAAACTTCAGAGCCTTCCTTCTTCCCTGCCGCCTTTAAAATCTAGACTTCTCAGATACTCCCTGGTGGGAAAGATGGCAACTTCATTGCAATGGGAAAACAAAGGGGCTCAGAGTGTGACGCCTTCCGGCAGATGCACTGAGCATCTTTCTCCACCACTCACCAGCTCTGTGACCTGGTTTGTGAGGATTGTAATAAAACAACCAAACTATAAAATTGTGCTTAGAATATCATTTCTTCACGAAATGATAGCTGTGCTAATGTCCTATTGAACAATGCACCCCCCTACTCAATGGCAGGCTCCATGAAAGCCAATACTGTCATTTGTTTGAGCATCCTCCAAGTCCTTGGTGTAGATCAAGTACTCAACATACTACTGTGAATGTGCTGGAATAGTCTGTGACTGAAAACTACAGGAGCTTAGAGTTCTCTTTAGTCCACTTCCTTCATGTTACAAATGGGGAAACTGAGTCTGTAAGAGAGAAGCAAAACGAGGTGCCCAAGGTTTCTTAGTGTATTGGGGTCAGAGTTGAGCTGGAACTCTGATCCCCAGATCCATTCTCAGACCCCACACCTTCTACTGCCTGCCAGGGCTTCCCTGGTGAGGTGGGCTGCCTTGCTTTATTTAAACATTTAATATCCTACTTTCTACATGGCTGCTTGTGTCAGACAGCGCAGAGAGCATTGGGCCCCAAACCAAAGAAGACTGACAAGAGAGACTCTGCCTGGCCCTGTGACCCACACACCTGCTTCCTACCCTGACACCCAAAAGGGCTTTGGCACACCCCATACAGCCCAAAGCAGTAGGGTGTCTGGCTGGCTTCTGAGCTGGGTTGGTAATTTTAGGAGTGCTGGACCGTGAGAGAGAGGAAATAAACCAGCCTCGAGATGATCAGTGAATCGGAGGTTTCTCGGCGTAAGAACCACCCTGGACTGAAACCTTCTGAGTTGCCATTTTTGTTCAGTCGATTTTCATTGTTTTCTGAAATGACAGCCTCTCTGTCCAGTCTGAACTTGTAACCTCTTTGCACAATTCCGGTCCCAGACTGTGTCAAAGATCACCCGAATATAGATTTGCTAGCTGTGTCCAAACAGGCATTTCCCAAATGGCCTATCAGGGCAGAGATAAGAGAGTGGGGTTTTGGTCCTTGTGTGTTTATTTTATTGTTTTAATAATCGCATCTAAACATTGGTGTTGTGGGGTTCTGGCTCCCCCACCTTGTCAACTCAGCAACTGCACTTGGGACTGGGACCTGAGGAGAAGATTACAACTCTCCTGGCTACAGTTTGTCCTCACAGGACTCCCTTCCCACACGGTGCTCCACAGGGCTCACCCCCTGCAAGTCTTTGCTCACATGTCCCTCTCTCAGGGGGGAGTTCCAGGAACACCCTATTCAAAATCACTTCCAAGACACCTCACAGATCATTGAAATCCCCCCTCACACAACTGATTGCCATCCATCACACCAGGTATTTGATGTCATTGTTTCTCACTTGTCCCTCATAGAACACATGCTCCCTTTGGACAGGGATATGGTCATTGCTATGTCCCCAGTGTCCACACAGTGTATGTGTTGCAGAATGGACTGCTCATTTTTTCCCCATGCCTACTCCCCTAAGAAGTTGTAAAAATCCCCCTCTGCCTTCTGCTCTCTCAGCTTACTGACTATTTACATTCCCTATAGTAATACTCTGCCCCAAATCTGAGTGGCATGTTATCAGACTATAGCTTAGACGAACTTAACACAGGTGGCATTTATGTAAAAACTTACCAATGTCAAATACTTTGTAGGAGAGAGCTATTTCTTAGTTCTCTAAAATCCTCAAAATGCCCATAACTCCAATATTTAAACTCTGGGGCATTAATCCTAAGAAAAAAATATTTATGTACTGAGATGTTTATCAAATGTGATTATAAAAGTGAAAAACTAGGAATGAATTGAAATCACAACAAAGAATGATAAAATTAATTATGGCAATGATGGAAGTCATACAACCAAGATATATATTTTTGAAGATTTTTAAGGATGTGGGAATATGCACACCAAGTTAAATGTTTATAAGGCTAAAAAATCTTTATTATGCAGTATGTCATGTCTTTGTGCAAATATGTATATAGACAATGGAATGTAGGAAACTATAAATCTTAATGACAGTTATTTCTGAGTGGCAGGAATATGGGGGATTTTAGTGCTTTATTTACATTTTCCTAAGATTCTTTAATGAACATATATTATTTTTATAATAAAGCATTTATTTATATGCTTTCAATTATGAAAAAGTATCATTTACATAATAAGGGTGGTTAAAATTAAGTCCTTCTTATTTTTAAATATAGTTCATTATTATGCGTTGAATTAAAAAAAAAACCACAAGAGTAAACATGGGAGATTCTGGAACTTTTAACTCTGCCGTTAGCATGTCACAGAGATGAAAAAAAAAAGTGGCATCTTCCCCCCAAAAATATGGAGCTGAGTAAGAGTAAAGAAAGATAAACTTGCCCTAGCTGGTTTGGCTCAGTGGATAGAGCATCGGCCTGTGGACCAAAGGGTCCTGGGTTTGATTTCGGTCAAGGGCACATATGTTGGTTGCAGGCTCCTCCCTGGCCCTGGTCAGGGTGTGTGTAGGAGACAGCCAATTGATGTGTCTCTCTCATATTGATGTTTTTCTCTGTCTTTCTCTCTCTTCCACTCTCCCTAAAAATCAATGGAAAAATATCCTCGGGTGAGGATTAACAAAAGAAAAGAAAAGAAAAGAAAAGAAAAGAAAAGAAAAGAAAGGAAGGAAAGAAAGATAAACTACTGGCAATGTTAAATTCTGTGTTTGAGAACTATCCTCCTCTAATGAAAAATCCTTTTCCTGTTAAATTATTACGGGGGGAGAGAGAGAGAGAGAGAGAGAGAGAGCGAGCATTGTGAAGGTGGGAAGGGCGAACTGGGTTTGCTACTCTGCTGATCAACAACAAAATCACTCTGATTTGAACACAGCTATTCAAGGGCCAGGATGAAGTGAAGAGGGAGGGGGAAAAGGACTTTTCTTTCATTTTGAAATTCAGCATTAGGAAGACACAAGGGCAGGAAGTCGGATCTTTTTTCAATTCATTTGAAATGATAAGGTGAAGACAGCCTGGAAGGACTTTTAATTATATGATGAGAGGAAGGAAAGGAGGGAGAGAGAGAAAGGGACCAGGAGAAACCTGTTTTTATATGTTCAATGATGAAGAAGAAGATGGAAAACTAAAGGGAAAAATGACTTTCAAGCAGATATCTTGAGAATGAAATACAAAGGTTCCAAGAAGCAAGTGCCAACATTTCATGCTGGAAAACAGGAAATGCAGCACGCTGATCAGCTCCCAGCCCTTCTCCCCATGGCAGCTGGAATGCCTGGCGATGCAGGAAGAGATAACTCTCTCTCCCCAGCCTGCACATGTGACCTCAGGTCATGGCAGGAGCCTCAGGGCCCTGGGGAGGGGCTGGGAGTGGTGCTCAGGATCACAGAATAAAGCCTTCTTCTTATGCTACCTTTTAGCCCCATTTCTTGGGGGCTATGACTTGAACAAGGTATTGCCCCAACTTGGGGGCATCTGCTGAGAAGAGCATGGGAGAGCTTTGGAGTGAGTCCCCCTCACTGGCTGTGGTATCTTTACCCAATTCCTGGACCTCAGCTTCCTCATCTCTGAAATGGGATTAATTACATCTAGTTTTCAGAGCTGCGAGGATTGAGATATTTCAAATCTCTACCTGTGGTTAGGTATGCAGTAAGAGTTAAAAAATTGTTAATTCCTCCCACTCTAAAGTGTGAGTAGCAAAACTATCACAAGGAGCAAGAACACTGGACATGTTACACCCACACCTGTCCTCATGAAACTATGCCTATCAAAGTTCCCCCAAATCTACCCCGTGCAACAGTGGGGTCCCTCTCTTTCCAAAGTGAGATGGCTCTGGTGGTGGACACCTTGGGAGCCTTCCCCACAGACACTCTCTGCTTTGGTGGTGGATCTGCATGTTCTCGAAGGCAGTCATGAATAGGTTAAAGTGGAGGGGATTTCAAACATGTCTAATCCAATAAGAGGCTGGGTAAAACATGCGTTATCACTTAAAGAATAAATGTTTAAAAATAGAGCACAGATGTGAAATTTGAATAAAAAAAAGAGAGAGAGAGAGAGACAGCGCGTGAGAGATCTTCTTGGCACTTGTACGCCCTTCTCTGTTTTGGTCACCTTCAGCTAAGCCTGCTAGTCCGATGTGCTCTGCCAACTGCTGGATGCTGTGGGGGCGCCTCAAATCACCGAAGCGAAGTTGGCAAGTCGCTCTGTAGCTTAAAAGTCAGACCCACCTCTCCTTTTTTTGTAGTTCTAAAAGCAGGACAGCACAATGGTAAAGTCGGTCGTTTCAAAATTTTCACTTAAAATGGTATGCTTGAAAAGCAAAGAGTAAGTTCTTCTAAAACTAGCACTATTTACACTAGGGTTCTTGAAAATTTAGGAGAAAGTATCACAGTTCCACAAAAGATAGGCTATGGATTGGCAATCACAAAATTCCTAAGAATACTTACTTCTGTATGAAGTATTCCCTGACCCCTGCAACGTAAAGATTTCTGAAAGTTGGTAACATTTCTGCAATCCCCAAATAGCAGTCTTCTGTTTTGTGAACTGTCTCTTACTGGTAGGAGAAATGATAAAAACCCAAGACTCAAGAGCAAAGCCAATACCTCCTTCTATAGCCAAGAGTGCCCAACACAGTCCCACCAAAGATTCTCCATAAATGCTTAGGGAAGAGAACAATGGTAGCTTTTAAAACATGGCTTCATTCGATGGATAGACTCAGAAAGTAGTCCATCAGGGTCAGCCTGATGTTTTGGGAAGAAGCACTCCTAAAGGGATTTAAGAAACATGGAATTGCAGAGAAAGTACTCTGCCTCCGAGATCTTTGAGCATTGTTTTATGGAGCAACTGGCCAACTGAATGGATTCAGTTGAGGCAGGAGCAGCCTGGAGTAAGGAGTGTCTCCAAGCTAAGAGAGCAGACAAGTGTCCTGACCAATGACTCAGACACTCAGAGGACACTGTTTTCAGCAGCACAGAGCACCTTTACCTCCATGAGAAAGCCCTGCCCCTGGCCTGCCCAGGAGAGATCTAAGTATTTCTGTTTGCAAAGGGGATTCTCTACAACATACTGTAAATATCCTTGGCATTGAAGGCAATGATAAATAGAGATGTGGCTAGATTTTACCAGTGGGACATGAAAAGCTTAACCCAAAGTGAGTCTGCAGTGAAAACCAATGCATTTGCATTTCAGCAATTCGATCTGGGCAAGTCTGCGATGCATTACAATGCTGGGATCAAATCAAGCTTTTCTGGAGCTCCTCCAAGGACAACACGAGGCTATGGGAACCCTACTGCATGAAGTTCCTCCACTGCTGTTTAATTGTGCTCACCCCCTATCAGCAAAATTCAAAGTCATCTGCATACAATGCAATGGGCCTGTCAACAGGAAGCACAACGTAGTGTGGCCTCCAGTAGAGGGGGAAAGAAATGCCTGACCAACCATCCCACTGGGGAGCTTCCCACCGCCCCTGACAGGATGTTTCTATCTCTGCCAAGATCCAGTTTTGACTAGGATCCCACCCTTAACCACCAGCTCTCATGAGCACTTTCTGGGTCAGTGCTGCCTTCTTCTTTTCTAGGCCACACCTGTCTGGATAATTCTTGGAGCCAGTCCTATGACCTCAGGCAACATTGGCGGGGGGGGGGGGGGGGGCGGCGAGGAGACTCTACCCAAATAGATTTCACTATGTTGACCTGAACATAGGATTATTTTTTTTCCTCTGCAAACTCTGGTGAAAAACACAGAGAACCAGTGGCCTAGTCTCCTGGTCTTAACACTTTCCGGCTACCAACTGACCAGCATGTTTCCTGGTAGCCAAACGCAATGCCCAGAACTGGCAGGAAAGGAAAAAGAAAAGCAAGTATAATTTATCTCTGATCACAAAAGTATTCTAACCAGTTCTGAGAAATAAGCTGGTTCTAATTTGAACTAAACAACAGTGTCTGGCCCTCATTTTAAAAAGGCATTTTCATCAAGGATGTGCGTATCACTCCTTCCACACACAGGGGAGCATTTGGGAATAAGGCTTAGGGGGTAAGATTTAGTTTTAAGCTTTCTTCAAAAACCCTTTAGCATCAGGAAAATGCAATGATTTCAGAATTAATTATTTTGATGTCAGTCCTTTCTTCAAGGGTGGAGGAAGAGCTGGAGGGATTGGATCCAAGACACAAAAGAAGGAAAGATGGTAATTTTTAATAATATTTTTAGAACTACTCTCCCTAGAGCAAGAACGCAAACAAACAAAAAACTTCACTCATGTTCAATTGAGACCCTCTCCAAAAACTGCAAAAATCTGGAAGCCAGATTTTTTTTTTTTTTAAGAAAAAGGTGGAATAAAAGCATCAGAGGTGTGTGCTTGTGAAGAAATGGGATTGGTAAGAATTCAACAGATAGTATTATCTGTCTACAAGAAACTATGATTAATGCTTTATCTTTTTTTATGCAACACATAGCTGAAAGGTAACCTGTGTTGCTCTCTTACCTTTCTACTGTGCTCAGCCTACAACCAACATTGGCGTCAACACGTGAAGAGTATCATAAAGATTCTTTTGTTGTTAGGCATAGTTGGAATTTCTGAACTCATTTCATTTCACCTTCTCTGGCTCTCCTGACAGATGCTTAACTGAGTGCAGGTATTTCTAGGCAAACTGATTTATGAGATGCTCAGTTTTCAGGGATAAGATGGAAGGGCTCCCTTCATAATAAGTAATCTCTGCCACATCTGGAAACTCACTGATATATTAGTCAAGAAGAACCCCCCAAATTGGAGAGGATTTGAACTAGAATATGATGAAGAAATTAAGAGAAAAGGTTGAAAATGGTCATGATTGCAAATAATTCATATGAAAAAAGGCGTTTTTGTAAAGTGCCTTGCGACATGGCAAGAAAGGACACGCACCATTTTGTGGTCATCATTTGGCAAACAGGTCTCATCTCTCCTACGACTCCTATAGGTTGGTGATGGTGTATGCCTAGAATACTGGGATAAGAAGAATTATGCAGTTAACTCTTGTTAAAAGTCATACTAGCTCAATGATGTCTCTTTTTTTAAAAATAAGCTGCCCCGGAAATCCATTCATTCATTCATTTATACATTTCACAAATAATTGCTGAATGCCCACTATATGCTGTGGATAAGTGGTCAGCAGAAAAAGTCATGAGTCCCCATAAAGCTCATAAACTAGCAGGGTGGATAATTACTACTTAAGTACTCACAAAAACAAATGCAAAACTGTTTCTATTACAGTGTAATTAAGTGATGTACATATGCTATAGGAGTGCCCCACTGGGGGTTTGACCCAATGGAGAAAGTCCCAGAAGGCTTCCCTGAAAAAGTGATGTTGAGCTGAGATGGAGAGGATGAGGGGGCATTGACTAGGTGAGAAAACAAAGGCAATGTGTGCCAGGCAGAGGGAATCACATGTGCCAAGCAGAGAGCACATGGGTCTGAATTTGTCTTTATCCCAACAGTGAGGCAAGCCAGGGAAGGTTTTTCAGACGTGAGGGCTACAGGGTGATGAGTATCATAACATTTATCTTTAGATAAGATCACGCTTCTGTGGAGTGAGGTCTGAGAGCCTCTGGCTTGTCCTGGAGGCTGGTTGCATTTCTCCAAGGCACAGCCACACCCTAAGCAGGCCAGGGCTTGGTGGTGGCCAGTACTGTCTGCCTGCCTGCCTCCTCCAGCACATGGCGTGCAGGATTGTGGAATCCAGTGGAGTGTTGTTGAGACTGCCAGAAAGTCCGGGAGGGTATTTTGTCCTAGAGCCTCTTCCTACTCTATTTGAAAATCTCATCAGTGTGACAAGAAACTCTGGCTTTAGCTCTTTGTGGCTCCAAAGAAAGTGTCAGTGCTTATTATTATTATTATTATTGTTTTAATCTTCACCTGAGGATATGCCTTTTTTATTGATTTTTAGAGATATAGGAAGGGGAAAGAGAGAGAGAGAGAGAGAGAGAGAGAGAGAGAGAGAAACATGATACATCGATGTAAGAAACATTGATTGGCTGCCTTCTGCACGCACTCCAACCTGGGATCAAACCCACAACCTGGGTATGTGCCCTGACCAGGAATCAAACCGTGACATTTTGGTGTACAGGAGGACGTTCCAACCAACTGACCCACACCAGCCAGGGTGTGGCAATGCTTTTTAAAATGCAAGATAAGCTCTGGGATTCCTTGGAGGCCAGAGCTGGGGGATTTGGAGAGTAGGCTCAGTTGGGCAGCCTTAAACAGGGCACTCTGAGTGGTACCCAAAAGAGACCCCCTTGTTCTAAGGCTGCATGGCTGTTGAATTCTGCTTCCTAACTGAAGAGATTATCTGCTCCAAAATATACCATGCTTAGAAGATTTTGCACTGGCTGTTCTCTCTGCCAGAACACTCTTCCCCTAGATCAGTGGTCAGCAAACTGCGCCCCTTGAGTGTGGCCAAACAGCCGCATGTGGCTCGCGAGCCATAAAACTTCGTAGCTACACTCAAGGGGCCAAACAGCTGCATGTGGCTCGAGAGCCACAGTTTGCCGACCACTGCCCTAGATAGCCACAGGGCTCACTCTCTCACCCTCTTCAAGTCTTTGCTCAAATGTCTCCTTCCCAAGGAGGCTCATCCTATCTACCCTATTTTACAGTGTCACCAGCCCATCGGTCCTATTCTGGAATGCCTGTTCTCCCTTATACTGGTCTATACTCCTCTTTTTCTATCATGTAATTTACTTGTTAATTATGTTCATGATCTATTGCTTTTCTCCCCACCCCCATTAAAAAGGAAACTCCATGAGAACGGGGACTTTATCTATTTTGTCACTGAGGTATTCCAAAAATGCCCAGCATTTTAACACAGAAAACACCCGTAATGAAGAGCTGCTGAGTTGAAGTCCAATGTGGCACTTGGTCTGGCCAAGCTACCCACCTCTGCTCATCCTCGTGCCCCCGGGCAGCGTGGGAGGCACAGGCTGATGCATTGGAAATAGGCTCCTCTGATGGCTTCTTTGAGGGGGCCAATCCATGGCTCACAGTGTTGCCACGGGGAGGTAGTGTTTAGCCAGCTAAAAGCAAAGTACCGGCACTCCTCCAGCAATGGGGCACAGCCCTGCACTGCTAGGTATGAGTGGTATGATGGTAGTTGAGTCAGCTGGTCTCTCAGAGCCTTGGTTTGAACAACTCAAAAAGGAGGGTGATGCTTTTCTCATGGGGGCAGGTAAAATATCTGTGGGGATGAATCCCCAGCACCTGGCACAGAGCCTGGCACAGATAGCTATGCAATGCATCAATTGGTTGATTATGAGGAAAATGTGAGATAATGCTTGTAAACCTACGTACACATAAAGCACTTGACATAGAATCTGGCATGTGGGAATCATACATTCATTCACACAATAAATATTTATCAAATCCTACTATGTGCTTGGCAAAGTGCAATAACTATGGGGATTATTGTATGAGCTGCTCATGTCCAGTCACGGGGAATGCCATGGGCAGTGTAGAGACCTGCATGAGATGAAACAAGCTCACAAGGCAGTCTGAAGAGGGTGCACCTCTCGTGACCCAGTCTGCCTCTGCATCCTTGCAGAACATCAGATGGATGAATACCCATATCCATGGCTTTCTCTCCGGTTAGCCTGGGTGCCTAAAGCAGCTCTGCTCACTCAAGCCAGTCACACAGGTGATGATAACTGAGGTTTGGGACCCCCCGCCCCCCCAGAGATGCCCTCTCTTATTGATGTCTATGTGGGCTGGATACACAAACCAAGTAAATTTAATAATAAGCTTGTTCAGTGCAGGCCGGAAGCTGAGGTCTAGAATTCCTGACCTGCCTGCACACTGCTCCCCAAGTGCCTGGATTTGAGGGTTGGGAGGACACCGGTATTCTCTTTCTCCCACAGTATGTTCTCCTAACTGTGCTCAATGAGTGGTGACTCCCAGGCTTGCAAAAAGCAGCGATAATGAGGTCAAAACCAAGCTGTCTCTGAGGGTTGGTAGTGATAAAATCAAGTATTACTAACAGTAGTAATAGCAAGAACACCTCACATATAAGTAGCACCTATAATGTGCTAGTCATACACAAAGCACTTCTATATTCATTACATCTCACAACAATCCATTGCCTTAGATTATTAGCCCAGTTTATAGATGAGAAAACTGAATTTCAGGAGGTTTAGTATCTTGCCATGATGGCTCAGGTAACAAGAGCTAGAAGCAAGATTCACTCCAGATAGCACCTGCAAGATCCACTTATGGTTGTGTGGCGAAGGGTCTCTTCAAGCATCACAGTGTGCCCAGCTGTAAAGCCTGAGCAAGGCACCTGGCCTCTCTGGACCTCTGGTCCCTTCTCTGTAAGAGCATCAGTCCTTCAGTTGTGTTGGGAGTTCATGAGTGTGTGTACGTAAAGCTCTCAGATCCATACCTGGCTCATGGCGAGAGCCAAAAGTATTAGTAATTACTGACGTGATTAAAGTGCCTAAGTCTTAGAGCTCTGGGCAGAGCCCACTGTTGGTGAATGGCCAGAGAACATTCTTAAGTGGCATAGAGTAAACACTCAATAAAAAGAGGGTGCTTCGTACGCAAATGGATCATTCTTAGAATCATTACCATTTACAAGAATACATACACTGATGTGCTCTTCCTTGCTCTGTGGCAGGGAGGGTGTGAGGGGGTTTCAAACCTACATCACCGAGGAGCCATCCTCCTCCTCTGCTGCCTCTTTTCCCACAACAGCCTTTCAGACCTGCCTCAGCCCAGGCAGGAGCCTAATTCTGCATGGCTGGGGTTTCCCAAATGTGCCCCACAACACCCCAAACCAAGCCTGTTGTGAAGAATGAAGGCTTTGTGTGGTTTCCCAGGAGCACACTGAAGGCCTACACTCAACCCTTCCTGGAACCTTGCACTCAGAATCATGCATTTCCATGATACTGAGCAAGAAAAAAGGATCCTTAAAAAAATCCTTATTGGGAAAAGCACAGGGATATATGAGGGGCAAAGTATCTAAGAGACAGAAAGAAAAACCTCGTCCACTATGCCCGACAGGAGGCCTCTGGCAGCCTTGGCTCTGCAGTGATGCAGGACCATTTCAGAGGAGCTGGCCCTGTAGGGGGCTCACGAAGTCTGGAACCCTGAGCAAATGTGTAATAAATGAAATTACATTACAAATTAACACATAATGCTATCATTTATGGTTCCAGACTTTATGGCTACCAAGTACTGGAAATCACCAGAAGAGGTGAAGGTCAAGATAGGATGTAGCTCTCACACACCCCCACCCTCCATGGCGGGGGCAAGTGTCTCCTTAGCCACTGACTGACCTGAGACCTTTGGATCATGTGTGCATCGTAGCTGGACCCGTGGTACTTGGCCGTAATATCTGGGCTGTAGCAAGCATCACAAGTGCATGGTATATTCGAGCTCAGGGGCTGTTTCCTAGGTCTATAAACCTGTGGGAGAAAGCTACAATGGTTAGGTGCAGGAGGGGAGGGTGCAGGGCGCACAGGGAAGGAACTAGGAGAAATTAAAGAAGGAG
Organism: Myotis lucifugus; assembly: GCF_000147115.1. Classification (NCBI taxonomy): domain Eukaryota; kingdom Metazoa; phylum Chordata; class Mammalia; order Chiroptera; family Vespertilionidae; genus Myotis; species Myotis lucifugus. The sequence continues at coordinate 2,946,469 of NW_005871131.1, forward strand.
GCTCATCTTGACTTTCTGTGGCCAAGTGGGTGAAAACCCCAGTGTAGAAGATGCACAGCCCCAAACAAGAGGTCAGATGGAAGCGGCCCCCGAGCCCCAGGGCCAGCACTAGCAAGGCATGCCGCTCTGTGGAATGACCCCCATGACTGGCAGTGCCTGGGACCCTCCCTCTGCAGGAGAAGGTGCCCAGGCATGGTGGTGGTCCCTCTCTTTCAGCAAGGCAGCCCCGTGAGAAATGGCCTCTGGTTCAGGGCCAAAGGATGCCTTTTCCTTCCTGAGGAGGAAGGCGTGGCCCAATTGTGAGGAGAAGGGACGTATGCCTTTGGGCTTCCCTTCCACTCACCTTGTACCTTGCTCTCAGCCCAGATCAGCCTAGCAGGCAGCGGGCCAGTCCTGGGGGCTGAAATCAAAGTGGACACACTCCACGTGGTACCATGTGGCATTTAGAGAATTTCAGAGCCACATGGGGCCTGAGGGAAGATGTGGCAGCCACCTTGTGAGACCACAGAGCATTGAGCCATAATATTTGCTAGGTTTCATAATGAAGCTAGGATCTGAGTGAACATTTGAACCACTGCTTCCAAAAGCTCCTGAGTTATATAGAGAGGAGAAATAATGCCTGAAGATTTCAGGGATGACTTTGCAATATGCTTCAGGTACAATTATTTCCATTGAAGCCACTTCCAGAAGACCCTCCAGAAAGCAAATAACTTTTTTTTGCACAAATTAGGACTTTATCCCTCCTTCCTTTTCCCTCAGAAGAAGTACAGTGGCCGAGTGAGGAGGAAAATCAGGATAATGAGGTAAACAGGTGATAAAAATATTAGACTAAATAATGGTCCGGGAGGGCTCCAAGCATAGCCTGGCGGTGCCAGGGGCTGGGGGATGTCCCTCGGCCGAAAGGTCCAGGAGGAAACAGTTAAAGAGCCAAAGCTGGAAGTCTGGTGAGAAAGAAATCTAAAGAACTGGATGAGGGAAGTTATTTATAGGCCCAGAGAGTGAGCAAGACAGAAGATAACGGGTCCAACAGGAGAGAATGTGCCCAGAATTTAATTAGTAGTTCCTAGGATTTAGTCAGAAGTCACACAAAGTCCACTGGAAGGAAGAGAGCTGAGAGCTATTTCTGGGGAGATGATGCTAACACAAAAGAACGGAAAACAGCGCTGGTTGCAAACCACACAAGCCCAGGCACATGCAGCCCACACAGAAAAGCAGTAAAATGGTGCTCCAGTGACAACTCAGGTCATTTCACTCCTACCTGCTTTCAGCTGCTTGAGCCTGCAGGATGGACATGGGAAAATGAAGAGCTGCTAAACCCACAGAAAGCACCCAACGGCCCAAACCCAGCAAAACACACCTGACGGGCAGGAGGCCCCACCTGCTGCTTTAGCTGGTGCACCAGTCGGTCTTTCTCCCGCTTGAGGGCCATGACTTCTTCCTGCGTCTTCTTCTTTTTGGAGGCAGACAGTTCCAGCAGGGCGATGTTTGCATCTTTCTCACTGATTGCCGCAAGCAGAGCTTCCTGTCTGGTAAAATAAAGATTATTGTGATGATTTGCATAAAGTGGGGAAAAACACCATTTGGCATTTATAACTGAAATGAGCCACGGAGTATTATCTCAATGCGAAGGAATTATGAATAATGCTTAAGACAAACTACCTCCTTGACTCTCAGAATAGACAAAGTTGTGTGGGTCAGAATCCCTGAGACCCACACACTGTGTCCTCTAAGAGAAGTGGCTTTCAATGGCTTCACAGATACAGCTGCATATAAGAAATGGAGGGAGTCCATATGAACATTTGCTTTTAAAACACCTTCATCCATCTACCCATCTATCCATCAAGTTATTCATCCATATGCCTGTCCATCCTTCCTTCCATCCATATCTCCATCTACCTGTACATCTATCCATCCATCCATCCATCCATCCATTCATCCATTAACCAGGTAATGTTCTAAGACAACCGGACAAAATTGGGCAGCAACTTCAATATCAAGTATAACTTTTTTTCCTGTAAGCTTTCCTTCTGAAGCCAGGCAGAGATACTTACTAGGGTATCCTTCCCATTTTCAATGCAATTAGTGAGGCTTGCTTGCCATTCCACCAAAAATTATTTCTTCCTCAGTATTCCATATCTCAGTAATCACAGCACCATCCACCAAGTAGCCCAAAGTCCCAAACCTAAAGTTGTCCTTGATTCCTTTCCTTCCTTCTCTATCCAGAGCCAATCAACAACTTCAGTAGGTTTCACTCCAAAATACATTCCTTATCTAAACTAATCTGTTGCTAGGAAATGTTTCCCAACCACCAGCATCTATCCACATTGCTCATTCACTAGTCTCCCTGGTACAGACAGAGGCCAAGTAACCTTTAAAAACATTCGAAGTCCGGATTCCACCACCCTGTTGCATGAAAAATCCATTGCATCACTCATTAGATTTCAAATCCAGAGCCTTTACTGATGCCTGCAACTCGTTACACCAACTGGCCCTAACCACCTCTGTGAGGTCATCTTTTTCCATTTCTCCCTCCTCAATCATTAGGCTCCAGCACATTTTGTTCCTGAACTCTTTTCTAGTCCTTGAAAATGTTACACTTGTTCTCACCTCATAAGCTTTGTCTTGCCATTGCCTCTGGCTGGAATGGCCTCACCTTGCAGCTCCCTATCCTTCAGGTTTCAGCTCTAATGTCTCCACTTCAGACAAGCCATCTCCAACTGCTCTCCAACACACCCAAGGTGATTGCCATCTCCAGCTGCTCTCCTTGGCAGTGCCTCTCCACCTGGCACCGTGTGCCCAAGCCGCTGGCCGGCTGCATTACCCCAGCATTCTTTGTTTCATTTCATACAACTCTTCACTATTAGAAAGGATCTTAGATATTGATGATTTTTCTCTACTTGACACTCCATGAAAGTGGAAGCTCCTTGGTCTTGGGCACTACTAGTTTTCCAGCTTCTGGCCGAGCACTGAGCACATAGCAGGTGTCTAAAATGTTTGTTCAAGCAATAGAGAAGTTCACTTTATACTTCTCACAAACGTTGACGACACCATGTACAACTCTTCTCACGTAAAAATAATGACAATGAGTTGACTCCTGACTACTCTCTGGTCACTGCTTACTCAGAAAAGTGTTAAAGTTGACTTCTCAAATTTTAACAGTCCAATTTTATTGCAACATCTATTGCAGATTTTAATCTGGAATTTCCTGGAACCATTATTAACTAGGAAATGGCTCGCCTGGTGTGTTTTATTTAGTCCTCCTTTCCACTGAGGGAAGTCTTGTCCCAGCCATTGTGTCACTTCAATCATTATTTAGATAATTGAGAAGACCCCACAGTCCCAGGAAAGCCTCAATATTGGGTACTTTTTTTGCACACAAGTCCCAGGACTAAAACCTGTTTTGCCTTTCTTTAATCCCCACCACCAGACCAGACCCTCCCCAGATGATTGGACAATGTAGTCATTATTTAGATCTCAGGTCCCCCCTCCCCTGTTCACTGCAGGGATTTGTATGGACTTTTCTGGGCCCTGCTAATGCCAGGCAGTAGAAGCTGCCGACTGAGGCTCAGTCAGACGTGTGAGCAGCAGAAATGTCAGGAGATATCTCCACTTTCCAGAAAAAAACCAGTGCAGGCTGGACTACGAATAGCAGCATTAATATCTAGCTTTATAGAGCCCGTCTCTTTCTGGGTAACATCCTAAGACAACAGACATGCTTGTTGTTGATGGCCAATGCATATTTATACATAAGGCCGAGCTGAAGAGTCTCATGGACTTCAAATCTCTACACCAACTCGGCTACAACACACCCAAGGTGATTGCAATATTTTACCACACTCTGCCCCAAATTAAAATGTCCAAGTGAAAATTTTCAATGGAAAAAACCTTAAGAATCATTAAGAAAATTGGGAGTTGATAGCAAATTATGCTACATCCCTATGACTCACTCTTTACAGCTACATGCAGCCATGTAAAATGCTGATGGAAAATAATAAGATGTGAAAACATGTTTGTTGAGAGACAATTCTCCATGAGTCTCATATTTTTGCACACTCTTTATGAGCATAGGCACTATCTTCTTTTCTCACATTTTTTTTTCAAGGATGTTTGTATAATAAATAGCCTTGGAAGATCGAGGTAGTGTCTTTTTCAGGATCAAAGAATAGCTATGCTTACAGCCCTGTATAATAGTGTCTCTTTCCAGAGCAAAGGGCAAGTATGTTACTGCCCATTATAAAAGATTTGGGCACCCTAAGTTCAGGGTTGCCCTCCTTTAATGCAACCCACTGCAGGTGTAGCTATTCATCTGTCCCATCTGCCTTGCCTTCATGGAACTTGGGGAAAGGAGAATTGACATAAATGTGCTGATGTTGCTGTCTGCACCTTGAGCAATAAAGTCCTTTGTCTCTGACCTAAAAGTCTCTGGTTTGCTGCCTGCATCCATGACACTGAACCAGGCTGACTTGTTAAGCATACCATAGGGAAAATCTCAGATCCTTCACAGTTCTTGACATGCAGATGTCTATAGAATAAGATCCCAAAACATAAAATTCTATTCCTAGGAAAAACAAAAACAGGAAGAAAACACTAACAGTCGTTATCTCATAGTGGTAAAATGAATAGGCTATTTTTAAATTTTTTTCTGCATGTACCTTTTTGCATTATTCTTCCCTTCCACAAAGTATCCTAAGAGTAAAGTCTAAAAAAATGTAAATGAAGCTTTTCAGTCACCAAATAAACTACAGGAACAGGCTCCAAATATGTGGCAGATGTGAAATTTGCTCATTTTTAAATCAAAGTATTTATGTTCTCTCTGCCCTCTGGCTCTGTATGCACAGGTGAGTGCCTGCACACATACTCTCATACACGTCTAGAACAGTCTACATCATTCCCACTAGGGCAGCCGCAATAATCTCCTAGGTAGGCTCCCTATGTCCATTTTTATACTCCTAGTCCTATGGCCCCTTTTAACTCATCTTTCTCTTTCAGGTCAAAATTCAGAATTATATAATTTTAATAACAGTTAAAAGTCATCATTAACCTAAAGAATGAGCCTTCTAAACTCCTTTTCCCCTATAATTCTATAATTTAATATTTTCAGAATTTAACATATATTTCCCCTGTTATAATACTATCAAAAGTTCCAATACATTAATTTCTAATATCATTTTTCTTGTTGATCATATATAAACATATCAATTTCTAACTCTTTTCAGATGTTATCACTAAATACAGCCCCAAATCTAGTTATATTTAAATAATTTTTATAAAAGTACATTTAAAAACACTCATCAATATTAGTATAAATATACAATAATCAATTTTGTTCTTCATAATCTTTTCCTCAGTGTCCTTTTTGTTTTGTTTTATTTTGTCTGCTTTTGGCTAACAAACCTATTTATAAGTAACAAATCTATTTATAATGATAGAACTCTGTATAAAATTAGTGTAAGAAGAGTTATATCTATTTTGAAATCCTCATTTAAATATTGACCGTTATTAATGAAAATTTACCCTAAAATACCTTGATTGAATTCTACTTTCAATAATTTTAGTCTAATTAAATCAAAGAGTAATTGCCAGAAGGTAGTAAAAGTATATAAAACTAGACAAAGATGATCATTTCACACTTAGAAAGAATTTATGACGCTTTTAAGGCTATGCCTGACCTTAATAGGTAATGACCTATTTCTACAGGAATGCCAGGTAGAGCAAACTCTTAATTCTAGAGTTGGCAGAGTCAATACATTAATTTTTTTAAGCAATAAGCTTTATAAAATGAATTTTAAATAATTCTTTATCAAGATGATACATTTTAACTAATAATTTAGATCACTGAGAGCTAATTCTGCAGTTAGGACTTTCATTACCTCTGCTTTAAAAGTCAGGGTGTTTTGTTTTTTGTGTTTTTTTGTTTTGTTTTTTTTTAGGTGAGGATTTCTGAACATAAGATTCTGCATCAGATTCTACACCTTTACAATTCCCATAAGCCACTTTGCTGATACATACTTAGAGCACCTAATGATGAAGACTTTACTAAAAAAACACAGAGGTCCATTTTGAGAAAATGGCAAACACTGGAAAAAATTAAGAAACTTAAATCGAATGTTCCTGCTTTTTCTTTTTCCAACAGGGAATTTTGATCCAGCCTTTCCCATATTGGGAAAATAAAAGAGGTGCAGCATCCAAAGAATACCAGGGACAGGACACTTGGATATAAATTGGAAACACAAAGAAAAATCCTCATTCTTTTCCCCAGCAGGTGAATCACCTTCCAGATCCAATCACCTTCTCCATATGTGTACATCACTTCAGAAATTGTGACTGTCCCATCCACCTGAAGAAAGTGTCCATGAGCCTAAAATCGCTTTCAGCACTTAACCTGGCCTCTTTGCTTATTCACAGACAATGCAGAGAGAACATACATACTCATCTTTAGAGTTAGTGGGGTTTAGTATACGCCAAAGGCTTGCAACCTTATCTTTAGAAACTGCAATGTTCCCGTGTACATCTACTAAGGTGAACTGTCTAGCCCCAAAATGCAGCTTAAAATATAAAAAAAGGAGCCCAAATATGCTAGGAAGGAAGATAAGATAATGCAAAGAGAAATAAATCTATAACAGCCTGCTGAATGCCAAGCTAAGAAAGCGGACCATGGACAGCATTTTATCAAAGTGCAGCCTAAACAAATGTCAAGGGGAATAATTTCTTTAACAAATATGGGCAACAATGGAGTGAAATGGGGCAATTCTGTGCCCTTGCGTGCATTTAGTCAGGGCTAACAATGGATGAAAATATGTGCACGGACACATTTAATAACCCTAAACTGTCATTCAGTTTGTAGGAGGTAGTCAAGATATAGCTAATAAAACACCAAAAAAATGGTTTCAGCCACCCTGGAAAAAAAAATCCTCTATGGAATAAAACAAAAGAGGGCTGAAAGGTGGCTCCCACTAAGATAAATGCCTTCTTTTGAGTGTTGGCTGTGGCTAACCTTCTCAGAGAGAACTCCAGAATCCGGATGGTAATACATCGCTACTTCACTTATCATAGTCAATTTAAAAGGGAGCTTTATAAACATTTCTATTTCACTCCCTGTTGCTGTCTTTCTATTAATGATGACTTGGGTTGGGGGGGGGGCATCTAAAATTAATTTTCCAAGTTGTAAATGAGGCAGGCTAATTGGGAAGTTATAAATTGGTTGGGGGGAGAGGCATTAGCACATTTTGTTTTTTTCTGGTGGGATTTTGTTTTAGTTAGCTGACCCATCTTTAGGAACACATTCAATTACAAAAGCAGATGCTTAAAAAAATGCACTCCATTAAGAAATGTTTGGATAATGACATACGAGGGAGAACCTACATTATGTATGGTGCTCAGCCCACAGTCATGTTCTAATCATACTGTGGGAAAAAAAATTCCGCTCAATCAACTTTGCCAGTTAATTACTGTTTTCTTTCCCTTGTGACCCTGAATCTTCAACCATAAGTTCAGTAGGAGGTGACTTAAGACAGCCGGTGACGAAAGATCCTGTTCAAAACAGCCTCTGTCTCACCCCTGGGGTGAGGGTAGGTGAAGGTTCGCTGCGATCAACCCTGGAGAAAGATGCTCATTTGCCTACATTTTCAAAGCTGTATTTTCAAATGGCGTCTTGAGAACGAAAAGGCTTTTGATATCAATTCATATCAACATGCCCCACCAGTAAAACGATGCATTGTGCGCGCAGAGGGGGCCATGCAGAAAACGAAGTCACTCACCTAAGGTGGGGCCCGCAGAGGGAGATGTAGTGGGACAATCAAGGACAAAGAACAGAGCAGACTTGTACAGGCCAGGCTTTGGCAGCCCAGACTTCTGAATGCGGTTTGCTCTCTGTCGCCCACCTAAAACTGACCTCAAGAAATAGTTTACTCCAATTACGCAGAATTTTGTCTTTGAAACCTAATAGCACATGACTGGAATTTCCTCACACGGGGGCCACAGAGTCTTCTGGAAGCTCTTTGCTCCATGCACTAGCCCCAGCATGACTCGGGGAGGCAGCTAGCCCACCCTAGGGTTCCTCTAAGTGCAACTGGACCCAGAAGCTCAAAAAGGCCAGGGTACTTCAGGGCACTAAGATGCAAATGCTAGTGCCACTTGGCATTCTGCTACAAAGGGGTGATGGTGAGAATGAGGCCCACAGGGAAAGGACCCAGGCCGGAGGAGGGCAAATGCTAGGAAGAGCTACTGCCCCATCCTGAAGCGCTCTCTCCATTCCCATCCCTTCGGTGAATTGATGGAAAGGCAATGAGAGGTGAAAGGACCACTGCCCAGGTCCTGGCAGAGGACATGTGCAAGGTAGTACTGTTACTGTGTGCCTGATCAACAAAAAACTTAATTTTAAAAATAGAGGAAGATAAAATACTTCTTTTGATTATGTTAACCTATTATGATTTCTGCTTAACTTAACTATACAAATAAAATATCATTCAAGCCCTAGCCGGTTTTGCTTAGTGGTTAGAGCATCGGCCTGCAGACTGAAGGGTCCTGGGTTCGAATCCAACCAAGGGTACATGTCCAGGTTTCGGGCTTGATCCCCAGTAGGGGGCATGCAGGAGGCAGCCGATCGATGATTCTCTCTCATCATTGATGTTTCTATCTCTCTCTCCCTCTCCCTTCCTCTCTGAAATCAATAAAGAAATATATTTAAAAATATATATTTATAATAATAAAAGCATAATATGCTAATTAGACCGGGTGTCCTTCCAAATGACCTTCCAGATAAAGCCAGGGCTGTGAGGGAAGCCTGAGTCCTGGGTGCCAGAGGGAAGCCAGTGCCAGCAGCTGGGGGGAAGGAAGGCCTACTCTTGCACGAATTTCATGCATCGGGCCTTTAGTATATATATAATTCAAATCCTTCCTTAATAGAAAAAGGTCCTGGTTTAGTGTCTCAGCATTGGAGTTGAATATACCTGGGCTTGAATCTCCACAATACCTTTTGTTTCTACGACCCTGAGCAAGTTACTTAATGTCTCTGCAACACAAATTTGCTCTTAAATGGACTAAGAAGGATAACAGGAACTCTCTCTTATGAGATTTAAATGTGATAATGCATGCAAAGATTTTGTTCAGTTGCCTGACATAACTGTGCAAAGGTTAGCAATTATTATTTCATCATATGGGCACCACCAAATGTAAAGATTCAAAAGCTTTGTATTATTTTCTACTGGACTCCCCTCTGTAAATGTAAATGTACCAGTGGGTCTCTTAATTTAAAGACAGACTCTCAGAGAAGCCTCTGAAATTGGTTTCTGTTAAGCTGCACATTTGACTTTCAAGAGCTGATGTCTGTTCTGCAAACAAACTTAAAGAAGAAAACAGAGTTTGTGTGTGAAGAAGAATCTGTCCGTCATAAAAGCATCCCCTACCAGTGAGGTCCAACTTGGTCAATACCTGTTCAACATCATTCCATCCGAACTGCTAGGAAAGGCCACTCACAGAAGTGGGCAAGATGTGATTTCATGCAGTATGGGAAATGGAAACATGTTCTAACAGGGGACCTTTTAAAAGTCAAGGTCAAGTGCAAAATCTAACCAAAGTCAAACAACTTCAAAAAAAAATTCTTCCATTATAAAAAACGTTTTAAAAAGTTGGTGAATTTGGAAGGCAGGGAAGGCCAGTGAAATGAAGGGGCTCCATGACCCACCAGCAAACCTGGCTGTGGTGTGTGATGTGGTGATGCGCATTCATTCGTGGTAATTCCTGCTCAATGATAAGAAGGCTTCCCTGTTGACCAGTGAACTCTGCCAAGGTAGCTGTCTATGTAAAATACTCCCAGCCAGACTGCCTGGGAGGGTTATTGATGATTGATAATGAGAAACCAAATACATCTGGGCTTCACTGTGAGCCGGAGCTTTGCCCAGCATTTCCCTCACTAGACCTACTGGCCATGGATAATCAGTTAGTATCAGGAGACGTGCCGCATCACATTACATTTTTCATTGGAAATGAACAACTGTCAGAAAGTAGGTCACTGACTTCAAGGTTTAGCCCCCAAGCCATCTGATCAATTATTTTTTTTTCTTATTGGTGAGATGGATGTGCGCGTATGCATGTGTGTGTTTAAGTTTCCAAAAGAGAGTATATTTCAATGTTCTCTCTAGTATATATTGAGGCAACTAAGATTTGCTAGTAAGTCTCTGCACAGAACAGCAAATTGCCCTCCTGTACCTTGAAGTAAAAATCCCCCCTCTTAATTTGAAATTTTTGTGCTAAATCAAACCTCCCTTTGTTTATGTTTACACGAAATAGAATATTGCCATCGGCTAAATTATAATGAAAAACACAGCAGATTGTCATGTCATTGCTGGAAGAGGGATACGAGCAGAAGGGGGCACATTCCAGAATTTCGTTAATGCAACATTTGAAGAAAATCAAATTAGGGTTCTGTGAAGCAGATCTCTGCTGAGAGAAATACAAAAAATTGAGTTGGTTGGAAGCGGCTGCTCTGAGAGAGTTCCTATTCCTGGGGAGAAAAAAGGCCATGTGCTCCTGCTCCGGGGAAGGCAGCAGAGTGGCGTGTCTGCAGGCTCCGTGGGGATGGTAGTGGCCAGGCAGAGCAGGCTTCTAGGAGGGGCAGGAAGGCAGGATACCACTAACCAGATTCCTATCGACCTGACGCTGTTCTTCCTGGCTGTGCCTGCCACAGAACTGAACCACAATTCCGGGAAACCAACAGGAGTCTTCCTTTGGGACACTGATGGCTTTTGGAGCATCCTCGGCCATGCAATTCCTCACATCAGTGTCTTAGCGACTTTGAGAAGTCTAGCCTTTAGGTCTGCCATCTCGTGGCCATTGCAATAAATACCACCCTTTGCTCTTTTCCCCCAAGTAGTTACACCTCCGTAATCTATATTCTAAAAAGTTACCACAAAGGGTGCTTATTAAACAAATGAACTTTAGCCACAGGAGGGCTCCACAAGGCAGAGGGAGCTAGGGCATTTCACATTCCAATCGCCTTTCTGCTCACATTTTTCATTCCTGATGAAAGCCTTGATTCAAATGATCATTTATCAAATTACTAAATAATCATTTGGTACAGAGTTGGGCCTGCTAAGAAATCGGGTAAAAGGTAATAGGCATGTTTTAGGTGCCTATTTTTTTTTAATGGACACACAGCTGTTTCCAAATGAGCAAGTCTCTGCATCTCTGTACTTGCCATAGACTTGCTAAGAGAATATTCAGAATAAAACAGATTATAAATTCAAAGGGGCTTATTGCCTGAAAATTACGAGGGAACGTTTTCCTGGAAGTACCTTAAAGTCCAAATGACAGAGTTCAGAAATACATACATCAACCTTCTGAGGACACGAAGGAAGACCAAATTTGTCACAGATCCATGTTAGAAAGAAATTGCTAAAATGCCCCCAGGAAAACACACTGAGCCTGTCTAATGCGCACTCAGCACCGCTTGTTGAACGTCAACTGCACGTGGCCATCTTATCAGCAAGGCTTCCCAAATGTACCATAACTCCCACACCAACAGGAGGTGCAAGAGCAGATTTAATGGCCCTAAATTAATTTCAGGTCCCTAGTTACAGAAGTATAGAACTATACACTTGACGTACTGCATTGCTAAGCAACTGATTAAAAAATCATATATATATATGAAAATCAGCTAGTGAATCCAGAAATAACAAGTTATATCTGTTAGTTACCTGAAACTTCTGGATTCATGAGACAATACATGGGACACTACCAGCGTGTTCCTTCTCAGAGGGTGAGGGAACGTGAAACCAGACGGCGGATGCAGAATGAAAGAGTCTGGTAAACTACCTGAACGCACTCCACATCTGGAAAGAATCGTGGGGGAACCAGCCCGAGACACAATGGTATAGAAAGCAGTCTCAGATTTACAGTATGGGTGGCCTTGTGGCTCATGGAAGCGAAATTTCCACTCTGGGAGGAGCAATCGCCAGAACATTTCTGGAGTGAAATTAGAAAGTCCAACCTGAACCAACTGAACTGAGTGTGTTCCTTTGGGTGGCTGTTTACTGGCCTTACAAGTAAATCAATCAGATGTGCAGAGCCCAGATCTTCAATGCCTTCAACACACATTTACTAAGCACCCACTGTATGCCAGGTCCCAAGGACAAAAGCACAAACCAGACAGGCACCACCCCTGCTTCTTCGGAGCTTATAACACAGAGGACTCCAGAGACTCTCCAAGGTCATGAGTTGGCTGATCCTACAATGATGTCGTCCTCCTTCTCCCCCTCTGCCCAAACACACACACAAAATAAAAATAAAAAAGAGAAAGAAAGAAATACCCTTCTATTTCCATCAGGAACACATATCAGATCGCCAGCAGTAGCATGTGAAGAAGATACTCATGAATCCCGTTTATCAATCCAAAGTCTTGGCCTAAGAATCCACACAGCATTTCCACTGATATGTATCAGATCCTGGGATAACCGATTCAAAAGCTCCCTCCCATCCCATCCTCTTCCTCTGAATGTCTAGTGCAAGCCAGCTGCAATCCAGAAGCTCAAACACCAAAAAATACATAGAAACACGAGACCTCATTCATAGCTATTAGAGGCTGAATGATAAGTGCACTTTTTGTGTGGATCAGAAGCAATCGAATATCAGTGATTTCATACAGTTCAACCTTCTATAATAATAGCAACTTTACTGGTTTCTTTGTTTGTTTATAATATATGCCCACTGATAACTTTAATTATTTATCACTTCTATGGGCAAAGATTTAAAAGGTTGAGGTAATTTCCTCTCCACAATATCAACTATTATCCCCCATGTACCCAATACTAATCACTTGAGACAATTAACCCAGGAGAGAGCCTGCTACACAGATCACAGGGGAAGGAGGGGTCCTAGCAGCCCAGAACGGTAACAAAGGCTCCCAGACCTGGAAAACCACTTAGTGAGATGCTTCCTGGTGACCAGACTTCAACCTGACACTGATTACCACTCCCCAAGATACTGACCTGTTGACTGATTGCTTTGAGATCAGATCATCGATCTCCCAGGACAGCCTTGAGGCTGCCCAGCCCCACTGAGCAGCAATGGAGCCCCTTTCTTTAGATTTGAACTTCAAGTCACAGGACCTAAGGCAGATGTCAAAGCAGAATGGGGCTGCAGAACTCCTAAAGGGGTTTTTCCCAAGTCTCATTGATGAGAGGCTCAATAAAAAAGCGTTCTTGAGGACAGCAACACACTCATGGTGGCAGCCTAAAAGAGCAGTGGAATGTCAACCAACGTCTTAATATCCCCCCCATGTCTGAAGAGACTTTACTCTGGACAAAATACTGTGCTAGGTGCTATGAGGGATGACAAACTTTTCTGGTAACAAAAGCAAATGCAAAGGAAAAGTTTAATCACAAACAAAAGATAAACAATTGTTGATTAATGACTCCATTGTTAGAATGGAGGATAAACAATTATTAATAGTTATCACTTTGTTTGTTATAGGCATATGTGAGGCCTGAGTAGAGCACATTGTTTCATTTAGTCCTCTCAAATTATCCCCCCAGGAGACAGCTGTTATTACTCCTATTGTGGAGTTGAGTGAACTGAAGCTGTGAGATTTAAGCAGATTGAACAGTCACATTGCTTTTAAATGGTGTGACAGGAATTTGGAGCCAAATCTGTGTGAACTGGTCAGTTCACAAACATGCTTGGTTGGAGGAAGGAAGCGACATCAGTTTGGTCTGGGATGACAGGGCCGGGCGTCACAGAGGGCAGAAGAGATGGCTGGGTGTGAGGGAGGGCTGGACTGGCAGGGTTCTGGAAGGACAAGAGAGACTTGCCGGTGAGGATAAGTGTCTGAGGAAAAGCTAAGAAGATTCAGTCATTTAAAATTATTTCTGTCTTCCTTATTTACATCCCCATTTCCAGCTGCATAACTTCCATGGATTAGTTAAGAGACAGTGTGGCCAAATTAAGTAATTCCTAAGTGCCAACCCAAGGACTGGTACTAGCTTGTGCTGAGGTCTTCCTACACGCATACACACGTACTTGCACACATATATACTCATTTACACATTCATTCACATACATGAAAACATCTATAATAATAAAAGCGTAATATGCTAATTAGACCTGACGTCCTTCCGGATGACCTTCCGGACGAAGCTGGGGCTGCAAGGGAAGCCTGGGTCCCGGGTGCCAGAGGGAAGCTGGTGCCAGCAGCTGGGGGAAGGAAGGCCTACTCTTGCACGAATTTTGTGCATCGGGCCTCTAGTCCTATATAATAAAAGGCTAATATGCAAATTACCCCCTTGACCTGGAGTTTGACCTGGAGTTTAACCAGGGGGCGGGGCTGGCCAGCCAACTGCCTGTGGCCCCTCCCCTGGCCAGCCCTGCCCTGCATCGTCCCCCCACCTTGATCAGGGGTAGGGCTGGCCAGCCAGACCCCACCCGTTCACAAATTCATGCAACGGGCCTCTAGTAGATAAATATTGTAGGAATAAGATTGCAAACACCCTTTCTAGGTAACAGCAATTGAATAGCCTTATGTAACTTAATCGCTTAATTAGGTTGTCAAGCTTTATGTTGTTTTCAAAAATATTTTTTCATATTATTGGCCCATTATATCGAAAGTCTAGAAAGCACTCATTTGGTTGCCAAATGTTATTATACTTAGGGTGTGTGTGAGGAACGCCTGGGGCATTCGCTTTGGTCCTTCTTTACTGAGCGTGGGTGGGGACTAACTTGTCTTTTGGAAAGTGCTCGATGTTTCCCTATTGCTGAGGCTCCCAGGCAGGCTGCCCTATCAGCGTCATGCTGCACCCAGTTCTTCCTGAGAAGTGACCATTCCTTTGCTATCTGTATGAGATAGCCTCTGTCCTTGGGATCTAGGTGGAGAGTCATCTTTAATTTCACAAACAGGCCCTGTTAGGTCTTTCTGGGGCCTTCAGTGCCCAGAGGAGGAAAAGAAAAGCTGAGTTGGTCAACAGGCATCCTTAGGAGAACCACACCTACAGGTGACCAGAGGATCCAGTGTGAAATATGACATACTCTGCCTCTCCTTTCACGGTCCCTGTTGTTGGGATGTGATGCCATGTTTATATGGATAGAACCCATGAATGTGGGAATAATCAGTGTCTGGGAAGACTTGGGAATATGGTAGTTATTCCATTAGCTATCTGCTATGAATATAGATGAGATTTGCTCCAGGGGGAGCCTAAGATTTGAACTAGGACCTAAGGATGGAAGTCACAGGTAGTTATAAGGCAAATGCCAGTTCAAAAACAGGAAGGACTCGAGTCAAGTCACAGCTGTCATACAATAGAGCGGGCTGCCTAGTTTCCATCTCTGAAGCTCCTGGCGCAAACAACAGAAGACCATGCTGAGCAATTCCCAGAGAAAGAATTCTAACAAACAATAAGTGGTGAGACTAAACGCGTGTTTTGGTTAGTTTCTTTGAATTCCAAATAACAGAAACGGATTCTGGCTAACTTAGCAAAGAGAGGAAGTATTAGTAGGATACTTGGATAGATCAAAGGAAAAAAAGAGCTAACAAGTGAACTTTAGGAAGGTCAGTAAGAAAGTCGCTCCAGGACACTCATAGCAGGAAATCCCAAATCTTTCATGGGAAGACATACCATTTATGTAATAACTCTGCTACAACCTTCAGGCCTAATGTAAAAAGAATGATGTTTGACCTTCCTGGAAAGAAACAGATTGACCCAATACAGGTTATTCAGTTATGGCCTGGGGTCCCTGTCACTGGGAACCCACCCTAACTAATGAAGTCACATTAAAAAAAGGGGGGGGGCGATACCTAGGATTTGAAGGCTATCCTAGCTGGCAATTACACTAATGATCTATAGCCTGAAGGGTCTGTTTCAGTGGTGTGCTGGAATTGGTTTTTACTGGCTAGTGAAAGTCAATTATATGCATCTCTTTCCAACTCCAGGGCAGTCTGTACCTTGGCCATGGTAGAAGAATTTATACCATAGAAATTGGCAAACACTACGGATCAGAGTTTTTCCTTTTCATTGACCTGGTTTATCAGCACACCATTGGCCTATTTCAACATTGGACAGTCTTTCCAAGACTGTTATACACCCCAGAGGACATGCCATAGATCCCACGTTAGGGAATATATAGCTAACACTCACCAGCACTTTTTCTATGCCAAACACTATTCTATAGCACTACAGTAACATAACACTATACTATACACTATACTGTTCTAACTCCTTTATGAATATTAACTCATTCAGTCTGCACAAGCATCGAATGAGGCTGGTACTATTATTTCCCCACTTGACAGATAAGGAAATAGAGGCAGAATGGAGTAAATCTGAACCCAGGCAGTCTATAATAAGTCCTCAAAATAAAATAGACAATGGGTGGCTGTTGTTCTGAGTTGTGATACCTGTGACACAGAAAAATACAAGCAACTCAACCACTTTGAACCCTCAGCTGGATTCCAATAAGAGGATCACCCCTCCGTCTCAAGGCTGATGTCAGCGAGCACGGCCCGGGATAGCTCTCCTTTCATTACCTGGGATGCTGGGCGATTGTACCCAAACCCAAAAGCTACTACAAATCCAGGGGGATGAGAGTGTCTCATAGCACACAGTGCCAGAATTCCCCATGTGAGTGACAGCAGCATTTCAGGACTCAGTGGGAAGTGCATATCCCATCAGTGTTCCTGAATGGGCCATGATGCCACAACCCCAGTGAGAAAGGACAGAAAGTCTGAACTTTCCACCTACCTCTCTCACTAGCCCTACTGGGAGGCAGACATGGAAAACTGCAAGCAGGGGCCTAATAGAAAGGTTGTCACCTGATTGTAGATGTGTGCCTTGGACAAGTCACTTTACACATCTTAGCTGTGGGGCCTGTGAAATGGAAATTATGTTATCTACCCCTAAGGTCACCAAGAGCTTCAAATGAGCTGGCCCCCAGAAAAGCATCTGGTAAACTGTGCAATCTCACGCCAGGGTGAGCATTACCGTCAGCAATATCCCTACTCACCTGGCAAGTGGGCCCTGAAGCCCGGGCTGCCACAGTGCAATTGGATTCATCTCAAACAAAATGTGATATGATCCCACTGTCAATTAAGCCAAACTAGTCGAGCCGCTGTCAAATCATCAGTCCAAACGGCTGACGGGAGTTTCAGCTGGGACAGTCGTAAGTTCGTGAAGGGAAAATGACTATCAGAAGGAAACACAAGCCAGCTTTCCTCTTCCAATGATTCCTTGAGAGAAGTGACCATAATCCATTGGCAGGAAAGACAATCACTGTTTCTAAACAGACTTTAAAAATTATTCATTTTGTGGGGTGAAGGCCTGGGGGAGGAGTGGCGCGGGTGCAGGGTGGAGGGTGTCAATGGGGGAAAAAGAGGACATCTGTAATACTTTCAGCAATAAAGATAAATTTAAAAAATTATTAATTCCCATAATGAGAATTTCCATAAAACGAGAATATCCACTGAAGATTTGTTGAGTGATTGAACGTGATTCCGCAGACCTGGATTAAACCCTAGTTCTGCAGCACTATCGGCTGTGTGATTTTGAGAAGTCAATCGACTCTGTGAATCTCAGTTTCTTCACCCATAAAATGAGAATAATAACCCTCACTCTCATGGAGAATTATATGAGATAAAATAGGTAAACCATTTAACACATTTAGTTGGACACAGCAGTTAATATGGTAAATGCAAGCTGTAGTTATTATTACTATTATGTATCCATTTGCTTCATTAATTTACTATTATTATCAGCTACAAGATAAATATGTTCAAATCACCAATTGCCAAGGGAGTAATATGAGTATTCCCAGCTGCTAGAGACAAGGAGAGAGAGCTTTTTATTTATTTATTTTTTTAACAAAAAGGAATGTTGAGTAACGATAGTCTCGCTTTTCTGTATTTGTATCGAAAGACTCAATATGTTCCTAGTGTTTACCAGGGTCTCACAAGTCCACTTCCACACACTTAAGCAAATGTAAATTGGAAAGTGGAAATGCATTTTTCTGATAAGTGCAAGAGGAACTGCATTATAAAACTGACAGTGCATTCCAGACAGCATTTCCACTCTAGATTTGGCTTTTTTTTTAATCACTTAGCAACACTTTTGAATATCCAAATCCAATATTTCAATGGATCTTCAGAGCCAAAAAGCTTTCTGCAAAGGATTAAAGAAGTAGCAAAGTGTCATGAAGAACATGAATTCGATTCCCTTGAAGGAAAAATGAAAGTTGTGGCTATTGCCAGGCCGGTGTGGCTCAGTGGATGAGCATCAACCTATGAACCAGGAGGTCAAGGTTTGATTCCAAGACAGGTAGGGCACATGCCCAGGTTGTGGGCTCAATCCCCAGGGTGGGGTGTGGGAGAGGCAGCCGAATAATAATTCTCTCTCATCACTGATGTTTCTATCTCTCTCTCCCTCTCCCTTTCTCTATGAAATCAATAAAAATAAATAGTTTTTTAAAAGTCATGGCTATGACAGTTCCCCATTTTTATGTAAAGCATTTTTTTAAACTCCACAAAATTATAACAGGAAAAACATTAACAAACTTCTATGGTCAAATAAACGAACGTCCCATCAATTTATTTGTAGTTTCTCTTTGAATCTCAAATAGACACAGGTGCTAAATGTCTTTCTTTGTCCTGTTAAAGAAGTCTGAAATTCTTAGAAGTTTCTATCCTAAACAACTCAACATAAGCCAGGACAATTCTTTGCTCAAATCGAATTGAATTTAACTTCTAGGTTAAAACATATATAAAGTATCTATAACCCACAAATTGTAATAATATAGCAAAATAACTTGTATTCTTAAGTGACAGCTGCATTCTTTAAGTCATTCCTTCCTTTTAAAAAGGGAGGATGAAGGAGATACAGCAAATGTTTTGATATGAAGACAAACTCTCCACTTTTACTTTAAAAAACTAATTACAAATAAAATCCTCAGCTAATAATTGGCTATTCATCTCTCTCTTTTTTCCCCCCAACTTAACTATTTCCTCAAAGATCAATCTGCACTTCATTTATTTATTTCCACATAAAGACGGCTTATAATTCGCTTAACCCAAGTTTGAAATACTAGGTTGTCTGTAAATATGGAAGCGCCTGGAAGAAGCCCCGGTAATTGGTGCTTTTAGCCGCCCACTTCATCTTGCTTAAATTACCAGCGTTCACCATGAGGAATGACCGAGAGGCACAGGTTGAGTAACCACCAGGATGGCAAATGCAGGGGAGGAGGTTAATAAAGATTATTGTCAGGAACCTGAACTGCTATTCCAAATCGCGGCAACCAGCAAGTCACAAATTAAGAGCACTCGCTAACTAGAAGCGAGGTGACGGCCAACTGCGGTAGTTAAGATATTATTGCTTCTGTAAATGCTAAACTCCAGTATAAAGTAGACGTGTAATCTTCAACTCCCCAAACACCCCAATTTGGCCACTAAAGATGCTGTTTTACATTTCCAAACATTTTCCCCTGTCACTACTTTTTAGACTTCAGTTCTCAGGTTGTAAGTATTTGTTACTTGCAAAGAAGCCCCCTTTGAACACTGAATCATGGGAGGCATTTGTAACGAACCGCCAATGCCGCCTGCCAAACAAAAACTCCCCGCTGGTGACATGACCACCTAGTGACCTCTAAAAATGTTGTAACAATGTGAAAAATAGCTCCCTCTTGTAGGAAACAGCAATTTTTTAAATTAAACGTACATCGAACGTTCGCTTACATACAGATAAATGGTGTTCAGAGTCACCTTCTCTGTTTCCAATTTCAATCTTTTGAAACCCAGCCCAAACCTAAATAAATAAACGTTGATACTAAGAAGAAACTAAGAGCTCAAGAGCCTTGTGATTTTGCAAACAGCTTTTTTCCATTTTTGAAAATCTAAACTCTGGGCCAGACACTGAACAGGTAATGAAAAGGAACAGGCCTGGCAGTCCCTCTGTGGTTCTAAGCTGAAAACTACGTCAGGCAGAAATAAGTGGCTATAATTTGGCAGGCTTAATGTCTTTAAAAGTTTGCAGCTTGCTAGAGAGAGAAAAAAAGTTTTTTTATAAAACAGTTATAACATTTACAAATTGAAACACAATCACTAAGCTAAAAAGCCACCTTGACATAATTTCATTATGCTCAGACTTTTAAACATATTTTTATCATCTTCAAGTGTTTTTTTGCACCTAATAAAATAGCAGGCACTGATAATTATTAAAACTGGGGCACCGAGAGGCTTTTTGATGCGAACATAATCTTAGGTGACTGTAATATTGGAGAATTCAGTTTATACTGTTTGACATCCAAATATTCAGGGCTAGTCTCACTTTAAAAGGTGCAACGGAGCTTCCCATACACGCCCAATAGGACACGAGGAATGGGAAATTGGACTTGACAGTAAGGATTTTGGAGGCTGGGGATCACTGTTTTTCCGGTTAGCTTATCTTTCTAAAATTTCAAAATTAAAAGTCTCAAAGCACCAGGAGTACGACATGTCAAAGGCTGTTTGACTTTAATGTGTCTGTTGTTCATCCTGACATCTCCTTCTGATGAATTATTTCCAAACACTGGCCCAGGCCACGAAAAATCAGATCAGCTTGAAAGCAAAGTGGCACCAGCAACTGTTTGTTTCCAAGCCATTAAAATCCTGGGCGATCACTCATTTTAGAAAGGGTCTAGCCCTTGCCTCTTTGAATCTTTCTCACCTAGCCCCACACTGCACCCTGCTCCTCTCTGGGTTCCGAACCTCTCAAAGCAAGTGGACCTATTTTAACTATGATTTAAAAATAATAATAAAATGCAAAGAAGAAAGGAAAAAAGTGCACACCCAAATCTATGTTAAAATATGCTTCCACCTTTTCAAACGCCAGCTTCAAACCCACTTTGTTTACCTGTGAGCGCACTGATTTAATACTCTGGGTGAAGTGCTCCACTCTGAACTGAAAACGATGCCCCTTGAAACTAAAGTGCATCTTGGCCATCGGGAAAGGACCTCGAGTGATCCGAGTGGAGAGCATGCTGAAGTATTGCCATTTCCCCCAGAGGGCGGTTTCTCCTTATTTTGTGACACTTTCCTAGCTCTCATTAGCAACTCCATCATATGCAAGTTGTTCTAGAAAACTTCTCCTACAATGTTACTGAGCATAAAGCAAATCAGATTCTTAAAGAACCCCAGAGGTAGCAGAGGACCTGCCTTGCTGACCGACCTCTCTGTCCCAGGCTTTGAGGCGAGGCGGTTCACACCAGCAGTGTGATTCGAGCAGTGATAAATCTGAATTCATCTGCTAATTAGAATTATGAGTATAAGATCAGTATAATAAAATTATAGTAG
Source organism: Myotis lucifugus (assembly GCF_000147115.1). NCBI lineage: Eukaryota > Metazoa > Chordata > Mammalia > Chiroptera > Vespertilionidae > Myotis > Myotis lucifugus. The sequence goes on from NW_005871131.1 coordinate 2,967,767, forward strand.
GTGGATCTACAAAAAAAGTGTCTAGTGTCTGGGTATGTTCATCCCACAAAAGTGACAATATCAAAGGATTCAACCTAATAATAAAGTGCCTTTCTTTATCTGTGAAATGGGTCTAATAATAAGGATCTCACAGGGTTGCTGTGGGAAATCAATGAATACTGTAAGTAAGGGACTTAACACAGTGCCTGGCACATGGTGCGTATTCAGTAACAGTAGGAGGAGGAATTATAAACTATAGTGTTCATTTTGAACATTCTAATAGTTTTAGGCGATTGCCACTTACATAAGCAAGAACTTCTTATGAAATAGCTTACAATTTAAGAAATGTAACCACTCCTTCAGTTAATATTAACTAAGTGTTTCCAGTCAGTTTAATATCTTAAAAGTCAATTTTATTCTAAGTTCAGATAACATTTCTCTTTTGTAAAAGACAATTCTATTAAATCAAGGTAAATCTATATATATCAATTTTATGTCGTTTTTATTTTCTGTATTCAAATAAAAATAGGGACCTTGTTTATCATCTGGAGAGTATAACATTCGATCACTATCAGTGTGGCTAAAATATTAACTCTTTTCCAATCTCTTGGCTATCCAACATTTCCCAGCAAGTCCCTGAACTGTGCCAGGTGACTCTAGTAATCCGCTATTGTCCCCCAAACTAACATGGACTTTTCTAAATTCATGAAGAAGGGACAGAGCTCCAAATGTTGTGTCATCTTCAAACCTTCCATGCAAAAAACTACATCATACTAACTAATGCACTTCTGAAAACCGAAGGGATTGGAATCTACGGCCGAGACGGTCCAGGGCTCTGACATGGGTGGAGCCAAGTCCTGTGGCTTGGACTCCCCACTTCCAAACTACGCACACCACAGCCACGCCGCTCACACCCAGGAAAATCACCGAAACCTGTCTTCTCTCTCAAGCTTTCCCTAGAGATCCATCATCCCTAGAACCACTCTTCTTGGACTCGTCTTGTGACAGAGCCCTCCAGTGGCGATAGGACCTTCAGGAATCCTTGGACTTTAAGATCCCTACCCCCCTTTTACAACTTTCTGAGTTAGAGTCCCTTGTCACCCAGGACATTGCCAGCAGCACACTGTGGGCTGGCACTCACAAGGTGAGCCATGTCTTTTGCCAAAAGAAATTCCAGCCACTGAATCTAAGAAATTGTGGATATTGGATCTTTCTACTCTTCGTCTTATACATTGAAAGGCAAACCAACTCCCTTGCCAAAAGCTCAAACTATGTAACATTTTCCAAAAAGGTTACAGTGGGTTTATGTCAATGAAGGTGAAAGGATGAAATATATTCTTCAGCAGGGTTGCTACCAACAAATAAGGTTTATGTATATTAAAAGAGAGTCCATTTTGGAAATTCAAAACACTTGGCTTGCCAAGGTGAGGGCTAACCACCGAATTCCACCAGATAAGGTGGTTTTATATTTTTCTTTTTAGATTATAGACTCTGACTAATTCTTGATATTTTTAGCTCTTTGCAGTGGAATTTCAATTTGGAATACGATTTTACTCCCTAACAATTAAGCCGAACCTCAAAAGCAACTCTGTTTTACGACATCTCAGGCTCCCCCAGTTACCTATCAGTGGAATTCCTCTTTTTATACCAATCCAGCAAAGCATAAATTATGAACAGTAGTCTAACAGGAACAGGTTCCCAGTTGGTACACGGTTGTGCCATTTCTCCTCATTTTGAAAATTACAACCACATTACAATTTGAACAAACAGCTTTCTATAATCTTTATGAATATAGGATGAATACTTCCCCAGTTCATCTACATCCCTGATGTCCCACTCCGTCCTCGGACATTCCCTCCACCTCCTCCCCGTCCCTGGGAGTCTGACCAGCTGGGACATTTTAGTCTCTTTCATTAAAAAATAGAAGGTTAAGGTCAAAATAAGTATGATAAGCATGGTAGTATCTATTCTCAATACTCAAGGACGAAAGACTACACAACAAAAAACTGTAACATTCAAATTCACTAAATGTATGAGGAAGACTGTGTTTTCTTCGCTTGCAACATAATCATGAAGGAAGTAGGGGTTCTTGGAAAACAGCAGACTTTACCTTTAGTAAATCTAGTCTTTTAAATGAATCCAATCATTCATTTTACAGCCCACATTCCTTAAATCTATGTTTCCAATTATCTGAGTGACTGACACTTTCAAGTTTTACAGTTGGCTTTGGAGAGCAGTGCACGTAAACTTACATAAAGAATATTTTCATACACACAACACACAAGAGTAAGGAAATTGGGCTCTACTGGACCGAGTTAATCTTTGAAGTTTTAGCATTTTGGTGGAAGGGTCTTTAAAAGCAAATTCCAACACTCTGACTGTTCACAGCACAAACTTCATTGCGGGGCTTAGCTTCTTTCCTGACGATGTCAGCACCCTTCCCTGACCATCAGCCCCTACCAAACAGTAGTCTAGTGTCAAGGTTATCACATGAAAACAGACCGTGGGCTTCAGGGTCATCCTTTTCTAATCGCTGATAAAGGCACTCTCACAGCACCCACAGGGTAACACATGGACATCAGAGAGCCTGTGATAGCACAGGTAAATGAATGGGCCTCCCGCCGCCCCAAGTCAAGGAGCAGACCGGACTCTTCAGCAACACATTCTGAAGCCCTTTTATCTTCCAATCGCCTTCTTCCTTAAAGGTAACAGTCTACTGTCTGTAATGTAAGCAAATATCTCAGGTTGTAAAAAATTGATTGGGGGCACTTTGCAGACCCCAACCCAGTGTTTTTCATAATAGTCACATGGCTCAGCTCTTCGATAATTCTGCACACAGCTGCAGAAATACTTTCTTCTTTACTTAGCTCAGAAACACTTGACGAATGAGTAGCAAAACGTAGTTGCTATTCAATACATTATTAAAGTATTTTCTCATATCTGTTGGGAAGAAAAGTGAGTGAGCTGTGATGCACACTTCATCACATCGCTTAATACATCGCTTCACAGTTAGAGGACTGGATCACAGTAGCACAGTGGTTGGCGAACTGCGGCTCGCGAGCCACATGTGGCTCTTTGGCCCCTTGAGTGTGGCCACGAAGTTTCAATTGCACTGTATGTGCGCGCCCGCACGTGGTATTTTGTGGAAGAGCCACACTCAAGGGGCCGCAGTTTGCCGACCACTGCAGTAGCAGATAAGGTTGGGAAGACTGCCCCGAGAAAATACCTACTAAATGCTCGTTCCCATCAAATCTGGCTTCACACAGTGTATCTGCGTGAGAATGTGCCATGTAAAAACAACTATCATATAAAATAATCCAGAAATAACACCACTATTATTTGACACATATAATAAGCAAATGGCATCAATTAACGGGGGAATGAAATACAGCAAAGGATAGTGGTTTGGGGGTGCCTTGACTTGTCTCTGGAATAACAGAGGCTAAAGAATGGGGAAAGAATGATGGTGAGTCACAAACCCGCCCCTGAAAGAGAGTAGGTGGGCCCAGGGTGCACCCGGACATGCCAAATGAGGAGACAGGTGATGCAGAGTAAGCATCCCACATGCTCACTGTGTGATCCAGAGGCTCTGCCAACCTTAAGGAAGATGCTGTGAGGATCAAACAGATAATGCACTGACACTGATAATGCAAATAAGAGAGGCTTCGCTGTTAATACTACTGTTATTGTTCTTATTCCTGCTATGCCTTTGCTATTATTGTTATTTATTACTATAGCTAGGTGTCAGCCAACTTATTCTGTAAAGTTCAGTAAATATTTTAGGTTTTACAAGGAGTGTCAGATTCTGCAAATAAAAGTACAAGAGCCCAGTGAAATTTTAATTTCAGATAAATAGTAAATAACTTTTTTGTTAAAATAAGCATGTCCCCTGCCATATTTGAGACATGCTTATACTAAAAATGCAAACATTGTTTATCTGATTCTTTAATAATGGAGGCTCCTTATTTTGTCTGGCAACCTGGTTTCTAGGCCATGGGTTCTCTGCTATGACTTCTTGGTTCTGCTGTTGTGGTGTGAAAGCAGCCCTGAGAAGACAAATACAAATAGGTGTGGCTGTGTGCTAATAAAACTTTATTTACAAAAACAGATGGGATGATGGTAGGAGTTGGCTCATGGGAAATAGTCTTCCAACCCAGGGCACAGCTCAAAATTGAGCCTATACTTAGTGAAATTATCAGATGTTAAAAAAGGACGAACTACCCTAAACATGATAAATGGAACCTTTTATTTTTCATTCGTAAAAGTAGTATATGCCTTTGCTGCTGTCTAGATACAATTCCTAGGTTTTTCCATTCGCTACTGTGTCCAGGAAAACATTTCTAACATTGCAATGCACCTAAGAATGTAATGATTGAAAACCAATGTCTGACATACATACGTGTCCCCAAATCCTATCAAGTATAATAGATACACACATGAATGAGATCTTTTCCTGACTTTAAGGCTCTCTAACCCAGATCATGAGAATCCTTTTTTTTAAGTAGTATTAAAGGTCATTAGTATTATAAGCTAGTTGGGTCAAGCAATCCATCCAAGGGGCCAACATTGGTAGAATAAACTAGGGGACCTTAGTTGGCTCAAACCTAAGCAGGCAGTTTGGCTTATGCAGACAGATGGCATCTACTCAGGTCATTCACCTAAATGTGGCAAAAATATAATCCAACTGGGATGTTTAGTAAAAGAAGAAAAGGCTACAGCCCTGGCCAGTATTCTCAGTGGTTAGAGAGGGTCTCAGGTTCGAATCCCAGCCAGTGGCATGTACCTGGGTTGCAAGTTCAATGCCCAGCCCCAGCTCCAGTGCATGTGGGAGGCAACCAATCAATGTGTCTCTCTCACACTGAAGTTTCTCTTTCCCCCTATCTCCCTCTCTGCCCCCTTCCTTCCACTCTCTCTAAATATCAGTGGAAAAGATATCCTTGGGTGAGGATTACCAATAACAACAAATAAAACAGAAAAGAAAAAGGCTACAATAAAGGAAAGCAGGAAAGAGTGGCTGAATATTCAAAGGGCTATTGTGTGGGGGAGAGACTCAGTTTATTCCATATAGATTCCAACGGACCTGAATTATTTCATGTAGCTTGACGTGGCAGAACCGGAGGACAATTCAGTTCAACATAATAATTTTCTACTGAACAAATACTAAGGCAGCCAGCTGGAACCTGACCACAGGTAGGTTACAGTCTATCTAGGAAGACAGAGGTAAAAATACATAATTAAACAGGGCATCAGGGAAGGGACTGCTGAGGAAATGGCAATATCAGGGAATTTCAGGAATGACCAGGATTTGGTCAGAAGACAGGGTGGGAGACAGCCTGCAGGCCGATGGGAAAGCACAAGTGCTAAAAGCATACAGACAGCTTGGGAAGTAAAAGGAACAACAAGAAGTCAGTGTGTCTAGGGCGTGAGGTAGGGGATCAGAGGAAGATTGAATCGTCTCCTAGGGATGCTGATGAGACACTACAGAGTGCAAACTAATTAGTAGGAAGGTATTAATTTTACAGAATTAATGTGGCCCAACTTAAGAAAGAGATATTTACCATTGAGGGAATGCTGCCCACCCACCAAATTCTCCCAGAAAGGGAAGAATGGACATCTTGACAGAGACTGTGGAGAGAATTCCTGCTCTCGGCAGGGGACCGCACTCACAATGAAGATATATTGTGTGTGTCTGGCATTAAACAAACCAGATTCAGAGTCAGACTCTGCCTCCTACCAACTGGGTGACCCTGGGCTTCAGTTCTGCCACGTTTAAAGGAGGATGGTTTTATTGTCCTTGCAGGGTTGTTGTGAAATTTAGACATGATGGATATCCAGTACCCAGTGGAACTGTCTGGCACATAAAAGGCAGTCAGTAAATAATATAGATTTTCTGACTGTAAATTATGGACAATTTCAAACATACAGAAAAGGAGTGGAGAAAAGTATACTAGACACCCACAAGCTCCTCACCAAGACTTCACAGATATGCCATATTTTCCCGTCTTTTATTCCTGAAATATTTTAAAGTAACTTGTACAGCAAGACATTTCTCCCCTAAACATATCAGTGTGTGCTTCTAAAAAATAAGGACGTTTTCCTATAGAACAGCATCCAATAAAATAAAGAATAATATTACCGATAGTTTAAGCCCCTCCCTTTTTAAATGTTGGGTTTCTCATGATACAATTTTATGAACATTATTTTTGTGAATTCACTGACTTATACATGAGACCTGCCCCATTCGATCCTTTAGAGTCACCAAAACAAGTTCTCAATGTTAACATTCTCAGAAACACTTTCCCCATTCCCTTATCCGTTTAGTTCAGAATAAGGTTTTTCAAATCTTACTTTTGAGCCCCACAATGTTCCCCAAATTTAGAGAAAGTGTTTACCTCTCTGAAGACCAACTATTTTAACTGAAATTATGTCTCTGCAATAGCCTCATAATAGATTATGAAACACTGTTGTAATTACTGGCCCCATTTACAAGCAATTTCTTTTTCTTCTTAGGCAATTTTCACTTCCTAAGCCACTCCTCCTGCACCACTGCTGGGGAGAGAACTGCCCTATGCCACATCTGCCATGACCTTGAGTTGTGTCTACTTGTTCATGGATCCTTCTCCCCTGACTGTGTACACAGGGCCTGCACTCACGGTCTCCAAGACCTTGCCCAGAGCTTAGCTGATGCTAACCCCACAGTAAGTATTGGCTGAATAACTACACGAATGAATAGATGCCTTACGGCTCTAGTCATGCTGTTATTTTGCTCGTCAAACTTTCCTAGACAGATCAAAAGCAAACTCATATCACCTGAAAGTCTGAATAATTGATTCTAAACTACTCAGGTTTCCTGATAGTGTCTTAGGCAACCCTAAGACGTGTTGGCAATCACTGAATGAATCCCCACTTGTACTTATTCATGTGAATAATCTCCAGAGGATTCACGAATGAATAGATGCCTTACGGCTCTAGTCATGCTGTTATTTTGCTCATCAAACTTTCCTAGACAGATCAAAAGCAAACTCATATGACCCGAAAGTCTGAATAATTGATTCTAAACTACTCAGGTTTCCTGATAGTGTCTTAGGCAACCCTAAGACGTGTTGGCGATCACTGAATGAATCCACACTTGTACTTATTCATGTGAATAATCTCCAGAGGATTCATCTAAGACCACTAACACCCAATAAAAACCGGGGGCCTAAGAATAGAGGGGGCCTCCTTTCCCCGTCTCTTATGCGAAGGGAGTCTTCTCCACTGAATGTAGCTGAATGTGACTCTGAACAACGGAACACAAGCCAGACGGGCCCGTTTTTGGTGGGGCGTTTCTCCCTTTTGGCAACACGTAGGGTTAGAACACGGCTGCCAAATTCTAGAGCCCTTCAACTCTGGGCCAAACTGTCAATTCCAAGAGTTACCTATTAGAACAATTTCTAGGAGACGGGTTTTAATCCAACTCAAAATAGCTTCTTGGAAGTTGTCAACAGACTACTGGTTCTTCCAATGGTCATAAAAGTAAGTCTTAGTCAAGTCTCCCTACAAGTCCACATGATCTATTTCTTGCTGCTGCTTTTTTTTTTATTGAATGAAGCTGAAATTCCTAAGAGAGAGAATTCAGATCAGGGCACATATGTGACTGCAGTATCCTCATACATCAAATTATGCAAAACACATGGAATTACCCACATTACCTGCTAGAAGAAAAAAATAAAGGCTTTTATTTGCTTCCCAAGACACAAGAATGATCTGAAATCTACTTTTCTTGGCAGATTAAGTTGCCCATCCATCTCCAGCCGTTGGTGCCGGTTCCAGCTGGGGTAGGTTCTGCAAAGGCCGATCCCAAAGGTCCCAGATTCACATTTAATCTAGAGGTAAACGCAGCAATCAATCTTGCCCAAGGTCTAAGAGAGCTATTGTTCTCTCCTCCGTGACGTAGTACATGCAACTATTGTTATGGCTTTCTGCCCTAATGACTCAAAATGAACATTTTTAGACAATCTAAACTGGCAGAGGCATCCTCACCAGAGGGGACACCCATCGGCGAGCGGGCTGTTACTTGAGGCTTTTCCCCGAGGTTTAGGGAGCAGGTGTCACTGCGCTATGACATCATGCAGACAGTGCATCAATGCAAAACACTGCACACGCAGCTTTCAATAGGGGCAGCGGTCTAGACCCAAAGCCTCAGGCAACCTTGCCGGCATCAGTACAGCTACTATTGAGTTTGGTTTTAGTGTATTTTGCTAAATAATTGATTTAGTGACCCCACTGTCTCAGTTTTATTTTTCATTAATCTCAGGGAAAAAAATTTCATTGAATGAGTGTGAGAGGGAGTAGAGTTGGATGTGGTCTTTGAATGACTCCAAACTGGAGGACAAATTTGCTCAGGGGCTCAGACCCCACACATGGAGTACCCACGTTCTGCATCCTGAACACGAAGGGAATTGTGGGAACCTGCTGCCTAAGCTGCCAGAAGGAGAGGCTGACTTCTAGGTCCAGTCCATTCACAGCAGCGCTGAACCCGAGCTGGTCACCGAGATGACCACTGTCGCTGAGGGCTGGCGACAGCAAAGCTATGGGCTTGGGGAAGTGGCATCTGCTCCACTTAATGTTAGCACATGCCTCCTGGCTCTCTCCCCAAGGAAGGGGAACAGAGAACCAAACAAAACACAAGAGGAATGGATGTAGTGTTTGGGTGGATGACTTTAATTGAATCAACAACAGTATGAGAGCTCTCCCTGTTTAGCCTTGGACATGACCCAAGGTGGCCGGGCAGTGTTGGCATTTCAAGTGGATGTGGAGGGGAGCAGGCTGACGCTCACCCCAGAAATAGTGAGGAGGCAGGGGATGAGCAAGACTTGGTACAAGGGCTGAGAACCCTCAAAGGAGGTTTTTAGAGGGCAGTGCTCACTCTCTGGCCCCACCTCTCATGTCTGGCACAGGTTGGGAAGCGTCGATGATCTTCTCGGAGACCCCAGGCATGCTGGGAGCTGGTTATGTGCAGAACCCCAGGCATGCTGGGAGCTGGTTATGTGCAGCACCTCAGGCATGCTGGGAGCTGGTTATGTGCAGAACTCATCTATAAGCCAGAACTCACCTTCTCTGAAAGCCCAACATATGGGGAGAAAGGGCTGCCAAAAAGCACGCTGTATTCCTCCTCTGCCTTCCCACTTCCTCTTCCTAAAACAGGAGACCTGAGTATGGTCACCTGCCTGCTCCCGACATCGTAGCCCAGTTCACCTCCTCCTCCTACCATGTTCTTTCCGTTACCTATGTTCCACAGGTCAGCTAACTTGGGGTTTAGTCCCTCATTCAGGCAGCAAATACTTATTGAGTACCTACTGTGTGCCAGGACCTGTGCTGGACATCAGAGATAAAGTGGTGAGCAAAACCAGGCAAGGGTCCTGCTGCCTTCATGGGGTTATGAGTTAATGGGGTGGAGGGGGCATTAATAAGTGGGGAAGTGCTAATTAAATAGTCATATAAATAAAATGTAAACTTTGGAGTTCCAGCAGCATAATCAATTAGCATGCAGTGTTTACAAAATGTAAACTGCTCAGAGGGCTTTGGTGTTTTGCCAGGGGTGCTAGCTTCCAATTCACTAGCACCTTCTTCCATTGCTAACAGATCTGCCAGCTCCAGAGCGGCTGGTTCCAGGGGCTGTCGAAGGCCCCAGAGGCAGTCCATTCCATGTTTGCTGGCTGTCCTTGACTTCAGGCAAGTGCGAGGGAAGTAAGGCAGAAAAATCCCCGTGTGACAGGTGCCCAGCTCCACTCAGTCATGCCTCCACTCTCAGCCTAGCTTTCCTTAGGATGCTCTGAACTCCCAGGAGACAAGGCGGCCTTTCACGGGTTAGGCCTCTAAGGAGCCTGCCTAATCAGACAAGCCTGGATCATGAAGACTCAGCTTAAACCAGGGACAGCAAATAGTCCTGCTCTGATCCATGAGTGATGCCCACCAGGAATACTAGGTCGAAGAGGGTTTTCAAGCTGAGCAAGAAATGATTGCTTTGCCAAAGCCGGTTTGGCTCAGTGGATGGAGCGTCGGCCTGCGGACTGAAGGGTCCCGGGTTCGATTCCGGTCGGGGGCATGTACCTGGGTTGCGGGCACATCCCCGGTGGGGGATGTGCAGGAGGCAGCTGATCGATGTTTCTCTCTCATCGATGTTTCTAACTCTCTATCCCTCTCCCTTCCTCTCTGTAAAAAATCAATAAAATATATTAAAAAAAAAAAAGAAATGATTGCTTTGAGTGATAGGGATGCCAGCTATAGACATGAAAGTGAAAAGTCCTCCCTGTGGCATTCAGCCTGTGAACACACTCACTATTCATTCAACAAATATTTGAGTGTCCACTATGTACCAAATGTAGAAGGACAGCAAAAAGGCTAATTTACAAATCGAAACACAGCTGATATGAGCTGTAGAACCTAGTCCTTCATGTTCGCTACTGTGTCCCCAGCACCAAGCACAGTGACTGTCACAGAATTGGTGTTCTTTAACTTGTTGTTGAATGAATGAGTAAATGAATGAGTGAGCGAATGAATGAATGAGTGAGTAGTGGGAAGAGGCTGGCTTATGGATACCCAGATGGAGAAATGGGGTTATCCATGAGGAGATCAGAGGGAAGAGCACACCCAGCAGGGGAAATAATAAGAATAAAACTGTGAGGCAAGAATGACCTTAGAAAAAGTAAGCCAGTGGGGCTGGAGCTTACAAGTGAGAGGGAGGTGGTTTAGGGAGGTAGGCAGTAGGCAAAGGCAGGTTGCATGTACTAGCACTCTACGGGGTCAAAGCTATTCTTAGAATTATCATTTATTTTTATTATCAAAAAGGCTATTTCCCTTCGTTTATCTCACCTACGAATTGTCACTCATCAGAACTGAGCCCAGCACACTGGAATTGTAAAATCTTCCCAGATGGAAAGTCCCCTGGCCTGAACCAGATCCTGCTAGGTCATCCTCATTTTCATTCTGAGCAACCCCATTCTTCCCACTGCCCAACCCCCAAACTTTAGTGTCTACTTTAACACCCCCTTTCACACCCAACTTCGGATCTTTCAGCTGTTCTGCTGGCTCTAACATTTCCTATTCCCTTTAGTACTTTACTTTTTTTCTCTTTAGCACTTAACACCATCAAAATCCCATATAAGTTCAACACTATGAAATTGCCAATTTTTGAAATTGCCTATACAAATGGCAATGTCATAGGGGTCAATCTAGTGTTTTTCTTATTTGTCTTGTTGATTGTTTCTCTCCCCCTCTAGAACATGAGAGCAGAGATGCTGGGTTTTGTTTGCTATACTCCCAGATCCTTAAAAGAACGCTTGGCACAAAGCTGGCACCAGTCAACAGTCACTACAATGAGTGACTTGGTGTTTCTGCTTCAGTAAAAAAAAATCAAACTGCTGACAGGTGTTTCGGGGAGAGGCAATTTTGGTTAAAAGTATCCTGGGCTCCTTGAAAGTGCAGTGGGAAAGCTCTAAGGGTATTTTTCGGTTCACTAGACATTTGGGATATACTGCAACGAACAGAGATTACAGAGGGGAAGAAGGCGGCCTCTGTATATATACTTATCCAATTTGAGATTCTTGTCATTTTATTCTCCTCTCCCCCAAATTTGGGCTGCTACCCCTGCCTGATGCCCAAAGGACTCTAACCAGAAGCCCCATAATCATAATCTTTTTGCAAAACATCCTTCTGGCTGCCCTGCTTCAGCTAAAGCAGTAATTAACCCCACAGCCTTTTGAGGCATGGAGCACCCTCTTTTAACACACTTTTAATATGACACACTCGGTCTCAGACCAGGCTGGGTGAAACATGGGAAGAGGACACAATGGGACATAACCACAAAGCTCCCAGTAACCCAAGAACCACCTAGATGGGTTGGGAAGAAAGCTCGTGCAGGGAGGCTTATGTCAACATCGGTTCTTCTAGCAAGTTCATATGAATTCCGCAACCCAAGCTCAGGGCCAAGTGTGCATTTAGACCCCGGGGATGGGAAATTCCGGAGCTGTGGCCCGGAGCAGGACAACAAAGAGCTCAGGGACTCCCCAACGCCATGGTCCTTTGTCAATGTCATGACGCTGCGGTACCCCCTGTGCTCGGCTCTCCTGCCCCTGGGTTTGGTTCTCCCAGTCCGGCTCCGTAGGTGCCCCCGTGGTCTCTCACAGGCTTGGTTCCCAGGTGGTGACATTGGTCCTCACTCTGCAGGCTTGGCTTTGCCAGGCCAGGCCTTGGGAGGCGCTCATCTCCCCCACCCTCTGCCCTCAGCCTGGGAGCTGCCACAGGTAAACAGCACGGTCTGGCTCAGCCAGGGGGAACCTGATATGTTTTTCCAGTCAATTTGCTTTGTTTTCCATTTAAAAAGAAAGACCCTCATCAAAATATCAAGCCATTAATATTAACTAATTACTAATATTTATTTTAGCCTGGTTAAGAGAATGGCATGTTTTATACGTTTTAGAGACATAAAACACAAGCCCAATTTGGTTCTCGCCTCATTACATTTTAAATTGTTATAGGTCACTGCTTAACACCAACACTAATTCTAACTCCCTGCTCTAACCAGAGAAAATGTTTCAGTTCAGCGGGCATTTTACGAACATCACCACCCTTTATATAGCTGAAGCGGGAGTCGGTCTTGTCAAAAGTCCCCACATTTCTCCTCTGGCTTTAACCTCCTTCCACAGCTTTCAACCTACCAAACTTCAGGGAACATAAATTTACGATGCCCTCCTTCTTTTCCTCCTCCCTCTGTTATTTCCTCCCTTCCTCCCTCTCTCCCTCCCTCTCTTTCTCCCTTCCTCCCTCCCTCCCTTCCTTCCTCTAATAAAGCTGAGAGAGGGAGAGAGAGAAATAAGTTGAGAATGCCCTCCCCACACTTGACTAGAAACATCTGATCAGAAAAATACTTTCCCTTCTTGACCTTCTGACAGTCACAGTAGCAGAATATTAGTTACAAGCCCAAACCAACATTTTTCTGACAATCGATGCCAGTTTGCAGATAATTTGCTTTGTTCTGTGTGAGGTAGGGGCATCCCGGAGGAAAAGTCTGTGTGTCAGTTGGATTCAGATAATCCATCTGCCGTTCAGTTTTAAAGGACAGGACACAGGTCGAGTCTGTGAACCAGAGGGGAAGAGGGTTAGGAAGGCAGCTCAGTGTTGACACCGCAGCCCAGTCTCACCAGTGGACAGAGAGGGACTAAGCCTTGTTCTACCCGGAGACTGGGCAAGAGAGTCCCCTTTCCCAGGCTCCTGCTCTGAGGGCCTGCATATATTACAACATCGACACCTCCCCCCTCTCCCCTACACACACACTTTTTTTCTTTTCTGGCTCCTAAGAAAGTTTTTTATTGTGGAAATTTTAGTAGCTGACCAAGTAAACTGAAGTTACAAAGAAGGACACATGAGTCAAACTGGGTCTCCATTTGTCCTCCTGTCTCAGGCTCGGACTATGTCAGAAGCAGGCCTGCCTGTGCCTTGAGAGAGGAGGGGGTGGAAATTGAAGGAGAGGGTGTCATGAAGAGGACTAAGGAACAGGCACATACCGAGGACTGAAGTCCTCAGGCACCAAATGTGACGGAGGGGGAACAGGCCTAAGTGGAAGAGAAGGCAGACACCTTCTCCGCGATGGACCGGGGATGCGGCTGAGCGGATATAACGGGATCCAAAAGAAGATGGTCCAGGACCTCACTAGGACCATCAACTTGGGATTCTTGAAACCCGAGGAGCAGAGGGGAAAGTCCTACACAAAGAAATGACATGAGTCTCTGCTGTACTTCCTGAGGGACAGAAGGGGCCAGTTAAGGGGCCTGCTGTGAGCCAGCTAGACCGGGTGTGCATTCTAGGAAACATGAGCGGGGGCTAGTGACCTCAGCCGTCCCACTATGGTTAGAATCACCATCAGTATTAGTTTCAGTATTAGTGTTAATAGTAGCTTTTCTGATGTATTCCATTTGGCTGCTGGGTCTTGGAGAAACGCTGTGGACATTGGTACCTACTCAGTCACATCTTTCCTGGAATCTCTTGCAAAGATTGACCTCTTGTTTACAGGCCTAAGTGTCTTCTTCTCTCTTTCCCCCTCTCATTAAAAAAAACAGCGATTTCTCTCCCAAAACAAATGGCCTTACCAGGCACAAGCACGTGGCCGTGTATGGTTCCCATCTGGCGCCAGTGGTCCAGTGCCAGGGGCATAGGACTTTGGGGTGGCATCTGAAGGCCCAGGCATCACCAATGGCAACGGGGAGGCAGAAGGCACCCAGCCAGCACAGGAAACAGCTGCCGCTGCATCACGGTGAAAAGGAAACTTCCTGTGGTGTGCCACTGACAGGGCTGAATGGGGGTGTCCTTAGCCTACACCCCAGGACACACCCTCCGCCTCTGGATGGACGGCCAGCAACAGCATCAAGCGCAGACTCCCTCCCGGAGCAGCAGAAGGAGGAGGAAGCCAGGCTTTGTGTGTAATCTGAATTTATTTACGATAGGCTTCCAGCTCCGCTGGAAATGTTGCTCATTACCCAGAAAGCCAACTCTGTGCAAGAGAATTTACAACTTGAAGACGTAATGTGATGGAGTAATCTAGATGTTGATTTATAGTAAATTTCCTACTGGCATGAATTTTTATACACCAGGCTTAGCCAATCCCCCTAACCGACAAATAATGCTCAGCAATTATACACTATCAGGCAAACATGCTGTAATGTACACTTTTACCCTTAATCCTGTATATAAATTTTACTTCTTACACTGTGTGGTTCTCGTCCACATGTGAATTTCAGAATACTGTGCCCATTGAGTGCACTGTTTACCATGGTGAAATGCGACATAATTGACTATTTCCTATTTGAGGCAATTTTTCAAAATTCAGCTTTGTAGGGTTTCTTTACTTATGTTGTTTGAAAGAAACAAAACTTTGAGGACATAGGACATTTCTTTGATGATGGTTTCCATCCTATTAGGTAAGAATGTTAGTGCTCACTGATGGTCACTGTGATCCTTTTTCAATGGAATAAATACATCCAAATACCCATGGAGACAAGTATTTTATAATTTTTAAAAAGTGATCTTAGTACATTACACCCATGTGTACATGCGCATATGCTTATGCATAACTAACCGAGGACATGAAGCGAGTATGTATGAACCTGCACACAGGACTAGGCAGTGTAGGTGTTTCTTCAACGTTGCCACTAGTGGTAACTGAGGAGGAAATCAGGTCCTCGGGAAATATGGTTTGGCCAGTCTGGCTGTTGCTAAAACTCTACTTTTGGCACTTTTACTCTCCATGCAGATGAGCAAGGAGGAGGGCAGAGGAGGAGGAGGAGAAGGCTGAGGAGGAACATTTGTTGAGTGTCAACTGTGTTTCATGTACCTAGTCAGACATAATGCCAAGTTATTTTATTTCCCAATTTTATTTTCAAAATCTTGGCCTTGGGAGCACTTTTGAAAAGACATGAAATCCAGACACTATAAAAAAAAGACTGAAATTCATATAATTATAAAAGTTCTATGGAGCAAAAAAATGAACAACCACAATAAGAAACCAAAACAAATACTAGTAACAGCGAAAGACCTCACACAAGCAAAGGTGTCAGATAAGTGACAATTAGGTAAGCACATTTCAGATAAAGAATCTGTATTCACAATACGACTAAGGAGAAGGTCCAATAAATAGCCCAGCAGGAATATGGACAAAGGATATGAATAGACAAATCACTGAAGAGAGACAAGCAAATGACTCATTGATGAAAAGATGTTTACACACACCAATAATTAGGAACACACAAAAATGAAAATAACAAAAGTCATCCTTCTTGGGAAGATTAATCAAGAAAAAAAATGGGAGGGAGGGGAGACATCAAATAAATAATTATAGAATGACCAAAAGATAAGAGAATATAACAGATAAAGAAGAGATTGTAATAAGGACAATGGAGATACATGTGAATAAAATTGATAACACTCTGGTAATATAAAAATAATAAAATTTATTGGGGAAAAGGAAGCTAATCTAAATGGACTAACACCCTTTAAAAAATCACAAAATAAATGGAAAATGTTGTCAAATAATTATCACCAATAATGGCCCTAGTTTTGAGTCACTTAACAGGCGAGCATTTTTATACTTTCAAGAATATCAATTTTTTGACTGCTTAAAGAGTTCTGGAAATATAGATTTATTCACAATTTAATTTTCAAAGCACCTTAGCTTGGATACATAACAGAAGAAAATGTAGGCCAATTCCATTTGCGACTATGACATAACAACCCTAAGTCACAATACTTACAAAGAAAACCCAGCAGCACACTAAAAGAATAATATAAAAATGGCCACATGGAGTAAATTCAAAGAAAGTAAGGATAGCTTAATCTTAAGAGTTCTATAAGGTAACTCATCATATTAATAAGTCAAGAGAGACAAATACACACAGAATCATCCAGATTGATGCCTCTTAGTCAGGGTATACCTCAGAATCCTAGGTCTGGTTTCTAACCATGGCAAATTTTCCTGCAGTATATTTGGAGCAAGTCCTGGTCTTTTTACTTTTTTAAAGTGCTCTTTGGAAATTCTTACATATCTTTTGAGAACCACTTATTCAGAAAAAAATGCTTAAGAGACATGTGATAAAAATGAAACAATTCCTAATATAAAATCATAGGAAACTAAGAATAACAGTATAGCTCTTAATAAGAATGATCTCATCTGAATAGTAAACATAATGATGGTAAATTACTGGCAACAGTCACATGAAAACCAAGTACAAGACAAGGGTATCCACTATAGTCACTAGTACTTAGTATTAATTGTTCCAGATATTCTAACTAAGCAATAAGATTTAAAAAGGACATTAAAACACACATATTGTGAAAGAGAAGTCCAAGTGTGATTATTTACAGTTTGTATGATTATCTATTCAGAAAGTGCCAGTCAACTAAAAGACAACTGGAACTAATAAAAATGATTCAGGAAGGTGACAGGCTAAAGAAATTCACTAAGCTCTCCTATAACTTGGAACTGCCAGTTGAAAAAGACACTGGGAGTAGTTTCCATTCAGTATAGTCAATAGGTATGTAAACCACCAATAAATAAACAAAAAATCAATTATGAGTTCCACTTTGAAAAATATCAAAATGGGAAAAAAATTTGCATCTTAGAATTAAACCCACACAATAAGTAAATACAAATAACATACAACATTTAAGAACATCTCAGTCATAACAACTACTATTTACCGAACGTGTAATATGTGCCGGTAATTTTATGGAAATGAGTGATTTACATGCATTATTTCATTTTCTATGCAGAATTCACTCCTAGTGGGGACTAGACTAATTTTACCCTTGCACCTTTTCCCCAAGGTCACAAAGCTAGTAGGTGGCCTAGCCAGCCAAACCTCCCATGCTCCTGACCATACGCTCTACGGCAAATATCTCCCCCCATGGGACTGGGAGTATCCTGTTCAGTAGTCCTAGGTTGTGGGTCAGTAAATGATATGCCAAGAAGCGCTCATAAGAGTCGAGATCTTTCCACATCACTATTTAATAAACCTTCCTAAGTGCGGAATAGCAATAAAGGGCTATGAAGGAAACCGCTGGTGAAGCACAGGGTGCCGGCTTGTGGTATGTCACCCAGACACATTTGGACACTCTGTCATGGCTGTTGTTTTGGGCTCTTGACCAAGACTTCGTATTAGACTTCAGACAAGGAAGTTTGCCTTTGCTAAGCTGAGTACTTTGTCAACATTCAAAATAATGCCTAGGCAGCCGCAGCACAGCCCAGGAAGGGATGTCCGAAGCCGTGACATTTTGGGGAGGACACCCCATATTCATCCCCGTGTTTCAAGTTCAGACCTGCCCTTGGGAACTCTTCTAGAGTCCTTCATGTGAGACTGAAAGCCGGAGAAGCACTGGGAAGGGAGTGAGACCCTCTATCCCCCAAACCCAGGTCCTCACCACCAGCCCTTCTCTCCTGGGTAAGTACTGAGAAAACATTCCCGGACTTTGTATGATCCTAACGGAGGTCTGGGGGAAGGGCCATTTGCTGTCTGCCAATTTTCAAGTTTATATGATGCATTCACTGAATTTTTAAAAAATCCTCTGTCATGTCTCCGCTCCTGGCTCCCTTATCTTCTTTGGAAAAGTCTGAGGAGAGAAATAGCCCTTATATATTAAAATAATAATAATAATAATAATAATAATAATAATAATAATAATAGAAGGAAGAGGCATAGAAGGGGTAAAAGACCATATTGGTAATGCAGCCTGTGGGTACCTTCCTTCATTCAGTTACTGCCCTTAGAATGGGAACGGTTGACTGCGAGGAGAAGGGACCTGAGGGGCCATCTCACTGCTCCTCTCTGCTCAGGCTCCCACACAGATTTACTGGGTCTATCAGGCAGGGGCATCCCACATTGGTTCCACTGTGTACCTGAGACATCCTTTCATAACTGTGAGGCTTTCTCACACCTCAGCTGCAATTCCTTTTCTTCCCACCTCTCCAGGGGAGGCAGCCTGCCCAGAAAAGTCTGCCTGTGTCAGGCAGACACTCTTGTTGCTATCAAAGACCATAGGAGCCTTACCTAAGGGTAATGCCAGCATCTTCCTGGGCACCTTGGGTTGCTCAGTCCCATTAATTTGTCTGCTTATCCTCAACTCCTACATCCTCACCCCTTCCCGCTGCATCCTTTTGCATTTCAGCAAAACACACCGTCATCTGGCTATTTCATCAGGCCAGATACTCCTCCCCTCTCTCCCTTCTGACCCGCCAGGTTCATCCATTTACTCACCCTGAATCAGTACTTTTCTCTCCATTTCCATAGAGAAGATCGCCACCATGTCACAGGTCACCACCCCAATAGGTTCCTTACTGAATAACCCACTTACATCCATTTATTCAACAAATACCTAGTCCCTACTATGTTCCAGGAACTCATCTAATTCCTGGAAACACAGCAGTAGAAAAATAAAAACAAACCCAGCAAACCAAAAACATCAGGGAACATGAAGCAAAGGAGTATTGCCTTACTGATAAGCAAAGGGTACATCTCCTGGGAAGATGGCATAGAGGCTCTCCTGCTCCGACCCTCCCTCTACCAGGCCCTCCCCCACCCACTCCCAGCAGCCAGAGCCATCGTTTCCAGATGCAAATCAGATTAAGTCACCTTTCTACTTGAAACATCCACTGACATTTGGAATGATCACCACCACCACCCCATCAGTTTTTGTCACTGCAAGTAAGATGCCCCAAATGAGTATTTGGCAAATAAATAGTTTTACCATCACAGTGAATATTTACTCTGTGCCTACTGAATGCTTAGTACTCCATCTGCTCCTTCGATTGCAAAATGCTGAAGGAATCTGTAAGGCACACTTGTTACCTCCAGGTCTTACAATCCAGTTATCGAGGCAACAACTTCTTAAGCACTTACTGTGTACCAGGAGTTTGATGGCAAAAACAAGCAAAGTTCCATTTTCCTCCTGAATTCTGTCTTCCCACCGGCTCTTACTTAGGCTTCTAATCTTCCCACAGCTATTCTTGTGCCGTTTTATGTACAGTGGGTACTCAACAGACACAATGAGCAGACTAACATTGTGTATGTTAGCTTGACAGCATTTTTGTTGCCAAGACAGGTAAAATATCCCATATTTATATCATTATGGCAACAATATCAACAACAATAAATACTGCCATTCACTGAGCACCAGATTAACTGCTTTCTTCATGTTTTCTCATTTAATGGGCACCGATTTACTCCAGCTCTATGAGGTGTGGCTGTTTCATTCCCATTTTACTAAAGAGTAAAGTGAGGCCCAACAGATAGTAAATGGCCGAACAGGGATTGACGTCTCACACTCCAAAGCCAAAAACAGCCGGTGTGGCCACCACACCAGAGGCCCCAGAATGCAGCACTTTCCTGCAGGGCACCCTACAAGTGTCCCACACAAAGAGCCCCAGTGTACCTTCTCATCAACGAATAATTCTCACCCAGCAGCACCTGCAGGGATGCAGTGAGTACTCACCGAAGCCTGGAATGAAGGATTTATGTTTTTACCAACGCCTGCACTTCACATGGAAGAAACGTATGTGCTCAATAGCAAGGAATGCGGGCGCTGCCTGGGTTCCAATGCCAGCTTGGCCACTCCCTGGTTGGGTAACCAACCGGGGCCTCAGTTTCCCCAGGGTAAAAAGGAGTAAATATTTCTAGTACCAATAGGTACCTTAGCATGGTGCCTGAAATAATTATTATTTTAAAACTATTTTATAAACTAATTTTTCTTTTTATCTTTTAACTGTTTAATTTTTTTTTATTTAGTATTGATTTCAGAGTGGAAGGGAGAGTGAGAGAGAAATAGAAACACCAATGATGAGAGAGAATCATTGATCGGTTGCTTCCTGCACACCCTGTCCTGGGGACCGAGCCCACAACCTGGACATGTGCCCTGACAGGGAATTGAACTGTGACCTCAACCAAGCGAAGTGTGATGCTCAGCCACTGAGCCACGCCGGCCGGGCCAAATATCACTTTTCTTAACCTGACAGTCCACCTATCAGATTACATTTACTGATGCTGAACTGGTTCAATTGCAAGTAATGACAAATGTCACTTCTACCTTTTGAAATATTTTGCTCTTTGCCCTGGAATGTAAGCCTAAAGAAAAATATTTCTGCTGACTCCACTTAAAAATGTTATTATGGTCTGCAAGGTGAATTCAGAGGTAGATTGATGGCATGTTGTCAATATGCCCATCACGTAGGGTTTCCAAGATTGGAGAGCGCCCATCCTTGAGAATATAGTAAAGACAGTCATCTACCTTGGGTGACAAAGCATCATAGCTTGCTCCTACAGGTGACAACATGAAGATCACCAAACACCCATTCCCAAGGCAGGGTCCCAACAATAAAGCCACAGGTAACCGATAGAACATAGGATAATAATCAGGAAATTAGGGGCAGCTGTCAAAGATTCAACATGCTTTGGCTACCTTGGCAGTGCTATCACCCCGACTGCTATAGGTTATCACATTTCATATCCTTAAATGTCAGGATTTTTTAAAACATTAATTTCATGTTGTTAAGATATTATCTTAACCTAGTATGTTTTCATTCTGGAGGAGAAAAGTACTGGTTATAGTAGATAAAATTTACTGTGAACAGACACACATGGAACATGGTCTTTTGGGAGTAATTTCTCAAAGTTTCCGTAAGAGGCAGAGTCCTTTGTCTTCTGGATGTCTGCGTACGTTCTGTTTCAGAGAACTCTGACTTGTCTCTCCCGTCCTTGTGATTTTCCCTTTATATTCACAGAAGAACGGAATGAAGGCTGAGAGGAAACTGTGATTCGTTTTACAGGAGATTTAAAATTTATGGATATTTCACAGAAGTTCATCATTCCCATCTTTGCTGAAAAACAAAGAGTTTCAAGGGAGTTTCTATAGAGCTTGTCAAGATTCTCCATTTCGATTACCAATTTATGGAACTGTGTAAAGAAGGCTGCCTGGTGAGGTCATAGGGCCCAAACCAGTCAGATCAACAACAGGACTCTGGGAGACTATGAAACACTTTGTAGGAACTCATCAATTACGTCCAGAGGGAAAAAGCCTCCCATGGTCTGTTCACTGTTTCAAATCCCTCTCCAAACATGGGAGCATGATTTGAAGAGTTTTCTTCACCCTTTTTACATTTTACCATCCTACTATTCCCTTTTCCTCCCACATTTTTTTTTTTAGATTTTGTGGATTCTACTCAAAGTAAGTATACATAAATCACAGTAAGGTGGGTGAAAATCTTCCCTGATTTTCAAATTATGCTTCAATCATCATCCACAGGAAGCCAACTGGAAAACATCCCTTTGTCTCTCAGTATTTATCAGGAGTTAGTTCTTTGCATGTGTCTGGGGGAGTTGCTGCCTAAAGCTAGAGTTTCCACAAGTGCCAACAAAGGAAAGAGTTGCTCATACGGACTTTCATTATCTGTTACTTAGAATTTAATACATGTGGGTAACTCTGGATTAGAAGGAACTCTGGACAGGACAAAACTTCTGTGCCAGAAAGCATCACAGTGGATGGAGTCAGTACAATGCTGGAAGGGGTGCAGAAAGGGGAAAGGTCACTTCCAGCTTCAGGAAAGACTTCTTGGAGAAGATGTCATTTGAGCTAGGCCTTGAAGGGACGGTAGGGTTGTTATGCAGGAATAGAAAAAAAAAAAGAGCATTTGGCCTAAATAGAATGACTGAAAGAACTACCTGGAGGTGGGATCATTCAGGGTACACCTGGAGAAGCTTAAAATAGTCCCAATCAGAAGATGTTCTTAATATTTCTGCTTAGCCTTTGAGTGTTTAGAGACAGAGAGGGACTGCATAAATTAACCACCACCATCCTTTCACTTCTCACCAAATCTCACTTCAAATTATGCTAAAAAGGGGATGCTATTAAACTTGTAAAGTTTTAAGGTTCCCATCACCACTTTTTCTCAGTTTTTTTTGTAGCTAATATCTGTCCCTTTGCTGTAATTTTGAACTGGTGTCTTCTTCCTGTCTCCATGGGTAATGGTGGCTTTCCCTATCTTTACATCAACTCTTTCTCTCCCCTGCCCCCCCCAAGTCCCCAATGCCCTGCATTCCTCAACCTCAACTGTGGACCTCACATGGCATTGAAGGGTACTGTGCCTTGTTTCAATGTAAAGGCAGTGAGATATGCCTCCTGAGCCCTGTGCAGTCCACATCCTCCCATTGATGCTGCCTGGAAATGCTCTCGACTTTCAGCAATGCCTCTACTTGGGGTTGGATCCTTGACTGGGTCTCTCCAAAGCCAGTTCTGCACCACCTTCTGCTCACAGCTTGTTTGCTCCTGCCCCACTGAGTTCAGTCTGATTGTTTCTGATCATGTCTTTAACGTATCAAGGACACAAAGAATTCTAATCCTTTCCTCCAAGGTGCCAGCTACTTCTGAGTGGGTTGCGTTCCAACTCAGTGGTTACAGCGACTTTGAAATCAGCCATGTGTTTAAAATATTGAACAAAGACTTAGATCTTGAAATGTGCATTTATCCTTTCACTTATTTTCTTAATTCATGAACTGACTACCACTTATGGATCCTGCCTGTACATCTGTTTTAAATGTGGGAATTTTTTTTAAATTCCTTCATCATTTGAGTTAAACTCTCCATGGTATGTCACACACGGCTTGCGATATGCCAACATACAGTGGAACAATTATCTTTTCTTTTGCAAATCTGATCGAAAAGGAGCCAAGTCCTGTCCTTCTGTGGAATGTGTATGAATAGTAGTAGGGTGGAGGGGTAGGGGGACCTTTAGAGAGAGCCAGTGTCTGGTTTACCTTATATTTTGGAAGGGATTACAGAGCACTCTACACACTGAATCTAATGCCATGGTAATTATTCAAGTGCCCTCTGGGTGCCAAGGCCCATGCATGCCCATTGAGTTCATTCCAGAGGGACAAGAGAGTCTAGTTTCTGCCTTTCCATGATAGAATCAGGCCACAGTTAATTCCATGTATGTGACTGTGAATGTGGATGTGTGCATGAGGCTCTTCTGTGCTGTTGCTGATCATATATATATATATATATATATATATATATATATATATCCCTAAGTGACCATTATGACCGGTCACTATGACGACACACTGACCACCAGAGGGCAGATGCTCAATGTAGGAGCAGCCCCCTGGTGGTTGGTGAGCTCCCACAGCCAACCTCCCATGGCCAGCCAATCTTTCACAGTCCCTCCTCCTGGCCCCAATCAGCACGATAGGCCCCGATCACCAGCCAGGCCCAGGGACCCCACCCTGTGCATGAATTCTTGCACCGGGCCTCCAGTATATCCACAATTTTGTGATGCTTACCATGAGCCAGGCACTATTTCAAGTATTTTTCATAAATGTCTCATTTAGCCTTCCCAATATGTGAGTTATATTGGCTAAGTAATAACAGTTTATAGATGAATAAACTGAGTCTTGGAAAAGTAAACATCCCGTGAACCGAATTGTGTCTGCAAAGTTTGAGTTCGTGAACAATTCCTGCATTGCACTTCTGAATGTATGTAGTGAAGTCAGAGTCCTGGGAAATACTGACGCCAGGTTTTGGCTGTGGCTGGAATGGAGGGCGAGTTGAATGAGCCATACCCAAGGACAATGGTAACATCTCCCTTAAGATTGTGAATAATGAAAAATGCCCCTGGCCCATATCCTAAAGGAAATGTCTATTCAGCTCCAGTCCTTAGCAATGCCACTGCCAGGACAAAGTATCATGCTTTGAGTACCTGTGCTGGAGTACATATGGATGCAACATGAATTATCAATGGGCATCACCAGTGCCAAACACATGCCTGGAACATAGTAAACCAATGGTTTTAATATAAGCTCCCCTAATCACTATCTTATGACCTTAGGCAAGGTACTTAGTGTCCTTGAGCATCAATTTCCTCATCTGTGAAAAAATGGGGATATGAATAGTGTCTATTAATACCTAGTAGTTATTATGAAAAATATGTTAGATAAAGACCAGTTCTCAATTGTCAAAAAAATGACTTCAATTTTTATTGTTGTTAGCCACGCTCAGCCATCAGATAGAGGGCTTGCTTTGGCATCTTAATTATTTCTTATGAGACAAAATATCTCACCATTAACTTTTCATGCATTTTACCTCATATAAGATCTTTTTGTTACTAATATTTAATTTTATTTTAAATGGAAAATAGAAACAAGGGCAATAAGAAGCATCAATATCCCCAGTAAGTCTACAAAGACCCAAAACAGATTTCCATTAATCATAAGAACTCACTGGAGAAAATCTACTCCACATCTGACAATACCACCCCTGCAGGCTCAAAAGTCTCGGGGTCAAATATTCAAGAGCCCATAGCTCAATCCCAAAGAAGTCTCATGCTAGTTTCTGAAACACAGAGGCTTCTTAATTCTTGGACATGTTAATGTCTATGAAAAGAAATCCATGTCTGGATCACATCTCCCCAGCCTTGAGATTTTTGATGTACACCCAGCCCCCAGTCCCAAGTATTATTGACTAAGAAGCAAGAGCACATCCATTCTTGCAATCCTTTCATTATGTGAACCACACAAAATAGTCCAGTGCTTCCCGATCCTTCTACATTAGGCTTCCTAAACCAGTGAAACCCATTTACCTCAAATACTGCCTATGCTGAGTCTCACTACCTGCCTTCTCTCATCTGCAAGCCAAGGAGAATATGGCAGGAGTTGGGCCAGCTCTAGGGATAAAGAGCCATGTGTCTGCCTTAAAATATGGTCCAGAATCTCCCCTAACAATCTCAGAGTCCCTTAAACACCAGGCAGAAGCCACTCCTCAAAGGGCATCTTGAATCCTGGCCATGTGCTGGGTAGGTGCCCATGAAAGTTTTGTTTTTCCCCAGCAGGAAAAACAAAATGGGAAGACAGGAGGCAATTCAAAACAACAACAAAAGCAATACAAAAGCATCTTGATCCTCTTGTCCTGTGGATTTTTGTCTTAGAAGTTATGTTCCTTAAGAATTCAAGCTCGTTCCCAATTCTCATTGGGATACATGGAGCCTGGATCCAGTCATCTGGATACACAGGAGCAATGGGCTAGGAGAGGGTCCTTTGGCTGACATATCAATTCTGGAGCTGGGTGGTTATCTGGAGACCTTGAACACACCCCACCTCTTCCCTGGGCCTTGGTTTCCCAGATGTAAACATATACAGGCTGGAATGGATGGCCTACAGTTACTAGTAGCTCTGTTCACTTCTCAGGTCTAAAGTTTCCATTTTAATTTTTGCTTTGTTTTCAAATAAATGTATTTATTGGAGAATAACATGCACACAGAAAACTTCACATATTGTAAATGCACAGGTCCACGTATCTCACAAAATGATCATACGTATGTAATACTGTCTATCTTCAGAAAGAGAACCAGCCAACACCCAAAGCCTTCTTGTGCACTCTCCGTCCCTCCCCAACAGGGGTAACCACAGTTGTGAGATCTAGCACCATAGTTTGCTCATTTGGACTTTATGGAATGACATGTTCTTTCTTCCTTCATGCCTAGCTTCCTTCACCAACAGGTAGGTGAGATGCATCTTTGTTGTGGAGATATGTCACAGAAGCTCACTGTCATTGCTCTGGAGTACACCGTTGCATAAATAATACCACCAGCTAAAGGTTTAATAGTTGTGGTTACTACTAGATGTCCAACTTTGTCCTAACTCACAGCCCTCTGTGGTGATCCTGCAACCAGAATCAGGAAAGCAGAAGAACTGCCTGGAACATCCTAGAAGAGACACTTTGTTTACAGCATCTTGGGGCCATGGATGCTGTGTTCCTTCTAAGTCCTCAGGGGCCCATGCCCAGAGAAGCTGAAAGCGAAGTGTCCACAGCACCAGACTCATTTAAGCAACACCTATGTGTACTGGCTACTAATTCATGAGACGTATACAGATAAAACCCCAGAACCCTTAGCAGTTTCCAAGCTAAAAAGACAACACTGATGCATAAAGAGATTAAAGACACAGGCAAGAAACCCAATACACAATCTAGTTTAGAGAAAACCCTTTCAGTATAAATGAACGAAAATAACATGTGCAAGAAGAATGATGAAGGCATTTTGTGGGGTTATATCAGGTAAAAGTGCTATTGTTTTTCCAAACAATTAGTCTGAGAAGAACTCCCAAGGAACACTGGAAGAAAAGGCACAGGCCTGTTGTAATCTGGGGATAATAAACTGGGAAGAGTTTAAAAAGCTAGCCACATTTTTGAAAAAGGAAATAAAACCCTTCCCACTTAATCAAATGATCAAACATTAAGGGTAATGATCCTGCTGGTGATGCTGAAAGGCTAGAGAAGTTCCAGAGCCATCGTCCACAACCCTTGACAAGGCCAGGAGACCTTGGCATCCATGTGATTTGATTTGGCAGCCAACACTGGACGTGTCCGCCTGAAGGGAGGCTGTTCTATTAGCCAGATTTGAGGCAATGACTTAACCTCACAAGCCTGGACTATTGCAACATAATCTTAACTGAGCTTCCAGTCTCCAACTGTGACCCCTTCCCGCCATTCTCTGAACCGAACGGCCTGAAGGATGGTCCCCAAGCACAAACCTAATCATGAAATGCCTCCATTTAAAACCCTCCCATGAGTCTCTAGTGACCACAGGATAAAGTCCAAATTCTCCATTAGCTTTCAGTGCTCTTGGGATCTCACCTCTGCCTACTCTGCCTTGCTCACCTCTCATCACACTTCAACCATATGAACTTCTTATTGCTCCCTCCACTAGAACTCTTCCCCCGACCCCACTGCCAGCCTTCACCAGGCTAATTCTGCTGCATGGGTCTCAGGGCACACCCAGTTTCTCATGAAAGGCTTTCCTGACAGCCCCTCACTGCCCATGTCCCTTCCACAGCACACTAATCACGGACTGCTGCCTGGCTCCCCGCTGAAGCTGCCCTGGCCAGTGCTGCACCCTCACCCCTCAGCACTCGCAGAATGTGCCAACTGTCAGTCCCACTGTGGACCTGCAACTCCACTTGCGGGCTTCTTCTTGGCCTGGCCTGCACATCCAGGCAGGGGCTTCTGGGCGCATCCTCAGCTAATGGTGTATGAAGATGGAGGTGAATGCTCCAGGTGTCTTCCCCTCCAGATAAGCTACTTGTACTCAAATCCTGTCCAAAAGCCTGATTCTGGGGAAACCCAATGGGCCTATTGCCCAGATAGCCTGACAGCCCAGTAAAATGAGGGACTGAAGTCTCCCATTTATCAATGGGCATCACCAGTGCCAAACACATGCCTGGAACATAGTAAACTGATGTTTATGGAATAAAAGGGATGTGACACTCAGTGAACACTTATCTCATTGTTGGTTTTCTATTTAAAGGCAATATGGAGACTACCAAAAGCCACCAGCTCTGGAGTCAATGAAAAAAAAATGGATGACTCCACTTCAGATTAGTGGCCTTGGGCAGGGGGTGGATGTTGAGACTCCTGAGCCTTAGCTTCTCTTCTGTCCAAGGAGGGGTCTTTTTAAGTCTCAAAGAGAGCTGTGTAAAAGTGGGGGAATGACACAGTGTAAAAAGTTCTTCTTTTAGGTGTTCAGCTAATTCTTGGTGACTGAATTGGGAGAAAAAGATATCATCCTAGCACCATCAACAATTGTGGTGGGAAGAGAAAGTTGATGAAAATAGGGGTTGGGTAAACAGTTAATTTCACTTGGAGAGTAGAGGCTCACATCACTTTTTTGAAAAAGATCATTTAAATTCCAAAATAAAAGGATTAAAACGGAGTAAAATAGGCTTTAAAAAGTCTAGGTATAGCCCTGATCGGTTTGGCTCGGTGGATAGAGCATTGGCCTGTGGTCTGAAGGGTCCCAGGTTCGACTCCCGTTAAGGGCATGTACCTTGGTTGTGGGCACATCCCCTGTAGGGGGTGTGCAGGAGGCAGCTGATTAATGTTTCTCTCCCATAGATGTTTCTAACTCTCTGTCCCTCTCCCTTCCTCTCTGTAAAAAAAAATCAATAAAATATATTTTTAAAAAATCTAGGAATAATTGCTAAACATAAATAGGCATAAAAGAATATGTCTAATCTATCTATCTATATGACAGCAGACTTGTAATGAACCATATAATAAGAACCATCTCAGCATGTTTTCTTGAATCACTGTTGACATACAATATTATGTTAGTTTCAGGTGTACAGCATAGTGAATAGACATTTATAGAACTTATGAAGTGATCACCCTGAAATGTATAGTACCCATTTACACCACACATAGTTGTTACAATGTTAGTGACTATTCTCTTTGCTGTTTTATATCCAAGTGGCCAGTTTTAATAATGCGCTATTTGTACATCCTTTCCCTCCCCCCTTTTCACTTTGTTTTTCTTTCAATAGATTCAAAATTCCAAAACACAAACACATACATGCTGAGAATTTCTCAGCTCAAGCTCAAATCAAATGTCATCTTCATAATGAGATCTTCAGAAAATCAAGAAGATACTTGATTTTCTGAAATTTAAAAAATAATAAAAGCATAAATACTGCTTTTATTTTTAGAGACTTGCCAAAACTTATATTAACCCACCAAACCACATACAGGACTAAATAAAATATAGGACTAAGTAAAAGAATATGAGTAAAAAAAATAGAATCTGGTCTAAAACAATGAAATTCTTAGTTGTGTACAATACAGAACATTAATATGAAATTAATTAAACATCCTTTGACATCTTTTTAATTTAAAGGTCAACTTATACTTTTTATTTTTTAAAATATATCTTTATTGATTTCAGAGAGGAAGGGAGAGGGAGAGAGAGATAGAAACATCAATTATGAGAGAGCATCATTGATTGGATGCCTCCTGCACATCCCCTACTAGGGATCAAGCCCGCAACCCAGACATGTGCTTTTGACCGGAATTGAACCTGGGACCCTTCAGTCCGCAGGCTGACGCTCTATCCGCTGAGCCAAACCAGCTAGGGCTAAAGGTCAACTTTTTAAAAAGAGCCAAAATTTAGAAGAGAAGCATAAACTCATTTTCCTTCCCTTCGTTTAATAACTGTGTTCTGGAGGCAGGAGGAAAACGGAAAACTCTGCTCCATCATCATATTGATTAGCACTCTATAAGAGTGAAAAGTATGTGAAAAATTTTACCCCAAAGTTCTCAAAGTCAGTGCTTCCAGGGCTGGGCTTTCTCTCCAGACCCTCACCCACGACTGTGTATCTTATGTATCCATGCACATGGAGGGCATAAAATACATGTCAAACAAAATAAAGCAAGTTATTAAGTACAACGAAACCCTAAATCTTGGTGGAAGTCAACAGATAAACAGACTCTAACAGTAGAATAGTCTAAATACACAATGCATAATTCATGGCTAACTCGAGGCTGGGCTTGTGCAATATTTCACCGGCCTTCCCTTGCAGTCTTTGAGGTTAAGACTGGGTAAATTGCACTGCCTTTGCTAACTCAGCAAAACTCTAAACAATCAAAAGATGGAAACCCATCTTTTCCAATATGGGGAGGAGGCAAGAAGGCAGACGGTGGAGAGTGTGTTATTTAACCCTTGAAGCCAGACATTTAACAAGGTGCTGTTACTAGGCTCCCCACTATCGTATTAACAGGCCACTTTATTGTTGGCAAATGTCTCTATCTTCTTCAGGCTATTGTGCAACTAAAATGAAGAGAGCTGGCCAACCTCCTTCACCCTACTCCCCTGCTCACCCTGTGCTCAGGACACAGCAGGCATCCAATAAACAGTCCTTGAAGGATGTTCCTTTTGCTTTCCATTTGTCGTCTCCTGGATGCAGCCATGAAGTGCACATGTGAATATACAACACCCAATACCAAGAGTAACAAAGACCTAAATAAAAGTCAACATCTTCATGCATATTGGGGTCGAGGCAATATTTTATATTTATCATTTCCCAAATTGTAGGATGAGCTAACATGAGTGCACATGACTCTCTCAAAGCTGACGAGACAAAACCAAGACCTTGGCAGCTGCCCAGCGGCCGCAAGTGAGGCTCTGTGCCGCTAATAAGCACCATATCTCCCAAGACTCGAAAGCTGAATGGGTTGTGGGATACAGTGGAGACTGCAGTGTCATTTTTTGGCAACTAAGAAATAAGAGAGGGAAGACAAATGTCAAGTCATCACCAGCAGAAAGTTCATGTGCTTCCTGATAATGGGAGAGGCTGCCTGGCGATGCTACAAGCCTGAGCCTTGGGCAGGACCTGGGTCTGTCCAGACAGCAGGATTGATGCTGAGTTAACTGTGGATGCAATTCCATTCCTTCAGGGAACTCTGCAAATATTTGTAATAATGGAATTTAAAAGAATGTCAAGGACAACAACAACAAAGGTGAGAACTACTAGTTTAGTCTTTCTAAGCTAATGGGTTCAACCAATTGTTAATGTCTTCTTTTGCGTATGTTGTGGTTGTTTCCTGATCAAAGATCCAGGTGAACATCCCAATGACAGAATGTCTGCAACAGACAGTGTCTGCAGGACTGGTTTTACCTACAAAAGCCAACCAACCTCCTTCCGCACACTCCATCGCCCCTCCCTGTGCTCCGTTCCCGTGGGCATCCACAGAGCAGAAGTGATACCGGGCCTGCTGTTTTTATTCAGTGCCAGGAGAAGGTGCACCCACAGTTTACCCGTTTAAAGGGGTGGAAGAAGACAAAAAGGTGTATTTGGATCATTACACAAGTCATGTTAGTTTGGTATGTTGGCTATAGAAATACAATAACAAAAATATAGAAATTAATATTAAAAACAAGTAGTAAAACCTAGATGAAGCAGAAGTAATTCACACTGACTCTGTTTAAAGGGATAACATTATCCCTCCTATGGATAAGCATGTAATTCAGCACATCTGTCTACACTTAGCCAAATTACCGAAAAGCTTACTACCTCGCTAATGAATAAAGAGAGAGGCAGACCAATAGAAAAATGTGAGTGCTAGCCCAGAACTTTCCAAACATTTAGAAGGTGGTGGTGAGTGAAGCTTTTTTCATGTGCGATATACGCGTTTTCCCTTGGAAATGCCTAGATATAGAAACAGTGCCAGATCTCTGCAACGCAGGCACACAAATTTGAATTTTTCTTTGGACCTTTAAAATATGTATTGAAAGCAAAATCATGTACCTTTCACAATGTTAAAAAAAAATCCAGTACTCTCACAATATGTGCCTTCTCTAAGCTGCACTCAGTGTTATGGCACCAGCTTTTATTGGGGGTTCTTACAGGAGACAGCTCTGTGCAAACCACATCTGCATTTGCTGGAAAGGGCTGATGAGGGCATTATCCATTATGTGGTTCAATATTCCTATAGAAAATCACACACAAGAAACTCCTTTTAATATCTGGTGCCAGGAAAATCTCTATCTCCAGGAACTAGTCTGTTTCCTCCTCTCTAATAACAAAAATGGTACAATTTATCCTGTTTCCCTTTTTGCCCTGGCTGCCAGGGAGTTCAGGGCCAAATTTGATGATCAATCATAGTAATTAAAGTGGACTCTGTGGTTAGCAGAGTTACTTCCACCAGGTTTTCAAGGCTTTATTTTCAATTTGTATTTTTATTAATCATGGTGTGTGTGTGTGTGTGTGTGTGTGTGTGTGTGTGTGTGTGTTTGCTTGCAAACATGGCCTTTATTGTACTTCAATTCCTTTTTGGAAGACAATGGATTCTGTTTACTGCATAAAAGTAAAAGATCTAGAAAGGTCAAGCTATGCTTTCTTCTGGAACAAATAGTTTTCATACACAAGTATGTGAGCATGTATATCTTGTCTTTTTCTTTGGGAATAACCACTTTTATACACGTTAAGTGTTAGTCAATGTTATTACACCCAGACAAATTTTATTCTGTTTACAGATTATTTCTTTTAGACAAAATAATATATATTTATAGTTGATGCTTTTCAGAAAATTAACCCCATAATTCTGCAAAACATAGTTACGCTCACAGTCCTTCATGAAGACCTTAAAGTTGGCGCTGATGGTTTGGCTGAACTTACAGAATCACTGCGGAGAATTCATTTATGTTACGTTTACCAAATGTTTGAAATGGACCATCATGTCATTTTCCCTTTGCTTCAATGTTTTCTTTTTTTCTTAAGTAATACACATAAAATTAATGGTTGATTTGCTTCAAATGGTCTATTTTCCTGCCCTGAGCCTGTTCTATTAGCCAGAATACAGTTAAACATATTTTAGTCATATGGATTTTCCACTAATAGGCAAAACACCGCTTTCCAAAAACCTAAGAAAAGTACATTAACTTTCTTTCAAAGTGTTGTTTTAAAAAAGCTCCACATTGAATTCCCAAGCTTGGGACAAACCGGAAAGATCCCATGAGTTTTTAAACCGTATTCATTTCCCTGAGCACGGGGGCTCTGCCTCCCGGATGGCACAGTGCATTCAGTCCTCCTGTCAGTAAGAATTTAGGAAGTCATTTCTCTTTAATGGTTGCCAGACCTCCTGGATAAGCGGGGGCACTTTACTTTGCCCTGGATCTCCATTGAGAATGCAGCCTTCCTACTGACTTTCCCCTTCACCACCGTAAGAATACAGGAATCCTGCTGGCAAAAAACTGTTTTGACCCCTGAATCATAAAGCTGTACCTTAACAGTGGGATTGTTTGCAATTAAGTAACTGATCCTTTTCCTATTTAACTGGAGTCAGTTCACTCGATACTAACACCGGGCTTCTGCAAGCCCACCTCTCCACCCCCCATCTCCCACTCCCTTGACAAGTCTCCAAGAATAGCTGGTGGCTTTGTTCTTCAACTCTGCACATAACCAAGAAACCAAGAGGCCACGGAGGGACTGGAGATCAGCATAGGGCCTGGGATCACACAGACCCACCTCAGATTCAATCTGGGGTTTGCTACTTACTAGCTATACAACTTTAGGTAAGTTACTTAATTCTGTGGAACCTAAGACTCCTCATCTGTAAAGGGTGGATACTAATAATAGTACCAATCCTGCCTCAAAGGGTTGCTGCATTCATTAGTTAAATATTCAGAGTACCTATTATTTGCCAGGAACTATGTTAGGCACTCGGTACACAGTCAGAATATACATGGATCCCTCCCTCATAGAACTTTCAGTCTAATTGAGGAGTGAGATACAAAATAAACAAGTGAAAAATTGAAATTTTGATAAGTGATCAAGATGAAATGACAGAATTCTGGCAAAAAACAATGAGAAGGGTGGTGTCTGTGTGTGTGTGCGGAAATGCCTTTATAGAGAGAAATCAAGAAAAGCATCTGAAGTGGGAAGTATTTAGTTTATGATCTGAAGGCTATAGTGGAAGAATCAGACACAGAACATGTGGAAGGGCATTCCAGGAAGAGGAACAGAATGTGCAAAGGCCCTAAGAGGGCAAAGCCTGGCTATTTTTATTTTTTTTTTGAGAAAGGAAGTGGTCCACTGTGTCTTTTTTCCCCCCACTGTGTCTTTTTTTCAGTGGACTATGTAAAAAGGGATAACCTCCAAAAAGAGGTTATTGAATATCAAAGTAGATTCAACATGCAAAAGGGAAAAAAAAGTGATTCAGAGTTTAGAATAGATCAGGTATCAGGAAACTACTGCCTATTTCTGCAGTAAAAGTTTTATTGAAACACAGCCACATTCATTTGTGTACTGTCTATGGCTACTTTCACACTACAACAGCAGAGCTGAGTAGCTTGAACACACCAGAAAATCTAATATATTTACTATTTGGCCCTTTAAGAAAATGTTTGACAACTCTGAAACTGAGCAACCCTCCATAAAATGTAAGTTAATACTGTATGATTCCAACTATATGACATTCTGGAAAAGGCAAAACTATGAAGACAGTAAAAAGATCAGTGGTTGCCAGAGGTTGGGGAAAATAGGAATAAAAATGATGAGCACAGAGAATTTTTAAATCAGCAAAACTATTCTGTATGATACTATAATGGTGGATACATGTCATTATCAATTTGTCCAAATCCAAAGGATATATAACACCAAAAATAAACCCTAATGTAAACTATGAACTATGGATGATAATAATGTGTCAATGCAGATTCATCAGCTGTAACAACTTTACCACTCTGGTGGGGGATGTTGACAGCAGGGGAGACTGCATGAGTGAGGTCAGGGGGTATATAGGAATTCTCTACCATCCACTCAATTTTGCTGTAAACCTAAAACTAACCTACAATGAAAATCTATTTTTTTAAAACAAAATTAATATGATTAGCAGCAGCAATGCTTAATTGCAGCTTAAAATTTTGGGGGAGGGGGAACAGAGGGAGAGGTAGAGAATTGAAGTACATTTCTCTATAAATCAGGCCCCAAAATTTATTTTTATTTGATTCCACATAAAATACAGCAACTCAAACTGAAGTCTCCCCTGAATTTCAGGACATCTGCATTCTTAACAAAATTGGAATAAATGTAATTATTATTATTATTTTAAATGTTTTTATTGTCTTCAAAGAAAGGAAGGGAGAGGGAGATAGGGATAGAAATATCAATGATGAGAGAGAATTATTGATTGGTTGCCTCCTGCACACCCTCTACTAGGGATCATGCCTGCAACTAGGGCATATGTCCCGACCAGGAATCAAACTGCAACCTCCTGGTTTATGGGTCAACCCTCAACCAATGAGCAACACTGGCTCGGTTAAATGTAATTATTACATTTAAAAAAATATAAATCATCTTCTAATGGGGGGGGGCTTTTTTCTAAAAAAAAAAAAACTTTAAAATAATCACAGAGGAAAGCTTACAATTAGCCAGACAGCAGACTTTTCCACAGCAACTATGAAAGCCAGAAGTTAGTGGAATAATATGTTGCTGATAGAAAATAACTATCAACCTAAAATTGGATGATACAAGAATGAAGATATGAAGACTGTAATAGCAATGACCAAGATAGAGGCATAGGTAAACACTGGTACTCGTAGCTCCCACAACCACATCAAAATTAAAACTAAAATACAGAGCAACTATCATTCAGAACTGTCTGAAATCTGGCTGAATGGAAGTCCTACAGCTAGAGAAGTGAAAAAGAAAGCATATTGAGACTGGTAGGAGGGGCGGAGGCATGGAGCAGGCTGGTCAGACACCCATGTGTGATGTTTTTTCACTCAGGAGGGATATCATAGCTGCAGAGGTGGCGCGTGAGAAGCAAAGGTCCCAGCCCCACACCAGACCCCCAGCCCAGAGTTCCAGAGCTGGGAAGAGAAGTCCCTGTAACTGTGGGTGATATAAAGCAGCAGGGATTGTGGCTGAGTGACATGGAGGCTGCTGGAGTCCTAGGCAGTCCCTCTTAAAGGGCTGCCACACAAACTTACACAGTCCTGCTCCCTCTGAGCTCCAGCACTGGGTGGTGGGCATTGAGGGAACCAGGGACATACAGAGAACTGAATTGTCTGTCATTTGGGCAAGAACTCAGGGGCAGCTTTCTCTCAGACAGGGATGTTCACGAGGATCACTGTTCTTGTGCTGGGACCTCCCCCGATGCAGAGCTGACTGGTAGCCATATCTGAGTTTCCATTACTGTGGTTCACACTGTTCGCTCAGCCCTGATGATTCTCTGAGACCCTATCCCATCCAACTTGCAGCCCCACCCAAGGAAAAATAAAAAAGAATCCTAAAATATGAAGATAGTGTAAGGAACCTCTGGGACAACTTTAAGCATATTAACATTAGCATATGGAGGTTCCAGAAAGAGAAGAGAAAGAGCAATATATTAAAAACCTATTTGAAGAAATAATGACAGAAAACTTCTCTTGCCTGGTGAAAGAAATAGACTTACAAGTCCAGGAAGCCCAGAGAGTCCCAAACAAGAGGAACCCAAAGAGGCCCACACCAGACACAACATAATTAAAATGCTAAGGGCTAAAGACAAAGAGAGAATATTAAAAGCAGCAAGAGAAAAGTAGTTAGTTATCTACAAGGGCACACCCATATGACTGTCAGCTGATTTCTCAACAGAAACTTTGCAGGTCAGAAAGGAGTGGCAAGAAATATTCAAAATGATGAAGAGCAAGGACCTACAACCAAGATTACTCTACCCAGCAAAGCTATCATTTAGAATTGAAGGTTAGATAAAGGTTTCACAGGCAAGAAAAAGCTAAGGAGTTAATCATGACCAAACCAGTATTACATGAAATGTTGAAGAGTATTGTTTAAGAAGAGGAGAAGGAGGAGGAGGAGGAGGAGGAGGAGGAGGAGGAGGAGGAGGAGGAGGAAGAGGAGGAGGAGGAGGAGGAAGAGGAGAAGGAGAAATATGAACAATAAAATGGCAATAAATACATATCTATCAACAATTGAATCTAAAAATTAAATGCACAAATAATCTAATGAACCAAAGAAACTGATGAATAAAATAGAACCAGAGGCATGGAATAGACTGACAAATCTCAGAGGGAAGAAGGGAGAGGGGGCAGGAAGAGATTAACCAAAGATATTATATGCATATATGCATTACATATGGACATAGACAACAGGGTGATGAAGGCCTGTGGCAGGGTGGGAATAGGGTGGAGAGGGGTGGTGGGGGAACAGGACATCTTTAATACACTTAACAATATTTTTTTAAAATTAAAAACAAATAAACAAAAAAAGACGCTAAACAAACAAAAAAGAATGAAGGTGAAATAAAGAGATTTTCAGAGAAACAAAATTTTAACAAGTTTATCACCGGTAGATCTACACTAAAGAACCTGTAAGAGCATTAAAAATTATAAGCTAAAAAGGAAAGTTTGTGCTATACAAAGAAGTGGTAAACAAAGTAAATTACTTTTAAAAATAATTGTAAATGCAGCTTTGTTTAGAATTGCCTAAAATAATGTATAATTTGTTGATCAAAAAGAGAATAATTAAAGTACTGGACAAGAATATATATGTATTAGGATAATGAACAGATTTAACATGTTTTATCATCTTTATATTGTCTAGAAGAGGGAATTAATTGGCCATGCACAGCTCAGTCATACATACAGTCTTCTTCTCACCAAGGGTGATCCAACTATTACCACAGCCGAGTACCAAATCTGCCACAGCAAAGGCCAATTCTAAGACCTAAGTATTTGCTACCCAGGGACAGATTGATGACATTGGACTTCTCTGAATTTGAAGAGGCCAGTGTGTTGATATAAAAATAATAGAAACTTCCTATTTATGGATTGTTCTTCTCTTCTTTAGCACTTCTGCCAGGCTAACAATTCCTGGACATACAAAATGCCTTACATATCATATGATAATTTACAGTATCACCTCCAACCATGGGACATATTTCACAGCAAAGGACGTGTATCAATGGGCGCAATAGCTCAAAATGCTGTTCTAGCTGAGGGAAAACACCCAAAGAGCTTGGGGTACTTTCTATAAAAATGCAGTATATGTCTTAAATCACAGGCCAATGTCTAATGCCATCTTCCTCATAGTAAGAATACATAGATCAGTAATCTAGGATAAGGTTGGAGTGTTTCATTAAAACATCTAATAACTTACTAGGAGAATGTTTGCTTCCACCAAAGGACATTATCATGGTGTGATGAATTAAAAGCTGAGATCATCCCTTACCTATCATCCTCATTCCACTGAGCCAACAGTCAGGGGAGGGGGCCACCATTACTACTATGCAAACAATATAAGAAAGCAGGTAAGTGTAACCCAAAGATTCACTGGGTTCAATGAAAGTGTAAAACTGTAACAACCAATAAAGTCAAGGTCATAAAAGACTTAGATCTTGTAGGAATTAAGGTGTGGATCACCCTATCGATGAAGAACCCTATCTAGCTGAAGTGCCAGCAGAGGTAAGAGGATCATAGAAGAGGTGATGGGAGAAAACCATGGCCAGCTACAGAGATGGGGGCTCATTTTACTAAGTTGTTTCCTTTTAAACTTTCACCCTCTCCTATCTTACAAGACTGGTGGTAGCTCAAGCTTTAGATAGGAATATGACTAAACTGACATTGCCTCAAAGTGATACAGGAGATGTGGTGACTTCACACCTCTCCTGTTTGGGGACATCAACTTTACACTGGAAGGAAGGGTGAGAGTAGCTGCTACGAGGCCAATGTAGTAAGCCATGCTAGATTTTCTCCATTTGTCCCTCTACATCCATCTCCACTCATCTCCTCTTGTTTTCTTCCCCACATCAATGTGCTCTGTGCCCTCAGGCTTCCCAGCAGAATTAAGCTAATTGCAAGAGATGGATGTAAAAAGTGAATTTATCCCTTTGTTTCCCACCCTGTGAGTTCACTCCAGATTGGCTGTGTCTCTTGACAGAAGGTTATTATCCCTCTCAAAACAGCTTTACCTGATGCTCACTTCTTCCAGACTCTGGGAACCTCTCCTTCCCTTGTCCATCTGGGCCTAGAAGTGGTGAGATCTCTGATACTGTAGCCCTGAGTTCCGTATAAACCCTAATGGGTCCTCTACACCAAGTCCACACCTTTGGAATGAATCCTTTTATAAACTAAGTGTTGTTTAAATTATCTTTATCAAATCATTTTGGTTTTGATACAGTTAATACATAATACAGAGAAAGTATTACAGCTGAGTGAATTTTTAAAAGTAGAGAATGCCTCATTTCAAATAAGAATAAGATATTAGATTTTCATGGTGACCTATAGAAGTTTGTTAAGAATTATTGTCCTGGCCAGTATGGTCAGTGGTTAGAAAGTCTGCTGGTAGATGAAGGGTTGTGGGTTTGATTCTCAGTCAAGGGCATGTACCTGGGTTGCGGGTTTGTTCCCTACCCTCAGTCAGGGTGAGAGCAGTAGGCAACCTATCAATGTATCTCTCACATCTATGTCTGTCTGTCTGTCTCTCTCTGTGTGTCTGTCTGTCTCTCTCTTTCTTCCCCTCCCTCCCTTCCACTCTGGCTGAAAAGCTATGGAAAAAAATATCCTCATGTGAGGATTAACAACAACAAAAGAATTATATACTTCTATTCTATATTTAAATACCTAGCCTATAAACAAAACTTTTAGAAATTTTTATATACTTAGAAAAAGTGAAGTATTTGTTGAGAAAATCACTGAGTCTAAGTGATTTTTTTCTGATGAATTAACAAAAAGTCAGGCACTTTATTTGAAGAGTAACCTCCCCATTGTCACAGTCTCCCGAAGCCACAGATAGTTTATTTCCACAAACATCTCCTGCATCACACCCTGTGAGAGCCCATAACAGCTTCAGTGTCTGGTTTCTCGTCCTGGATATACAGTGTGGCTGGCTGTTGACTATTCATCATTATGATTTCAAAGGACGAAAAGTTTGCTCATGTGGAATGTAGGTATTCTTGATCTCTGAACTCCATTGTTCTGAAGCCAGGGGAAAACATGAGAAAGCTGGCGATACTAAACAAATCTGATCAGGTCATGTCTGGCTTCAAAGAAAGATCAGCAACTGACTGCACAATAGTCTACAATTTCCAGTATATTCTCTCTAAGCATGAAATGTTGATAATTAACTGCCTACTATTCTAAGCTCAATTTACTGCCTTTTTATTGTAATTTTAGTAAAATTAAATAATTGTTCTTGTAAAACATTTTCTAATGACATTGAAAATATAAAGTAAGCGATTTTTCCCACAATCTTCCCATCTTCCACTGAAACATGAAGACTAAAATATATGTTCCACATTACAAGAGTTTACTGGGAAGAATGTTAATGAAGAATGCCAAGAAAACTTTATGCTAACTTCCAAAACATAATAATAAATAAGGGAAACTCCAGTTTCAACGAAAATCTTCAAATCAAAAAAATCAAAAGTATTTTCAATAGATGAATATTTACTATGAGATCCTGGTAATGTTTTTTGCAAGGGCATCTTTTTTTTTAAGCGCAATGCAAATGATATTTTGTATCTGGTCCCCTGTTGATTTATATCAGTTTAACTGCCAATAGTTTTAAATTCATAATGAAACTGCACAGATCTCAACTTATAAATATTTATCTATACAGTTAACAACTGTGAACTGTGGTGGTGTGTCATACTGTAAACACAGTCATGGAATATTGGTTCATTTTGAGAACAGATGTTGGGCCATCACCATGATGGGGCTGATTGAAGGAGACACTGTAATGATTTAGTCCCTTTCTTTCTAGCAACTTTTAAAAGACATAAGTAAATCTAGGGAAAGCAAAACTTGAACTTGCCCTACTCTTCATTTCCACCACCATGGCAGACATTATTAAATGCTCCTAGAACTCATCAGCACTCTGACTAATCAGCATCAACTGACTTTAAGACAAGAGCAAACTATTTGCTCCGTGTTTAATTTTTGTATTCTGCAATGGTTCCTATATAGTTTTGTGTGTAGCATATTTTCAAATATTAGAAAGGCAGTATGCTCAAAGAGATTAAAACATTGAAGCAATTATAAATAAGTTTCAACAAAATAATCTAATCTGTCACTGCCTTGTGGTGTCTAGTGGTATCTAGTGAAGCAGCCATAATTATGCAGTTATTCCCTTTGTACCCAGGTTACCCTGTAGGTAGCTATTTACAGTTGGTTCTATTCCTAGATTAAAGCTCTCTGCATCCATTGAATGTGCCATGTCCCTTTAGGCCCTCCTGGTACTCTGCTTAAGAGAACAACTCCACTACCAAGACAATGGGGTGTGATGCTGTCAATCAGCCTTTAAAAAGAACACTTTGGCCAATGAACAGTCACCCACCCCAAGAGGCAGAGAGAATGATGAGGAGTCTACTGGGTTTGCCAGGTGAACACAGTTAGTCCGCCTGGTTTATCTGTCTTATCTCTTTCAATCCTCTCAGCATCCCTGGAGAACAATGAGGCTCAGGGAGATCACCTCCTTCCCCACAACCCACAGCTGAGAAGTGACAGAGATACTCCAACCAGGAGATGTGGCGGACTCTGAGCCAGTGTGCTTCGCTCCTCTGCCACTGCCATCTGGTGACCAACGGAGTCCAGTCACTTTCTGCAGCGGGAGTGCACCTTAAAAATTAACAGCAACAACTGGCAAAATGAAGTTGCCAACATCATGCTTCCCACTGCCTCCATCAGGGTCTGTTCTATTGAGGGCAGGCACCCCCGTTCTGCGTGGACCTGGTGTCTGAAAGCACCAGTTCCTGCTGCTTCCTCCAGGACGTCTTCCCCTTGCAGGGTGATGACTTGTTGGAAATTAAGTGGATGATAGAGCTTTACGAACGTTAAAAGCCACAGTGCCACACAATGTGATTTAGGATTACTTAGCCTCCCACACTCACACAGGAGCAATTGTTTTATTCTCACTTGACAAGTGAAACAAATCAGGAAAGAATAGAAGGACTCTACAAATCTTAATTAAGCACCTTCATGTCAATTATATTCTAGACAGGTGACATACATGAGCTCATTTAATCTTCACAACAGATACCAAGTCTATATATTTAAATTCTCTGTGGCAATTTTTATTTCCATGTCATCTACTATGTGTTTAAAGTATTTAATTTGTTTATTATCTTTGTCCTGCCCCCCCCCCCCCCCGCCATTGGATGCTCCATTCCATGATGGATTCAAATTTGGGGCTGTTTCATTTACTGCTCTATCCACAGTAGTGCATGGTGTAGTAGATGTGCAGTAAGTACTGGCTGAGTAACTGAATGGAGGCTCAATAACTTGCCTGAGGTCACACAGCTTGGAACTGAGCCCTCTGTCATTTGAAACCACCACCACGTGAGCACCCTTGTATGACTCAGGGCTGGTAGAATGACAGAAGAGGCCCTCAGCAGGCAGAGGGCTGGGGTTGTACAGTAAGGATATGACTTGGCAGTGCATTTCACAGGGATAATGGCATACTTTGACTAGGGGTATCCTGAAATTATTGGTTCTTCACAATAAAAAAAAAGAAGATTCGTCTAGAGATAGCACCTCTATGACAAAATTTAGCAAACCCTCAAACTAATAATGGTCTTGATGGGATCATACCAGCAGGAGGCTCTACCCACAGTTCATCCTTGCTACTTCCCTCCTAGTCTTCAGCCCCTGTGTGGTTCAGATGGCTGCTATGCAATCAACAAATACTGACTGAGGGCCACCCTGAATCACCTTCAAGTGGTAACTGGGAAAGATGCATCACTGCTCCTAAGTAACTCACAGTCTACGATGAGGAGAAAGGCAGTGAAGGTTTAACATGAAGCACCATGAAAGTGATAACAGCTGCATACAGTAGGAGCATATACAGAAGGAAAGACTGGCTACCTGAAGGCTGCATCAAGGAAGACTTCAGGAAATAGGGGGCATGTGACCTGGCCTAAGAAGAAGGTCACTACCCCAAGGAAAAAGTAATCCCAAAGTTGCCGCCAAGCTGAAGCAGGGAATCTCGGGTTCCTGGAGCACTTGGCCAAACTGAGAGGTGACTAAACTCAGACCAGTGGTTTTCATCTGGCCTAAATGAGGAGTAACATGACTAAAGGGTCCCCTGTGTGCCAGGCACTATGCTAGGGGACATTTGACAATGTCTACAGACATTTGTTACAACTAGGTGGATGCCACCGACATCTAGTGGGTAGAAGCTAGGGAGGCTATCAATACCTTGCAATGTACAGAACAGACCCCCACCCCAACCCCCAACAAAAAATTATCAGGTCCAAAATGCCAACAGTGGCAAGGGCCAGAAAGCTTGGCTTAGAGCAAAGAGCATGAGCATTGAAGGCAAACAGACCTGGGCTCTGCCCCAAGTAGCCAAATGACACAAGGTGACTTAGCAGCCAAGAGGTAAATGACTTACCCTCACTGAGCATCACTGTGCTCATCAGTTAAATGGGAAAAGACAGGAGTCCTTACCTCACAACAGTTACTCTTTCTTTTTTTATTGTTTTATTGCTTAAAGTATTACAAAGAGTATTACATATGTCTCCTTTTTTTTCTCCCCTTGACCCTCCCCTAGCCTCCCATGCCCCCCAGTGTCTTGTGTCCATTGGTTATGCTTGTATGCATGCATACAAGTCCTTCGGTTGATCTCTTACCCCCC
This sequence comes from Myotis lucifugus, assembly GCF_000147115.1. Classification (NCBI taxonomy): domain Eukaryota; kingdom Metazoa; phylum Chordata; class Mammalia; order Chiroptera; family Vespertilionidae; genus Myotis; species Myotis lucifugus. The sequence continues at coordinate 3,011,215 of NW_005871131.1, forward strand.
ACACCCACCCCCCAACCCTCCCCAGCCTTCCCGCTGTAGTTTGACAGTCTGTTCGATGTTGCTCTGCCTCTGTATCTATTTTTGCTCATCAGTTTATAATGGTCTTAATTATCCATAAATGAGTGGGGTCATGTGGTATTTTTCTTTCATTGACTGGCTTATTTCACTTAGCATAATGCTCTCCAGTTCCATTCATGCTGTTTCATTCAGCAAACATGTCTAAAGGGTCCGCTACGTGCCAGGTGCTATGCTAGATCCCAAGACACTGCAGTGGGAAAGATTAATGCAATCCCCATCCTCATGGAGTTAGGCATTAAAATCAGGCACAGAAATGAGCCATAATCATCAAGGTATAGAGATGTTACTGCAGAGATGTGTTAGGGCTAAAGGAGAAACAAGAAGGAACATCCATCTGAGACAAGAGGGATGCAGCCCAGACCCAACTGCAGCCATACAGATGTTCTGTGAAGTGTCAGACAGCAAACACGGTCAGCTTTGTGGGTTGTGACCTCTGCCACAAATACTCAGCTCTTCTGTAATAGCACAAAAGTTGCCAAAATATGCAATAGGTGGGCATGGCTGTGTTCCAATAAAACTTTATTTATCAAAACAAGCAGCAGGCCAAATCTGGCCTTCAGGTCGTCGTTTGCTGACCCCTGTGGGAGGGGATGCAGGAGCAGTAAGATGGAAAGAGCCTGGGTTCATGAGTGATGGCAAGGAACCGAACTTCCCTGGCCAGGGCCCAGACACAATCTTGACATTAAAGAACACAATCTCTTCTTTCACAGAGCTTATATGTTCAATCCCTCAAGTAGTCTTCACAGTATCTTCTGAGCAAAAAAGGAGAGACATTATTTTCCACCCCTCTTCCCCTAATTTGATATGATACAAAACTGGAAATGAGGGAGGTTAAATGCTTCACCCACAGTAAGTTAAGAGAGGAAAATGGGGCCCAAATCCATGTCTAAGCTGGAAGTAACTTAAACAGTATCCAGTTCAGTCTGATTTTCCCATCTCACTGGTGGGAAAACTGAGGTCCAGAGAGGTTAACCTTTCAAGGTCACAAAACTAAGTGAGAAATAATGTACTTGTGTGGCTTGGGGTAGAAAAACAATGGATGTTGATATTTGTTTGTTTGAAATTGAGGAGGAAAACACAACTCTACTGTCTGTTTTCCCTATTGAAAAGATCCAGAGGTAAATGTGCCCTTCGATTTTTAAATCAATTTTTATAATCAAATCACGAAATTTTATGAAACTTGGAGGTAATGAAATTTCCAGAACTTTGACTGATTTCTGGAATTTATTCAGTTTTCTAGAGAAAAAAATGGAATGAGTAAGATATTTACACGTTCCTGTCAAATAATGGCAGCTGTGTCCCTCAATACAGCCCTTATTCTACTGAATCCTTTGGCTTTTGGAAATAAGATGGGGGAGGAGACTGTTAATTATATCTGAATTGAGATGCTAAAGGGGAGGCCTAAGCAAGATTCACCTTTCTGTTCTCAGTTTCCCCATATCTTTGCATAGGTTCTTCTCTTTTTTCCAAAGCATCTCACTCCACACCCTGAATTTAGAAAGATGAACATTCCAACACAGCTCCCACGGCAGGGCCCTGCACCAGGTTGCCACTCATGGAGTTACACATCTTGGGAGCATTCCCTGTCTTCCTCAGGCTGGCACACACACTCAAGTCAGGCTCCTAAATTCAATAAGGCAACATGCCTCTCAAAAGACAGAACTAGGCCCGGCCAGCGTGGCTCAGTGGTTGAGCATCAACCCATGAACCAGGAGATCACGGTTTGATTCCTGGTCAGGGCACATGCCCGGGTTATGGGCTCAATTCCCCAGTGTGGGCATGTAGGAGGCAGCCCATCAATGATTCTCTCTCATCACTGATGTTTCTATCTCTCTCTCCTCCTTTCCTCTCCAAAATCAATAAAAATATATTTTTTAAAAAAAGACAGAACTAGGACATGAAAATGTTAGAACACGAGAGCCATGCTGTTGATTTACATTTAAGCCATACAGTACATAGTGCAACTGTGTATAATATTCAGAAGCCTAAGCCTGGTATTCAAAAAAATATGGCTGACTGTGAAGTTCTGGGGTCGTAATCAAATACATGGGAGCTCACCCCAGGACCATTTGTCTCTTGACACAACCAACGTATAAAAGTCCACACTTAGCTATCCTCCAAATAGGTTGGCATCCATGCCTCAAATCACAGGGGTTCTGTGGTACAATATTAGCTGGAACAACTGCTGGCCAAATTTTTGATCCTCAAAACTGCAGGGGAAATGTGCCTACAAACCTTTTCAACACAATTTCAGATACACCAAATATGTTACCACCACGGGCATCTCAGGTGCAGAACACTTCTGCTGGCTTCCCAGCCCAGTGCCAAGGGGACCAGGAAGGCTTCTAGTGCAGGGATGTTTTTCACAATGAATAATCCATGATGACAAGATTTTAAGGAGGCAATCCATCTCCTCACAAAATCCGTGTAACTCCCTTGCATGTCTGCAAATCATCAGGCAACAACTGTACTTTTAAAAAATCTGTCTTAATAGTCTGTTCATGTGTGCATTTTCATATTCTGACATGTGCAAACATTTCTGCTCCTTTTCTTTCTTGTTGGATTACACACACAGTTCATATCCTACAATAAAAAAACTCAAAAGGAAAAAGAAAAACAACAAACTATGATCTCATCAACTAAAAGTAAACAATTTTTGGACCCTTGTAAATAACTCTCCAAATATTTGTTTCTCTCATGCACTCTTTTCCCCTCCCCTCTCCTAGGCAAACACAACATGCAGACATATGCATCCTAAAATGAATGTATACACTACACACACTAACCTGACTTTTTTTTTCACTTAGTGATATGTGCAGAATGTATTTCAATAAAAATAAATGCATATCTGTATTACCCCTTTTAATGGCTATGTGGTATTCCATTATGAGTATGTATAAACATATGTTTATGTACAACAAACCATTATTTATTCAATTAACCCACACACAGTCTTTCCTTTCAAAGAGCTTATATGTTCAACCCTTCAAGTGATCTTTACAATATCTTCTGAGACAAATGGAATGTCTCTTTTCCCTCTCTCATCTTCATAAATGATTCTTTAATAAATGTGAACATCAACTACCCAGATCCCTATATATTTGTCCAATTGTTTCCATGGGTTAAATTCCTAAAAGAATGGCCACACCAAACAATGTCAATATTTTAAATCTTCGGAAGCCCACAATTCCTGCATTCGAATGAGCGCTGGTCACAGCTCTTCAACAGAACTCTGTGATATAGAAATTTCTACTTCTGCAGTAGCCACTAACCTCATGTGGGTACTGAACATTTGAAATGTGACAAGGACAACTCCAGAACTGATTTCTAATTTTCTTTAATTTTAATTTAAACAACCACATGTGGCTAGTGGCTACCATAATCATCACACAGATGTTAGATCAACTTAATAATACTTGAACTCTTCAGAGGGAATTTGCCATATCAACCATGTCTCCCATATACATGTCTCTCTAGTGTTAGAGAGAGAGGAAGGGAGAAAGAGACATCATGAACCTAGGTATGTGCCCTGACCGGGCATGAAACCCACAACCTTTTGGTGTACAGGACGATGCTCCAACCAACCACCTGGCCAGCGCCCATACACAATCTTGACATTAAAGAACACAATCTCTCCTTTCACAGAGCTTATATGTTGAACCCCTACAGTGATATTCACAATATCTTCTGAGAAAAAAATGAGAGACATTATTTTCCACCTCCCTCCCTCTAATTTGATGTGATACAAAACTGAAAATGAGGGAGGTAAAATGCTTCACCCACAGTAAGTTAAGAGAGGAAAATGGGGCCCAAATCCATGTTTTCTGCTCTTCTTCCATTGTTCTTTGCTTATAGAATTGGCTTGTGTCCCCTGAACCTCACACACATGGAGTTCTGCCAAAACCTCAGCCTTTGCCTATGCTGTTTCCACTGTGTGTTACACTGGTCTAGTTCTTTTCACGTTGTCTACCTACCTACACTTCATCTTCCGAAGTTAGCTCAGATGCCACCTCCCTTCCTCCAGGAACCCTTCCCTGTGTGCATCCGCAAGGCCTGGGTCATGCACGTGCCCCATTCCTCAGCTCCTACAGGATTCTTCCCTCACCCCACGCATAACACTTCCCCTCATGTTCATAGATGCCTGTTCTGCAGAGGCAGGGGTCATGTCACTGTTGCTCACCTCAAGACCTTCAGCTACTAGCAAAGTGCTTCCCTCATGTAGTAAGCTTCAATAAACACTTGCCAGATCAATGAGTTAAAAGCATAATAGAAGGAGGAATCCCCAAAGTATGTTTGTTAGGAGAGAATATTCTAAGGTTGAAAAATAACCTAAACTAATCCATTAATCTGATACTCAAAATAATTAATAATCAATAACTAATATAAACAAACCCATTAAACAAATACTTATTGAGTGTCTGTGACGTGCCAGACACTGTGGATTCCAGATCCTGAGGGTTCCTTAGGTAATAAACGAGACACAACCACTGCTAATATCTGATGAAACAGATAATCAACAAGGCACCCAGTTATCAGTGGTGGGAAATGTGATGGAGATCAGCAGGGCAGTCAAAAAAACACTCTAGGGAATACCTACTTAGAAAGGGGTTATGGGAGAATTCCTTACATAGGAAACAACATATACAAACCCTAGGAAAGAGGGTGGGACAGTCAAGGGACTGAAATGGGGCCAGTGCGGCTGTTGTCTACTGAGCAAGGAGGGCAGTAAGTGGAGACGAGGTTGGGGAGGTGGGCTGGGGCAGAACACACAGGGCCTGAGGACCATGCTAAGAAGTTCTTGGTTCCTGTGCCCTCATGGCTAATCCCCAGCTCTCCCTTACTTTAACAGCTTGCATGTGTCGCCCTGTATTTTCTGACTATGTCCTCAGAACAGACTTCCATTCCTGATGGACAGAGCCAAGACTGGCCACTTTGATGATTTCCTATCATAGGCAGCACTTCCATCCTCAGGCCATTAACATAAGGTCCTATCTTAGAAAACCCAGACACTTGTCTGCAGACAAAACCTTAAGACTCCACTCTGTTTCTTCTGGCACCAGAGGTGTTTAGAAACCCCAGTAACCCAGTTCCCACTGCCTGACCTTGGCTCTGAGGACCTCCAACTCTACTCCATAGCCAACCCCCCCAATGTGTTTGAACCATACTCTTTTGCTTATACTTGTTCCTATGAGTAATGTCATTACATGGATATGTACTAATTAATTTAGAAAAATGAAGTTATTCAATAGATCTCAATATGGATCTTACATTTTTTTCATTCAGTGGGATGTAATTAAAATCTCTCCATGTTGCTATATAATGTATCTAATCTGTGGCTTCTCATCACAGTAGTCTGCTATATGTATTCCATCACATGTGCCCATCAAGGTGCTAGAATCCTATGTTGGCCCTATTGTCCATTACGCCAACAGCTTCACAGTTCCACTAGCCACATTGTAAGTGCTCAGTAGTCACCCAGAGCTAGCGGCTCCAGACCATTCTATTGGACAGCCTGGCTTGGATGGTTGCAGAACCAGGAACATAGCTCAGGTTGCCTCCCTCATCTCCTGGTTCTGTCCCACTATCCATGGCCCTCCTGTCGCAGCCCCTTACAGAATCTCAGCAGACTGGAAGGTTCTTTGACACTTCCTTGCACTGAGCTGAAAGGGCACTGGGGAGCCTGGGACAGTCTGACTAGCTGGCCAGCTTTGGATGCTAACTAACCTTTTGCTCTGCACCGAACATTTTTTCTTAACAAATGAGAAACTAAAACTTATGGGAGGCAGAAATATTCAGCATGTGTAAATAGTTACATAAGACAAAATAAAAACTTGCTACAACACCTTCAAAGAGCTGGCCTTATTATAAATGCCAAATTCTTATCATTCCTTCAAAATTATTTCCCCTATTAAATGTGAGACCCTCCATCAAAGCCACATTTGCTCGTTTAGTCAACCGCTCTCCTAGCCTTGGGCAGCGCACGCTTTTCCACTTCTTCTCATGTAACCCCCTTGGCTACTGTGAAAGCTACAAAACCCACTTCAAAGCATGCGAGAGGCGGCGACAGGATCTACGAGACCAAGAAGAAAAGATTCCGGGGATGGGATAAGATATGAATGTTGGAGAGGAAGATAAAAGCGTACTGAGGACATCTTTGCAAATGCAGGAGCATGAGCAACTTGTAGATGAATCAGAATAAAAACAAAAATAAAATTGTATCCCTGGCATCCCAACCAAATGCCTTTTCCCAGAACCTGATTATCAAGTATCCTAAAATTCAGGCGATGCAAGTTAGAAAAATGCTCATTGGTTGTGAGACATGCATCATCAAATCCTCAAGATCACTTCATTTTCTCCTTCTGATTCTCTTGACAACCCCACAAAGTACACAAAACTGGTAATAGTATGTTCATCTTGCAGGTGAGAAAACCATGACAATTCCAGCTTGCAAATTGCCAGAAATACGGTATCTACCAAAGATTTCCTGCTACCAATTCTGAAGTTTTTGCTATATGTTGTTGCATTTTACTTTATTTTTCCTTTCTGAAGCATGAATCAGATTCTCTACCTCTTCCCTTTCAACTTAAACCTACAGTGGCCAGGCTTCAGAAAAGAAAGTCTTTGAAATCTGTAGGTTGGGCATGAAATAACTAAGAAAAGAGAAAAACCTGCTGATGTGGTCCATCATTCTATCAAAGTAGTTAAGTAGCAGATGGCACGTGTAAGATACAGGTGGGCTGCAAATGACAGCCACGTACTTAGGAGCCTACGTGAAAGCTGGGTGAATATTAAGCTCTACTCGCCTTTCTCCATGCCCCGCATGAGAGCATCAATCCTGGCCTTCTCCTTCCCATCAAACTCACAAACTGCAACCCCACCCGTACCTGGTCAGACCCCGAACAGAGAATCCAGCTGTGGCATTCCAGAATTCTGAACTACAGAAACCGAGAGAGTAAAGGAGAGATGTGGGAAGCTGCCACATTTGGGGAAATTATTATGGTAACAACAGAAAACTAACACAGGAACTTCCTCCAGCAGGCCCTGAGACAGAGTTTGACTCAAAGCTTTTACCTGGGCAGGTGATCCCCAGACACTGGTAAGAGAATGAGGAAGTGAGCCAATAAGAAAAGAAAACGCATCCCCTTTGCAGGTTACTCCTGCGGGGGATGGAGGCTCAATCCCACTGAACCTCTGGGAGACCTACAGAAAGTGCCTCCGCTGTCCTCTCCGAGGGGAGAAAGCCAGGGCACTGACCCACCTGCTCCCACCTGGCCTGCGCCCAGGGGCATCCCCTCTCCAGCCCATTCTATAGTTTCTTCTACTTTACAGCCTCTCCCCTGGGAAAGGAAAGCCATCTGATCAATTAACCCCTTGGAAAGCAGCAGAGACTGAAATCTTACTCCTTGGGTTGGCTATGCACTTACGACATGACTTACAGGGAATGAGGAATGTTTCACCTTCTCAACAGTACAGCTCAAATGGAGGAAGTTAGGATTGTGCTGATGGGAGAGGCTTTCCCAGTCTCCCTACTGCCTCATCTCCATCCCTGCCCCCTTGTACATCTGCTGGCAAGATGTGTCTGACCCAAGCCCTTCTGCAGGTGTGCCTCTTCCAGTGCCACAGCTTTGTGCGAACAGGTGTGAGCCCCATCCAACCTGTCTGCGTGGCCTCTCTCCACGCCACTGTGTGCATCTAACCATGTGGGGCTTCTCCAGTGAAAGTCACATCCTATATAATAAAACCCTAATATGCAAATCAAATGAACGGCAGAATGACCAGTCACTATGACGTGCACTGACCACCAGGGGGCAGACACTCAATGCCGGAACTGCCCCTGGTGGTCAATGTGCTCCCAAAGGGGGAACACCGCTCAGCCAGAAGCCGAGCTCACAGCTGGCGAGCGCAGTGGTGGTGGTAGGAGCCTCTCTGGCCTCTGCTGCAGTCCGGTGGTAAGGAGTGAGGGGTCCCAGACTGCGAGAGCCCCGAACTGCGAGCTGAGGGACTCCCCCGCAACCCCCCTTCCACCCCCCACCCCCCAAGCCCTGCCAAGTGCATGAATGTCGTGCACCGGGCCTCTAGTTATAAATAAAAAGCAGTATTCTTGTTCACCAATGATGATGACAATAAAGTCAAAGGACAGGACTGAGTGCGTGGGGACATTCTGAGGATGTGGGAGACCCACGGAGAAACTGGTTCCTTAGCAGGGCGTGATTGTGTCTCTCAGATAAAATCTCACTCCTGCACAATTCCATTGTTTCAAGACAATTTGAATCTCACCTTTCTTCAGATAAGGCCGAGATTGCAAAACAAGGAGCCTTTTACAGCAAGAATAACCTGAATTGTTCTACAGAGTATATTGCATCTGAAAACAGTATTCCAGGAGCAAGCAGAGCAGGTCTAGGGGAGAGGCCTGTTAAGTTACCATGAAAGGGACCTGAAAACATGTTCTGGTGTCTAGTGTGTGTGGCAGTGCAGGGAAGGTCCTGGATGAGACCCTGCTTCTCAGAAATGGCAGATTGCTCAGAATATTAATACCGGGGCTAAAGTCTCATACACCACTTAGCACCGAATGCTTCAAGTCCTACTTCTCAAAGTTAAGTTTTGTAGGACACAAGGGGTTTCCACCCAGTTCCCACCTATGCCCAATACATGCTTGTTGTTTTCTATTTTCTAGACCCTGGGCGAGGCATTCTTTAGGTAATACTCATAACCACCTTCCACTATTATTATTAAATCCATCTTACAGACGAGGAAAGTAAAGTCTCCAAGAGATTAAATCACTTGCCTAACTAAGGTCACAAAGAACTAAGATTTGAACCCAGTCTGCCCTGCTACTTCGATCCCTGCTTCAAACATTTCCCAGATTCTAGTGTTTACACTAGAACATGTACAGATCAGGTACCAAGTGAGGTACCTGTGGGGTGAGAGGTTCTCTGCATCACACCAGCCCTGCCTGAGCCGCAGCATCCACACCTGGACACTTCTGGAGCTCACCCAAGAAATGGCAGTCCTTGGGAAACATGTTACTATAAGAATAACCGTGAATCCAATCTCATATATTTAGAAAAAAGTCAACTATTCCCGAACTTTGGTTGAGGCACTATTGTGCAGAGGTTAAGACCTTGGGCTTAACACCTTTTGAGCTCACCTACTTGTTTCCAGCGATTACTAGCCAAGTGGCGTGTGGAGCAAAGCAATCCCAGTTCCCCATCTGTCAAGTGGGCCCATGTATATATAGTATCTGCTCAGGGGGCTGTTGTGAGGATCAAATGAAATCATGCACGTAAGAAGCTCTGCACTCTGCTTGCAACATAACAAGCCCTCAGTTGTGTTAGTCTCATCATCATCGTTATCACCTTATTGTTGTCCAGTTCTTTGTTTTAGTGGCGAACCTCCAGACGCTGAGGACTCAGCAATGCCAGCGAAGTCACAAGAACTGCCCTCCAGCTTTCTAACTGGACAAAGCCCCAGACCTGGCCTCTCCTTGCTGACCTTTGGCACCAGCCATTGATTGCTTGTCACCGCCTCTCTCATGGGGCATCACACGTCTGGGAGATCATGAGTAAGGTTTAAAATCATGATGGGACTGTTGAGTGGAATTCCTTTTTTCTTTTGGCAAAGCTGCAAGGCCTTGCAGAGCTGCTCTGGAAGGACACCATACCCCAAATGTTTCCATCCATTCTAGTGACATTCGTGAAATACACACTCTTGGCTGGTGCCTCCCAGAGGAATCAACCTGGCCCCGCCCTGGAGGAAAGCATGGTGAGGTGCCTTTCATCCCTCCAGCGGGGAGCAGGACCTGGAAAGAGCAAACAAACCCTCAAAGCCAGAATTCAAAACAAGTGCTATCAACGTCCACGCCTAGATGAATCCTGTCAGCATCCGTCTCTTTCTGGATTAAATATTGACCAATTGTGAAGTGTTGTGACACAGATAAGATTTCTATAAAACACACAGTACAACGGTACAAATGTTCTTCTTTCAAAGAAAAAGACAGGCACACAGCCGCTGATCCTTGGCTCAGATAGATCCAGGTCTTAACGCTGCCTGGCTCCTGCAGGTACTGGCAGGTGACCTAATCATCTATCTAGCCTCGTTCTCCTCATCTGCAAGATGACAATGTCACAGTCACCCACCTCAGAGGGCCGCTGTGCATGTGGAGGATGACAAGGCGGTTAAAACAGCACAGCACCTGGTATTCAAAAATTATTAGAAATGCTTCTTTGTATTATTTTTATTTATTAAATTGATTGGGGTGACATTGGTCAACATGAACATATAGATTTCAGGTGTGTGTTTCTATGTCACCAGATCTGTATATTGCACTACGTGCCCACCACCCGAAGTCAAATCTTCTCCTGTTACTGTATATTCGGACCCCCTTCCCCCCACCCCTTCCCTCTGGCAACCACCACACTGCTGTTTGTGTTCATGAGTTTCAGGTTTATATCCCACATATGGTTCTTAGCTTTCTGACTGACTTATGTCACTTAGCATAATGTTCTCAAGGCCCATCCATATTGTTGCAAATGGCACTACTAGTATTTCGTCCTTTCTTATGGCTGAGTAGTATTCTGTTGTGTATATAGCTTCTTCTTATTAAAGTGCCTCAAACTCATTAAACAGATTCACTGGCAAAAATTCAGCAAAGAAGCTACTAATGGATTTAGAAAAGGAATAATAGGTTTCTATTTTCTAATGTAAAGCTTTCAAAGTTAACGTGAATAACTTGTCTCTGCAAATCCTTAAGTGTCCCTGTGTCCACTCGGGCATTGAGGAAGGGGTTCGTCTTTGCAGAGACCAGAATATACTTCAAGGCTGCCATTGGTGCGGGCTGATGTGGGTCGCCCCCTGGAAATTCACTTTTCTGCATTAACTTTCAACGGTCCTCCTCTGCTGGGCACTTGGGGCTGTGGTTTGAAGTAAATGCATTCAAATAAACATCTTTTGGTGCCAGAACTGCCATGGGCACATACTTTTCCTTCGATAGTCCCGGGAAGTGGTTTGCTAAACGATTGTTCTCGATTAAAAACTCATGTGTTTTTTCAGTCCAATATGGGTCACTGCTTTGAGTGAAAGATCCCCTTGACATGGCAAAACCTCCACTTGTGACATGCCAGTGCCAAGTATGTCTTAACCAGATGCAGCCACTGAATTCCATGTAAAATCAGATAATGATGGTTTTCCCCCTCTCTGCTGAGCAAATATCCTCGGCTTTTAATCAAGTCTCCATAGGAAAAACCTCTATGTAAATAACTCCAAGCAGTACAACGGGTTTAAAACTACGGTTCATCTCAACTTTCCTGACCTCTGACTGTTTAATCTGAGAAGGACCTGTGCAATACCAACTCCAAATAAAGGGACTACAATATTTATTTTGGCAGATATCATAGAGATATAATAGAAGGACATGTGGTGAGTGGAAATTCCCCACCGCACACAGAGAGTAGAGAAAGGAGAGGCTCTGGAGCCCGTTTCTGTTGTCCCGCTTGTGGGGCAGCATCTATTGGATAATGATGACATTAGGACTGCGCAGACACGCGCCGCTCTGAAACGCTGCACCAGACCCCGCACTCGCACAGAGAGCTCCTGCCCTACCCCTCTGGAGGCCGAAAGGGTCCAACGGCAAACCTGGGAAACACGAGACTTTTCAGAAGGGCTGGAGCCTCAGCCTGGCTTCATTTCCTTTCTTGTGGGCACAATTTGGGTGTCTGCAGTTAATTATTTGCAGATGCATTTCTGCTGCATGCAATGGACTGAGTTCCCAATTAGGCTCTTGCAGGTGTAATTAGCAATTTCCCCCTCACTTTGAGGGGGCAAGTGGATAATTGTGCCCATGAGGTGGCAACGGTTCCTGACCAGGTTGAGCAGAACGCTCATGGCTGGTTGCTGGCTGGGTATCTAGCTTCATGAGGCGGTGTGCTGGGCACCGAGGAACAAGCGTTGGGTGTGCACCTGGGGCAGAGAAGTCGAGTGCTGCCTGGAGGGCAGGTTAGGAGTTCTTCAGTTCTTCATGTTCATAAGAGAGCAGGGAGCCACGAGACAGCATCGAGGAGCAAGACCACAGTAGGCTCTCTGTGGCATATGGAAGTCACAGCTCTGGGCTGGTGACATTCTATAGTTTTTAAAAACTAGTCTAAGAGAGGAGTGGACCAGGACTACAGAATTAACCTTTTGTAGAACAAGAAAAGTAACTCAGAGAGAAAAATAAGTCTCTATTAACTTTGCAATAAACTTTATGCTTAGAGCACTTTCATATAAATCATCTCAAGTGAGTTCATATCCTATATAATAAAGAGCTAATATGCTAATTAGACCAGACAGTGGAATGACCTTCCAGAACGAGGTTCCAGTGGGTGGGGGCTAGGGGGGCTGTGAGGGCGGAGGCAGCTGGGGCTGCGAAGGCCTACTCTTGCACAATTTTCATGCATTGGGCCTCTGGTAAAGTTATAATATTCAAAATTTTAAATAATAACACTGAGTGCTTACTGTGTGAGATGTGTTTGTGTATACATGTAAGTGTAAGTGTCTTTAAGTAATGTTCTTCACAGACCACTTTAATTATTATACCCATTTTAAAGAAGAAAAATTGAGGCACTAGGAAATGAAGGAACAGGCCCAAGGTCACAAGGCTAGTAAGGACTAGAACCAGATCTCAAAGCCCGGCAGGCTGGCTCTAGGACAGGGGTGGGCAAACTTTTTGAGTCGAGGGCCACAATGGGTTCTTAAACTGGACCGGAGGGCCGGAACAAAAGATGGATGGAGTGTATGTGTGAACTAATATAAATTCAAAGTAAACATCATTACATAAAAGGGTACGGTCTTTTTTTTTTTTAGTTTTATTCATTTCAAACGGGCCGGATCCGGCCCGCGGGCCGTAGTTTGCCCACGGCTGCTCTAGGACATTAGCTAACTTGCCATTAAAGATGAGAAAACTTTCAAAGGAGAAGATAAAATCAGGTAGTTAAGGATTTGCTCTGCAGGACACAAGATCATTCACTTATTCATTCGTTTAACAATTCAAGGAGCATTAGTGAGTGCTGTGGTCCGGCCACTCTGTGAGGCACCAACATACTAGTAAGAGGGAGGGCAACAGACTTCTTGGCACATATGTCAGGTAAGTTTTATAATCTAGAAGTTTCCCTGGCTGCTTGTTTAATGTGGGGAAGAACAACTGGGAGAGAGTAAGAAAGAAGGAAGGAAAAAGAATGAGCAAAGGAGGGAGGGAGTAATGAAGTGAGAGAGAGAAGGGGGCAAGAGCTAGAGAGAACGAAGAAAAGGGGAAAAGGAATCCTTCTAAATTAATTTGTCTTCTGAAAACAAATCCCTTCGTGAGGGAGGGAGAGAAGTCACATTAACCAACCAGTGTGGTTATAGTGAGGAATGTTGAAGAGAAACCCTGCCGTACCTCCAGATGCGTATTTCTTGTTTAAATGCAAGAGCAGGTGTCCATGGGACTGCCAACAATTACTCCCCACATTGAGATCTGAGCACCAACATGGACCCAGGCTGCCTGGCCTGTGCGGCTGAGGAAGGGGTCAGTGCTACTTAGCATTAGAGTTCTGGGCTGTCGACCCAATGCACAGCAATGAGCTTAAAGCATCTCTGGATGGGAAGGGGCCACGTGCTGCTGAGCCAAATTCCACGGACCCTTTCCCTTGTTGATCAACCAACTACATTCTGTCATCTTTACTGAAGCCCGTTTTAAGAGCATAATTGCACATTAACCTATTGTTAGCATGAGTGCCTTAGACTGAAACTGAGGATCAGCAGTGGTGTTCCCTATCTTGCCATTAAAGATAAGAAAACTTTCAAATGAGAAGATAGAATCAGGTAGTTTGGTCATTCCTAAAGGATGACCAAAACCCAACAGAGCTCCAGAACTGGAAGAGACCTACCACTGCTGCCTGAGGAGGTTGGTGGTCATAGCGAGAACTGGCCCCAGGTGCATGCTAAATTCTTCCTCTGGAACCGTCATTCAATGCTCACAACAAAAGTATGAACAGCTATGAATCTACAAACCTCCTAACAGCTGATATACAGGGTGTCCCCAAAAATGTATACACACTTTGAATAATTATAAATTCCAATGGGTTAAATCTGAATAAAAAGGAACACTGGAATTCATAATTATTCAAAATTAGTATACATTTTGGGGACACCCTATATATTGGGAGCCTCCATGTGCCCTGCACTGTGCAAAGCTCCTTAAGGAAACTATATGACAACTAGAGGCCTGGTGCACGGGATTCCTGCACTGGGGGGCAGTCCCTCAGCCCCGCTTGTGCCCTCTGGCAGTCCAACTGCCGGCTTAGGGGAGTGGGCCTAAGCCAGCAGTTGGACATCCCCCAAGGGGTCCTTAGCGCTGCTGCGGTCGCCACCCCGGCTTCTGGCTAAGTGGCACTCCCTTTGTGGGAGCACACTGACCAACAGGGGGCAGCTCCTGCATTGAGCCATCTGCCCCCTGGTGGCCAGTGTGTGTCATAGCGACTGGTTGTTCTGCCATTCGGTTGATTTGCATATTAGGGTTTTATTATATAGGATGGAGACTATTTCATATAAATCCTTTTAATCAATACGATTGGCTGGGGCTTACAGAAGTCTAGCATCTAGCCCAGTCACACAGCTGGGAGCAGGACAGAGAGAGAATACATGCATGCAGATACGTTCACTTTGCCGCCAGCGTGCACGAGGCTTAAAAATGATCTCTCCTTTGATGTTTTTAGGGCCTAACTTAAAGCTTCAAACATATTTTCTTTTTTCTGAGAGGGTGTTAAGGACATTTCCACTGTAAACTTCCATTTGGCTTTACTGGTTCCATTACATAGCTGAACATTTATTCCACTGGCTTACTATAAAGCCAGGCAAGAGCACATTTTAGCTGTCATTTCTGAATTGCCCTGAGGTTTGAACTTGGTACAGTGCAGCCACTCAGGAGATTTTGAACTTGGCGTGGTGATAGTCATCCAAAATAATTTCCTTTAAGATCCTCACTTATTCCACAAAGACTTTAAAAACAACTAACATCTAGGGCCTGTTCCTGAAATCTATGCTGTTACAAGTTAATCTTCAAATCCCTCCACTAGGGCCAAGACCTATTACATCCCTTTAGTTAAATCATCCTTGGGTGGGTGGGGGAGAGCAACCAAAGAACTTGTATGCATATATTCATAATCCATGGACACAGACAATGGGATGGTGAAGGCCTGGGGCGGGTTATAAGGGGTCAATGGGATAAAAAAGGGGACATCGGTAATACTTTCAACAATAAATATTTAAAAAAATAAAATAAACTACCCTGTCTTACTATGACGTGCATGGCAATAGGGGCTGAGAGACCCTCTTAGTGAACCTGTTTGATTGTTTTTCTCCTCATCATCACAGACTCTGTCACCAGCCAGACTGTTCTTGACTCGCAGGAATTGTTAACAGTCATGTTGCCCGGCATCTCTAGGGCAAACCCCTCCCTTCACTCACCAGTCAGACATGTCTTTGCCAGTATCCTCCTGGCCAAACCGATGAGGTCAGGTACTGTATAGTTCTTTCATTTCCATTTTAAAAGACACAAAGGGCTCACTTGGCCTCTTTGTGCTGAGTTAGCAGACCCAAACTGGGTCCATTCTAATGAGACATTTTATGCCCACTGTAATAGAGCTGGCCTCGTAAGAAAGCTGGTCATGGGCCATCACCCATCTGAGTGACTTGAAGTGACCCTGGAGAGTTCACCTGCCCCAGAGCCTTCATTTCTCAGCATTCAAGTGGACTACATGTGATGCTCTTTGAAAATGCCAATATCCTCCCAGAGGAGCACAGTGGACAGCTCTTGTCTTTGTTGGCCCAGTGCCCTTCACATTTTGGCAAATGGCCTCCTTGTTATGCCCTGTTGTTCTGGTGAATATCTCAAGCATGGATTCTACTCCTTCCCACTTCAGGGTGGGTATTTTACCCAGTGTGGGCCATAGTACATATTCCTTCTCCCCTTCACCCCTGCCCCTCCCAGCAAATGACTGGTTCAGCTGTTTGTCTGAAGCCCAGCGGGGTCCAATAGAGATGAAGGGGACTGGAGACGGCTGTTTATCCACTGCATGGACAAAACCCATCACTAATAAGCAGGTCACGGAATTAAAAAAATAAACTCTTTTGGTACAACCACTTTGAAAACTTGTTTTTGCAATATCTGCTAAAGCTGAAAATAAATATATCTATGACCAAACCATCCTATTCCCAAGAGAAATATACATCTATGCTCACAAAGGAAACATTACAAACAGCAACACTATTTGTTATTGCCTCAATCTGGAAACAGCCTAAATGTCCATCAAGAAGAGAATAGATATGTGAATTATAATATAGCATGCCATGAAATACTGTACAACAATAAGAATAAACTATTAAACTGTATACACACAACATGAATGAATGTCATAAACATATGTTGAGTCAAAGAAATAGACACAAAGCAGTACATACTGCATTTATGTAAAGCTCAATAGGTGAAACTAAACTGTGGGGTTAAAAGTCTGGATAGGGGTTACCCTCGGGAGGGTAGTGACTGGAAGAGTGTAAGAGGTTGCTACAGTGATAATCTTGTAGTTCATGATCTTGATGCTATTTCATGGGTAAGTTGAGTTCGTATAAAACTCCTCAAGCTGTGCACTTAGGATTTGTGTTTTTATTTCATGTATGTTCACCTTAAATTAAAATTTGGAAAAACTCCCTTACTTCACAATGTTGCAACTAATGAACTTGCTACTAAAACAATCCTTCCATTTTGGGCTTTGGACTGTGTAAATGGTTACTACTTTTGGCTTCTCAGTTCCATCTGTCTTGCTCTCTTCTTTTTGCCTTTTCTCATTTCTAACAACCATGTATTAAATGCTTCAGGTATGACAGGTTGAGGGCACACAAGCCAGAATCTTCAGGTAATTCTCCTCATGTCTTTGCTGGCACCCATCCACTCACCTTCCACCAAAGGAGGGGCTTTATTAAGGCTAGAGAAGGGAGCTGATGATATGGCCTACTAAAGTTAATAAGCTTTCTTGAGACCCACAGATGTGTATGTAGTCCAAATGCAAAAGATGAGGCAAAAGGCATGGCAGACACTATTTACTACTGGTAAACTCAGTTTATCTTCTCCCTGGATGTAGCCAGGTTGCATTTTCCAGACCCCATTGCACTTAGGGAGCCATGTAACTAACTTCTAGTTAATGAAGTGTGAGTGAAAATCATGTAAAATTATTAGTTTCCTAGGGCTGCCAGAACAAAACACCATAACAAAATACCACAGCCTGGGGGGCTTAAACAACAGATATTTATTTGCTTTCAGTTTTGGAGTCTAGAAGTCCAAGATCGAGATGTTGGCAGGTTTGATTTCTTCAAAGACCTCTCCCCTCAGCACATTCTTTTTTTTTAATTTAAATTCTTTATTGTTTAACTAGAGGCCCAGTGCATGCAATTCATGCAGGGGGGATGCGGAGGGGGGGGGGGGCTCAGCCCTGCCTGCACCCTCTTGCAGTCCGGGAACCCTCAGGGGACATCCGACTGACGGGGAGCAAGCCTAAGCTCTCAGTCGGACATCCTTAGAGGTTCCCGCCATCGTCGCTGCACTCGCCAGCTATGAGCCCAGCTTCTGGTGCACTGACCACCAGGGGCAGCTCCTATATTGAGCATCTGCCCCCTCATGGTCAGTGTGCGTCATAGCGACCAGTCGTTCCACCTTTCTGTCGATTCGCATATAAGCCTTTTAT
>NW_005871131.1:3029534-3049337 GCF_000147115.1 Myotis lucifugus
TTTTCCTGGGTCCCATCATGATTGTGTGGGAGCAAGACCCTGTTAACTTGGACCCTACTTAGACTTTATGTGAAAGGAAAGAAATACTCCTGTATAAGCAAGCAAGAAAGTTCTATATGTATGAGGATTCACATGTTCAATGTATGTGTTAAAGTATTAGTTGGTTCCAATTATTATAAAGGCCAATGAATTTTTTTTTGACATTTTGACAAAAATCAGCCAGGGTGGAATGATTAGTTATGTTGAGGGTTCTGAGGGCGCCCACAATACTTTTATCATTTCCAGCATTATCACAAGCTTTACCTCAGTGTTTCTCAACATGTTATAACAGTATGGTATCCTAGGCCTCAATTCACACCTGCTAATAAAAATCTCCGTGCATCTGGAGACCTGCATTTTAGTAAGCCTATATGTCACTCAGATGGACACCAGCATTTAGGAAGCATCACCTTACCCAGTAGGCCTCTTTCTAATTTTAAATGAACACTGAATGGGTTATAGCAAAGCTGTTTTGCCTAAATGTGGTTAGATACCGAGATAAGGCTTTAGATTTTCTCCATGGGATTACTGAACATGTTCATTCTATTTCTTCTCTGTTCTAGATAAAATAAATAATTCTTTCTTCCCTTTAATCAACACTACTATACGATGATTTACCACTGGATCGAGGCTACAGCTGGAACTACCATTTGTTTACTATTATGACTTACCTTAGTAACTTTCCATTGAAATTACATTTACGTGGGTAAGGAACTTCACCCAAAGAGTTGTTCCTGACATCCTCATTTCAGGCTGTGAGCAGGTTTGCTTAGCTTTCAATGTCAATTTCATGTTGAGTCAGAGAAGAAGTGCGTCACCCTGAAATATTCTTACTCCATTTTATACATATGAGTCTTAGGATGGGGCATTTTCCACATTAGTTCTTTAGGATTTTAACAGTTGTTAACAAATAAAATGGTTCCGTGTTCAAAGTTATTGGGAAATAGAACATAAAAATTTATCACATTTCTTTATCTAATGAGTATATTCTGAACCTTTAAATATCCAAGAGTCGGATATACTCTGTAAAATTTCCCAGACTTGATTTGCCACCAAGTGTTTGTGTATCTGTGTAACTACTTATAATATCACTGTTCTTCAGAACACAACATCCATCTCAAAAATCTCTAATAATTATTATTTAAGATTATACCATGCTGATTTTTTTTACTAACATAGTTACTTCTAAATGTTTTTATATTAGGACCATAGGTATGTATAACGGTTCTTTTCAGTCCTGTGATAATATAGGCCATCTCTCAAAAGATATTTAAAGAGAAGAGCTCTCCTCTACAAAACTAGTATTTTGTCTGTGGTGATATTACAGAGTCCTAAAGTTAATGCAAAATGATGTAAACTGGAAAACTGCTATATTTGCTAAAGTTAGTGTCATTAACTACAGTGTGTAGTGTTTTTGTTGAAATGGCCTTCAGTAACCACCTGGTATGGATGGCAAGATGTGCCTTCACTTTGCCCTCCTGTGCCAGGGCAGGCCTGGGTAATCCATCAGGCACTATTCTAGCACCCTTAGCCAGTGTGAGCCTCGAAAGGACTACAGACACAGTGCTCCAGGAAGTCACTGCCAAACAACCAGAACATGGCTCCAGTTGGCCTCTACTACTGAGTAGTTATAATTTTCAAGAGTCTGCCAGAGTCTAGAGTTAGAATGCACTAATTGGAAGACTAACTATTTAACTTTGGCAAGTTAGATAAACCTTCCAGTTCCCTCACGTGGAAAAAGAAAATATCAATAGTATTTATATTAGAGTTGCTCTGAGATTAAATGAGCTAACCCGTGGCGTGCACACAACAAAAAGCCTGACAACTACCATTGTTTAATAATTTTCTTTTCTTTTTTTAAAGAATAGTTCATTGATTTTTTTAGAGAGAGAGAAGAAGGAGAAAGGAGAGTGAGAAACATCAACGTGAGAGCGCAACATCGATCTGCTTCCTCCTGCACGCCCCTTACTGGGGATCGAGCCCGAAACCTCCTGTTGCATGGGACGACACCCAACCAACTGAGCCACAGCGGCCAAGGCTATTTAATAATTTTCATGTGCTGTTTGCTCTATTAATAAACACCCTCCCCCCATTATACAAAAGGCTGACCTGAGGCCCACAGGGTGTCTTAACCGTGTCAAGTTACTAAGTACAAGATTCCTGATTTCCATTTCGGCTGTCTCTCTCCTATGTTCATTGTGTAGAGAGTTTTTATTAATTGTATTTGTCAATTAGTAACGTATATCTTCCTATTTTATCTCTAACTACTTAGATCATTTTGGAAAGATTTAACATAGCTTTCAAATAGAAGGGCTGGTAAGGAATGTTCTGGACTGGGAAGGACTCCAACTCCTCTGCCCCATTCTCCTTGGCGCCAATGGCTATCATGGAAGACCCGGCTGTAGTGAGAGGTCACCGAGAAAAGCACAGCCTGTTTCATTTTAACAACAGCCTCACTTTCCTTGTTACTGACAATGCCCTCCTTTACATTAGCTGTGACCCCCAGATGGCTGCCTTAACCAAAGGAAGTAACACGGTCTAATTGTTCTGGATTCCTCTGCAACAATTCCCTCTTGGGTAGGGAGCATTCCTGGCCTTATGCCAATATATTTATTTATTCCCTCAGTGTGTTAAAAAAAGAAGAAATGATAAAGTCACATGGCCATAATTAACCCCTCGGTGCTTCTACCAGGGCTATGTCTGATTATTCATAAATGCCAATGCACACGTGGGTTAAGATAGGCACTGAATAATCTCTACACAAATTTAATCAGTTAATCTATCATGGGAAAATGTTGGGCATAATATAACTCTAGTCGTTCTTTTAATATGTCTATTTCCATAAAATGAGCAGACACCCTCTCTGAAAACCCAGTCCTACTCCTCTCCTGGTACATGGGTCTCTGTGAATTCTATATTTCTTCACCCCCAATACTGACCAAACCTGGACTTGAGACTGTGGGAAATGCCAGGCATCACTGGCAGCCAATGATAGGAACAAGAATAAAAACTCAGCTGCAGAAAGTTCCCGAATCTGTGATCAATGCAGAGCCCCTCATGAGAAATCGTCATGTGTGACTTTTGCAAACCTGTTCCACGCAGAAGCAGTGGTGGGAGCCACACAGCGTGGCCCGTGTTCGGTGCATCCATCACAGTGGTGGACGCGATTGAAACCAGCTGGAAAGCTGTCAGCCATTTTAAACACTCAGTTTGGATTACAGCTGTGCTACCAACTGTGACTATTTAGAAAAATCACTTAAACACTAAGAGGCATGAAAGAATAAATTCTGAACTTAACTTTTAAAGAACACGGCAGAAAGCTGCATAATGGCAGGCAACATTTAACCCTTTCAATCATGCCCAGAAACTTCCATGGCTAGCCAGGATGGAGCAGCCCACTACAGCCACCTTCTCTCACTGATTACAACCAAACACTCTGGACAAAACAGAAAAGCAACTTCCTGAAAGTGATGTGTCAATAGCAGTCTATGCAACTCTAACTCCAAGAGAAATCTTGTCTTTTTCTATAGAATTGGGGAAAGAGAGGCAGCTGAGCTCAAAGGAGGGCAGGGGAAATTCCCGTTTCCCCTCTTTGGTTCTCTCCCAGTTTTGCCACAAGGTGGGGGGAAGGGGTCCTAACTGTAGAGCTGTGCTGCAAAGGCTGGGGCAGTGGGCACCTAAGACACCAAGAGAAACGCCATTTTTCTCACCAGGACACTGAGGAAGAGGGCCCTGCACACTGCAGAATGTGGAGGAAATCCTGGAGAGGAGAGAGCCGAAGAAGAAAACCCCACAATTCTGTGTATGAATCAGGAACACTACCAGGCTTGTCGCTCAGCTATGCATGTGTCATGTAGATCTAAAGGCTTTGACAATGGAACTGGCATTGGAAGCCCCATTCACAGAAGCTAAAACAGAACTTGCAGTGTGAACCTAATTATACTGACTGCCTGCTAAGCAAAAAAACACAATATTCTCCAGAGGATTTTAGCAGGACCCAAAGTCTGAATTACATAGAATTTAGAGTTTTCAGGATACTTGACATACAGAAAAACAGGAAAGTGCAACCAATTTGCAAAGAACAAAATAACCGATAGATGCCAACACCAACATGATAGAGATTATCAGATAAAAGTTTAAAGCAACTATTATAACTATTCTCCTTAAGATAAAGGTTAAAACACTTGAATGTGAGTAGAAAAATATAAATTCTCAGCAGCTATACAAACTATAAAAATAAAAGTAATTAAAAAGC
This sequence comes from Myotis lucifugus, assembly GCF_000147115.1. Taxonomy (NCBI): domain Eukaryota; kingdom Metazoa; phylum Chordata; class Mammalia; order Chiroptera; family Vespertilionidae; genus Myotis; species Myotis lucifugus. Next base: position 3,033,829 of record NW_005871131.1, read on the forward strand.
ATTGAATGTCCAATGGCAGAATAAAAATAACCTTGAAGATAAATCAATAGAACTCATTCAATCCAGAGAAAAGGGAGAAAAAAATGTAAGGAAATATAAACACTGCCTCAGGAACAATATAAAAATGTGTTAAATTTGTACTAGGAGAGTCAAGAAATAGAGGACGAGTCTAATGTTGGGGAAAAAAAAAAGAAGCTTTGTTTTTTTTTAATGGCAGAAACTTCTGAAATTTGGTAAAATATATAAATTTCAAGAAGCACAGCAAACTTCAAACAGGATTAACTCAAAGAAAAACCACAAACAGCTACATCAAAACCAAACCACTAAAAACCAAAGATTTTTTTTTTTAATTCTTGAAAAGAGCTAGAGAAAATGGCGTGGTGTGTGGAAGAGAAGAATGAGTGGACTGACTATGTATCTCTCATCAGAAACCATGGAGAACAGAAGACAGTGGCACAAGTTCTTACAAGTCCTGAGAGAAAAATAATGTGATCACTTCAGCAGAAACAGGAAGTGTCCAAATCATGAACAGGCCAGAGCTGTCTACATGGACCATTTTAACACTGTGATGTAGGTTTCAGTCAGTACAAGAAGGGGGGTGGGGGAGGGGGAGTTTAAAACATCTAAATTTAAAGGGAAAAGTGAAATTATCATTTTCACAGACTACACGATCATTTCCATAAAAATCCTAGAAAATGTTAAAAAGAAAGGTACTAGAACTTGAGTTTAGCAAGTATACAGAGACAAGATCAATACATAAAACATACAAAAATAAAGTGCATTTCTATGTACAATGTACACTCAAAAACTTTTTAAAAAAATTATAACAGAATAATAAAGGTAAAAGAGGGATCTATCTATCAAAGAAACATATAAGACCTTACAATGAAAACTATAAAATGTTGCTCAAAGAAATTAAAGATCTAAATAAATTGAGAGGTAAACTGTGTTTCGGATTAAAAGGCTCAATATTATGAAGATGTCAATTCTCTATAGATTCAACCCAATCCAAACCAAAAATCAGATATATTTATAGAAATTAACAATTTGGTTTTAAAACTCATAAGGTAATGCAAAGGACCAAGAATAGGCAAACCACTTTGAAAAAGAAGAAAAAAGGTGGAAGACTTACACTATCTGATCTCAACATTTCATAAAAAATTATAGTAATTGAGATAGTATGGTACTGGCATCGACATAGATAAACAGATCAATGAAAAAGAAGAGAGTACAGAGTTCCAAACAAATCTACACATTTATGATCAATTGATATTCAACAAGTACAAAGGCAATTTGGTGGAGAAAGGATAAATTTTTCAAAAAATATTTCTGGCCGTAGCCAGTTTGGCTCAGTGGATAGAGAGTCGGCCCAAGGACTGAAGAGTCTCCAGTTCGATTCCGGTTAAGGGCAAGTATCTCATATCTCGGTTGCGTGTGTGGGAGGCAACTAATCAATGTGTCTCTTTCATATCGATGTTTCTCTCTGCGTGTCTCTCCCCTTCCCTTCCACTCTCTAAAAAAAAATCAATGAAAAAATATCATTGGGTGAGAATTAAAAAAATAGTTCTGGAAAAATGTGATATATATATGCAAAAAAACCCCACAAAAACTAATTTTTTATCCATACTTCACACCATATACAATATAAACCCAAAATGGATATGAGACCCAACTGTTGAACCTAAAACTATAAAATGTCTAGGAGAAAACTTATGAGAAAAATCTTTGTGTCCTTAAATTAGGCAATAATTTCTTAGCCATATTGAAAATAAAAGAAAAAAATTATAATTAGACTTCTAAAAATTAAGAATATCTGCTCTTCAAAAGACGGTTAAGAGAATAAAAAGACAAAGCCACACCAGAAGACAATATTTGCAAATCATACATGTAGTAAAGCAGTCAAATACAGAATATATAAATAACTCCCAAAACTTAAAAATAAACAAACAACACAATACAAAATGGAAAAAAACATCTTTAAAAACACTTCACCAAAGAATCTACAGAGGTGGCAAATAAGCACATGGAAAGAAGCTCAACTCCATTGGTCATTAGGGAAAGAAATTAAAACCACAATTAGATACCACTACATACCAATTAAAATGGCTAAATTAAGGAGACTGACCATACCAAGAGTTCATGAAATGTAGAAGAACTAAAGTTCTCATATACTGATGGTTGCAAAGGAAAGTGGTATAACCAGTTCTGAAAAGAGTCAGCAATTTCTTAAAAAGTCAAACATATCCCACCATATGACCCAGCCCTTTCACTCTTAGGTATTTACCCAAGAGAAAAAGAAATACTTCTGCATACAAACACACATACAGGAATGACCATAGTAACTTTGTTTATAATCCCCCCCAAATTGGAAACAACTCAAATGTCCAAAAATAGGTAAATGAATGAATAATATGCCAAGATTACTGGCATACTAGTCAGCAGTAAGAAGGCATGGCCTGTTGATTGGTGTACTCCGGACAAGTGAAAATAAAGAAGTCACAAAAGAATACATATGCACCACATAATTCTATTTATATAAAATGCTAGAAATTACAAACTAATTTATAGTAACATAAAGCAGATCAGGGCAGTGGGATGGAGGGATAGTGGAGAGGAAGGACAGATGGATTACAAAGAAGCATTAGGAAGTTTGGGGAAGTAAATGTCAAAATCAATCAAGTTTTACACACTAAAATACATGCAGTTTATTGTAAGTCAATCATACCTGAATAAAGCTGTTAAAATTTCAACTAATAAAATCTTAAATATAAAAAATCTGGCAGCAACCAAAACAATAGAGCAGCTATATTTTACTGGGCACTTACTATGTTCCAGGTGCTACATTAAATACTTTTTATAGGTTATACCACCTAATTCTTTTAGAAACCCTAAGGCACATACTATTAAAGGGAGTCTGAGATACAGAAAGAATATATTTGCCCGAGGTCACGTGATTAAAAAGGGGTACTGCTGGGATTTGTTCCAGAGTCAGTCATCTTAGCGATAATACTATGAGGAAACAGATCCAGAGAAGGCCACACAGAGCTGGGGATCCTTCCTAGATCTGTCTGACTTTAGAGCCCAAGCTATTCATTGTTCATGATACCACATCCCTCGTTGGAAACATCCTGACAAAGACATACTAGTCACCCTAGAATGACTATGAAACTTGTGCTATGAAAAGTGTGCTTTCTGGCCTCCGTAGTCAGCATAGATGGGGCCCATACTCACCCTCCCTCAGTGTGCATATAGCTAACAACTCTTGCATGAATGAAAGCTTACTAGCAACATTTTCTCGTGTTATAAAATGGAAGAAATTAAAGCTCAGATGAAGGTTAAGAAACTTGCTGAAAGCCACACAACAAACAAATCATGGTAAAACTGGCAGACAAACTCCGGTGGGCTAACTCCAGAGCTTGATGACTTTGGACTCTCTGAAAGAGATGCTGAAAATCTGCCTGCCAGAACATTACACCCTCTAAGACAACCACAAGTGACTCAGAGGTGTTGAAGGGCTGCAGATGAGCTGAGACAAGCTTATAAAGGAATGTGGCTGTCCTGTTCCAAGGACACACCATGAATGCTCAGGTCTCCTGGTCTCTGAAGACAATGCATTCCAAGCGCCCAGTCCTCTTGAAGAGTGGAAGGCCTCTACTGTTCAGCTGTCCAGCACCCCTGTTATCTCAAGGTTAATTATTTTCCTTTATAATTCACTGGAGACTGATAACTATTATTTCCCTGTCTAACACATACTTACAAGTGCTTTGGTTAAATATAGGTTGCTAGATATTGGGATCAACATTTTTTTTTTAGCTCAACTTTACCAAGGGCATTTGGACTCAGAATTCTACAACTACCCCAATTACCTCAGAGAAACTAACATGTGAACCGAGTAATACAAAGATAATTTTCTATTTTCTCAGGTTAAGATCTGGGAAAGGACAGGTAGGATCACAGGGTTTGCTGGCCTTTTCCCTGGTTAACGGGGAACTTCCAGAGAACAGAAGTGAGTTGAGGAGCTTAAAGAGATGAGTTCCATGCAGAAAGAAAAACATGTAAGAAAGACAAGTAGTGAGAGACAGAAGGAGAGATCAGAGCCCATGAATAAAAATATATGACATAGTTATAAGGCTCCAAAACCACATAGGACTGATAGGAGTTTTCTACTACCCATTACCCTCTTTAGAAAAACAAACATATTTTTATTGATTTCAGAGAGGAAGGGAGGGGGGAGAGAGAGATAGAAACATCAATGATGAGAAAGAATCATGGATCAGGTGCTTCCTGCATGCCCCCCACTGGGGATCGAACCCGCAACCCAGGCATGTGCCTTTGACGAGAATGGAACCCGGGACCCTTCAGTCTACAGGCCGATGCTCTATCCACTGAGCCAAACCAGCCAGGTAAATGACCCTCTTCTATAGCTATGGAATTTTAGCTGGTCTGTAGCCCTCAACTAAGGACTACATTTTCCAGCTTCCCTATCATGGGCTGTGGCCATGGGACTAAGTTTTGGCCAAGGGATGAGTGTGGTAGTGATGTACACAGCATCCAGACTGTGCCCTTAAAAAGAAAAGGAATATGTTGTTCCCCTGTCACTTATTCCTCCTCTGGTGGTTAGAGCACAGACTGGAGAGAGGGAGCTAGAGAAGCCATCTTAAACCAGGAGCTGGAAACTGTCATGTGTTGAGGATGGCAGAGCAATACAATCAAAGGGGCCTGGGTCCCTTTCACTGTCATTCCACCAAGACAATCCTAGATGACCTAGACCAGTGGTCGGCAAACTCATTAGTCAACAGAGCCAAATATCAACAGTACAACGATTGAAATTTCTTTTGAGAGCCAAATTTTTTAAACTTAAACTATATAGGTAGGTACATTGTTATTAACTTAATTAGGGTACTCCTAAGCTGGCCTTTGCTAAAAACGTCCTCAATCTGATTGAGGTACATTTGCTGAGGTCGACCCCTTCCAACTCTCTCATCCACACTCGTCTTGTATACTTGTTTCATCTATCTCCTTTCGTTCATCCTCTCTATATGTCCAAACCACCTCAACATACCTTTCTCAATCCTTGACACTACATCTTCTTTCACTCCACAACGTTCCCTAAAATTAACTTAATAAACTTTACTTAAAGTTTTAAGTCAACTTCGCACTGTACGTGCGCGCCCGCATGTGGTATTTTGTGGAAGAGCCACACTCAAGGGGCCAAAGAGCCCCATGTGGCTCGCGAGCCACGGTTTGCTGACCACTGACCTAGACAGATCGATGTCAGGAATAAGTAAACTTCTCTTATATCACTGACTGGATTTGAGGATCCTTGTGGTATAGCAGCCTAACCTGACTCCTAATTAATACACCAGATCATACAAGACTGATAATTAGGATAATGATATCAAATTATTTTGATGGAAAGGAGGATTTAATTTTACTGCAACAAACTCTTCTGGACCCACATCTCCAACCACCGGTTCAAAAAGAGATCAAAAGTGTGATTTGTGATCATAAACAAAAAAATCTAAAAAGTGTAGTCAAGACATAAAGCCAGCTCAATTTTCCCTTGCAGCTTCTTTCTGAAGGCTTGGAATAGTACACGTTCAGTGTGGAGTATTTGGGGGAGGACTCTTGATGCTGAAAAGCACGATTCTTCTGTTCCCTTAATCCCACTGCAAAAATGTGTGGCCCCAATGCTTTATGTCATACCTGTTGGCTCCTTCCTTTGCAAAGACTCTAGTTGTTACCTTAAAATCACACTGGATCATATTAGTTCTCTCCTCCCAATTTCCCTTCCTGAAAACTTGAAGCCTCCATAATATCACAATGAAGTATTGTAAAAATATAGGGTAACAAATGTTTTCCTCTGGGCTTGGTAAATTGGAATGGGGCAAGGATTGTGCATTTACACCCAATTTACTTCAGACCATATTACCTATAGAATAACTTGTGAGTGCTCAGATAAAAGCAAATAATGGAAACCAGGCCAAAGTAAATGAACATTTTTCAATTCCTTTCAAATATTAAATACTGATATATTCCTCCAGAAATATAAAAATATACAGCAGCACAGTCCATTTTCATGCAAAATGCAGTACACACACTCTCTACCACCACTTTTGAAAGGCTGACGGTATGCATTTTGTATATGTCTCCTCCCAGGATTTCTACTCCTGAGTACATAAGCAACAGAAATGTGCACAAATGCCCACTGAAACACCACTAGTAGAATGTCACAGCAGCCCTATTCATGGTAGTTCCAAAATGAAAACAGCCCAAACATCCATGAAAAAAAGGATGCATTTAAAAAGCAAACAAACATGGTATACTCGAGCAAGGGTCTACTCAAGTGGAATGACAATGAATTGACTACAAGTGCACACAACCATATGAGTGAATCTCACAAATGAAATGCTATTCAAAAGAATCCTGGAAGAAGCATACATTATGATTCCAAAAGCATAGTCTACAGTGGTAGAAATCAGAGAGATATTCTGGGGAGAAACAATGACTGGGAGGGTATGAACTCTTCTAGAGGGCACAGGTGTTCTGTGTTGTCAGCTGGGTGCTGATTACATGTGTGTTCACTTGGTGAAAATTTACCAAGCTGAAATCATTTGATTTGTGCACTTTCACGCATGCATGCTGTGTATCAATTTTAAAACAATTTTTAAAGGAATACATGAATCCAAAATATCAGATTTGTTATAATACCAAAAGCAAAGGAAAGTGAAAAGGTTGTTGCTACTCTCCATCTAAAACAATAACACTAAAGAATACTGTGAACATATCTATAAAAGTGGATATTACATCAAAGGACAAAAAACACACTGTAGAGAATAGACAAAAATTGAGAAGCAGAAAGGATCACCTTGCAGAAATATCTGCTAACAATACTTGGTTTGATGCTAACAAAACATAACTTCAATATCAATAGTTTTACTTACTCATAGCAATTTTCACTCTTCCACCTCACCATTAAAATTATTTAGAATCTATCTTTTACACTGGAAATCAAAAGAAGATCACTTCAGAATATTTAAAATCTAGATTATACATAGAAAACTCGAGTGTATTAGGCTTATGATGTCCAGATCACTGGGTTCAAGAAGCTTGTTGTGTGTAAAGGAGTGAGGGTAACTCAGCCTCTAGGTGTCCAACTTAATTTTTCAATACAGCAGCCACCTGCACTAGAAGTTGTGCAAATAGAGCAAGCAGCCTATGAAGTTCAGGCTGCCTCTTAAACACACATAAATTTGGCACAGAAATGTCAGCTAATACCAACCACCATTGTGAATAGAAAGGGCTGAGGGAATGTCTCAGGGAAAAGGGCAGCCTCTGAATGGGAATTGATTTTTGTACAGATTTAAGTTCTATCTATCCATCCACCTACCTACCTACCTACCTACCTATCTATCTCAGCATTGATTTTGATTTGGGGTTATGTTTATATGATGTGTTTTGTTAGGAGAAGAGATTTCAGAGAGATGGAAGGCTTCCACTTCCAAGACAGTCAGAGCTCATAAAGACATCATCACCTGTCCTGCCACTAGGACACTTAGCAGAAGGCTTGTGCAGTCTGTAGGGTAAATGGCAAAGCAATTAAGCAAGTGCCAGATCCACTGATTCGGACACCTATCTGCTCTTTTGGAGGTAACAGAAGCTCTTTTTAGGCATGAGCTAAAAGCCAGAAACCATGAAGAAACGATCGGTAGATATGAAGACATGAATGTTTAACTGGCAAATGCACACATACACACACACACGATTAAATGAAATATGCTGTAAAAAGACACATAACACATTCCAAGGAAATAACAAAGTTTTCCTGGGTTCTGTGCAACCCAGAAACTCGAGGTTCATCTGAGTTCTACTTAGTTTGGTTCACACTGTTATTATTCAAGGCATATTAATAATTGGACTCCAGAGCTTTAGCTTTTAGATACTTGTTCCTTATCTCTCTTGTTTAGAGGCTTTAAAATAGCTTTTATGATTATATATATACTAGAGGCCCGGTGCACAAAAATTTGTGCACTCTGGGGGGGGGAGACGGGTCCCTCAGCCCATCCTGTGCCCTCTCGCAGTCTGGGACCCCTCAGGAGATAATGACCTGCTGGCTTAAGCCCGCTCCCGGGTGGCAGAGGGCAGGCCCAATCCCTAGGTGCAGCCCCTGGTCGGGCTCAGAGCAGGGCCAATTGGGGAGTTGGGGCGCTGCCCCCTGTCATGCACAGAGCAGGGCGGATCGGGAGGTTGTGATGCCACCCCTAGTCACGCTCAGGGTACAGCCGATTGGGGGGTTGGGGCACCGCCCCGTCACACTCAAGGCAGGGTCGATAGGGAAGTTGCGGCGCCACCCCCTGTCACGCACAGAGCAGGGCCGATCAGGGGGTTGAGGAGCTCCCCCCTGTCACGCACAGAGCAGGGCCGATCAGGGGGTTGAGGAGCTCCCCCCTGTCACTCACAGAGTAGGGCCAATAGAGGAGTTGGGGCACTGCTCCCTGTCACACACAGAGCAGGGCGGATCAGGGGGTTGGGGCGCTGCCCCCTGTCATGCACAGAGCAGGGCCCATCAGGGGGGTTGGGGCTCCATACCCTGTCACACACAGAGCAGGGCCGATCAAGGGGTTGAGGAGCTCCCCCCTGTCATGCACAGAGCAGGGCCCATCAGGGGGTTGGGGAGCTCCCCCCTGTCACGCACAGAGTAGGGCCGATAGGGGAGTTGGGGCACCGCCCCCTGTCACACACAGAGCAGGGCGGATCAGGGGGTTGGGGCGCTGCCCCCTGTCATGCACAGAGCAGGGCCCATCAGGGGGGTTGGGGCGCCGCCACTGTCACACTCAGGGCAGGGCCAATGGGGAGGTTATGGCTCTACCCTGTCACACACAGAGCAGGGCCGATCAGGGGGTTGGGGTGCCGCACCCTGTCACACACATAGCCGCAGGGTGATCAGGGGGTTGGGGAGCTCCCCCCTATCAGGCACAGAGCAGGGCTGATCAGGGGGTTGGGGCACCTTCCCCTGTCAGGAACAGAGCAGGGCGGATAGGGAGGTTGTGGCCCTGCCCCCTGTCACACACAGAGCCGCAGGGCGATCAGCGGGTACGGGCGCTGCCCCCTGTCACGCTGATCCCGGTGCCGGGAGGCATGTTACCCTTTTACTATATAGAATAGAGGCCTGGTACACGGGTGGGGGCTGGCTGGTTTGCCCTGAAGGGTGTCCTGGATCAGTGTGGGGGTCCCCACTGGAGTGCCTGGCCAGCCTGGCTGAGGGGCTGAGAGCCGTTTTCAGGCTGGCGGGTGACTGAAGCTCCCAACCGCTCCTTTTTTTCTTTTTTCTTTTTTATTCTGGGCCAGCTTTAGCTCTGAGGCTGCTGAAAGCAGGTTTCTGGCCTTTGTTTACCTTCTGTATTTGATACAATGTTGCAGTCCGGCTGGCTGAAGCCTGGCTGATTAATGCAGGTTTCTGGGGTTTTGTTTAGCTTCTGTATTTGCAACATAGTTGCTTAGAGTTGCAGCTGAGAGGCTGGCAAGTCAGGCGGGGAACGTTGGAGTTCGCCATCACTGGAGCAAGCAAGCCTCCCTGTTCGCTTCAGTGCATGGCGGCCGGCCGCCATCTTGGCTGGCAATTAATTTGCATATCGCCCTGATTAGCCAATGGGAAGGGTAGCAGATGTACGGCTAATTACCATGTTTCTCTTTTATTAGATAGGAGATAGATATATATATATATATATATATATATATATATATATATTGCCTTTCCTGCCAACCTAACTTTCTAAAACTCTAGGTAAGCCATCTGCTCTCATTGAAATAGACCACAACCAAATTGCATTTTAAAAAATGACTCCATTGGATCACACAGGTATCACACCAGTGTTGGCCGTGGAAGTCTGTCCTATTAAAAGAGGACATAACAGCAAAAACAGCCAGGGTCTCAGGCCCCTTGCAGAGAACACAGTGCCTTTACTGGCAATCATCTTCAGGCTTAACCTGCTCTTTTATTACAAAAGCAATGTTTAGTCCTCATTTACAAATAAGTGATGGAGCCGGGTGTGCTTTAAAATAATTACAGCATAAGAAAAAGTCACTTGCTAAGAATTTTCTATTTTACTAATGCCCAACACGTGGATTTTTCATGGTAATTCAATCCCTTCATTTTACAGATGAGGGATAGATGGCCCAGGGAGATCATCAGAACTGTTAAATGTCACACAGCTACTTACATAGCTACTTAGTGACAGAACAGGGACGAGAACAAGGTCTCCCAGCTCCAGCTCTATCCCTCATGACCTCTGTGCAGCCACCCAGTGTCGTTACCAGATGGCCTGCACAGAAATGTAAAAAGTCCTACAAGGACCGATAGCAGAATTAGCGAAGAGAACGGCCTATGGATGCTTTTGAACTCTCCCACTTTCATGACCCAAGTTGCTCCACAAAAACAGGATCTCACTCTGCATTTGCTTGTGTTGAAGCCCCAGTGTTTAATGTCTCACTAAATGAGAATAAATGGATGACAGCATAGAAATTTATTTCAAAACTACTCAATAAAATATGTCCTGCATTTTTCTCCAGATTTTTTTTTCCGTAAGTGACTGGCAAATTCATTAACCTTGACAAGATTTCTCAAACATGGCACTTTTGACATTTGGGCCTGATAATTCCTCTTTGTGGGGGCTTCCCTGGGCATTGTAGGGTGTGCAGAGCATGACTGCTTGTGCATTATAGATGCCAGTGCCAATCCCTCCTTCCTCCTCCCACCCCCTGCCTCAGTTGGAAGAACCAAAAATAATGTCTCCAGTTATTGTCAAATGCTCCCTGGGGTGCCCAGTAGTCCCTGATTGAGGACAACTGATCTACAGATACAGCTACCCCCGTGCTGTTCATGAGACACAAAAGTTTGATGACTCAACCAGCTGCACATTAACAGATACATAAAGAAAGTGCTCGGGCAATACAAATTGTCTTGATGATACTTTAATCTGCTGACATTAAACAAACTCTCTCTTGACGACACTATGCTAAGTGAAATAAGCTCATCACAAAAGGGCAAATACTGCAGAGTTCCACTCACATGAGGTACCTAAGTATGCAAATTCAGAGACAGAGAGCAGAATGCTGTTTGTCAGGGGCTGGGGAGGAGGAAATGGGGAATACTGTTTAATGACTACAGAGTTTCAGCTGGGGAAGATGAAAGATTTCTGAAGATGGGTGGTGGTGACGAGTACACGACAATAGGAATGTACTTGATGCCACAGACTGCACACTTAAAATGCTTACAGTGATACCTTTTATGCTACGGATATATCGTACCACAATTTTTTAAAATGTTTATTTTTTTTGTCATTGCAAGCAATGCCTAATTCCATAAAGCTAAAGTACCTTCATATGCTTTTAAACTCTCATACAAAGAACCCAGGGTTTTCTGTTGCTGTTTTATTTATTTATTTTGGTTTGCTTTGTTTTGAAAATAAACTCCATAGCTGAGGAATCCAAAGACTAAGAAAATCTCCCTCTTAATTCCTGGCCAGGCATTCGTGGGCGGCGGCAGCAGCAGCAGCAGCAGCAGCATCGAGAGGGCTGAGGTGCTCTGCAGAGCGGCACGCACACACACACCAGGGCGCAGGCCCTTGGGGAGGCCCCCTGATTTAAGAGTCTTCTCCGTGTGAAACATAGCAAGTCCAGATCCCCCAAGGACCCGGCCTGTGGGCCACGTCGGCCCAGAGCCCTTCCAATTGCCAGGATGCTCTTGACAAAAGACGGTCTGGCACTGAGCGGCAAGGCCATTATTTTCATTTAAACCATACATGTCATGTCCTGTTTGTGAGAAACACGTTAAACAACTCAGAAACACATTCGCAATGGGCTCCAAAGTGGGATTCACATTCCTATGGGCTGGCGTACTGTAAACTGCAGGGGGAGGCTGGTGGGGTGGTGGGCTGGCTCGTCCACCCTTGTTCTAACAGAGGGCCCCTCTCCGAAGCTCAGCTGACAATGGGGCCTTCTCTTCCTTGTTTGATGTGGGTCTTACTGTTTTCTTCAAGTGCCCAAAGCATGAGCCACATTATCCACGAGAGGCCAGAACCTTGAATTTCTTTAAGATTCTCTCTTAATAATTTTTATTTCCACTTAAAAAAAAAGAGTAAGAATTGAGCCAAGGAAATACCCCGGAGGAAGATGACTGCCCCATTTCCACCAAATTGCAAGAGCAGATGATCCGTCTACCATGACTGAAAGGCATCTTGGAGACTGAAAGGCATCTTGGAGACGTAAACGACCCCCAATAAAACCAGAATCTGTTGTCCTTCTCACAAGACCATCATGGATGGAAATGTACTCACCTATCACACATAAGCTGAGAAAGTAATTCACTGATGGAAGAAATAACTATCAAACATACAGAAACTAATTCAGTTAAGTATAATTGCAATTTACTCTGCCGATCTCTTATTCAGCAAACAGACAGTATTTATATGCAAACCTTCAAGAAAAGTACATCCTCAAATATTAAAACTAGAACCCAAACCTAGGCCTTTGGCCAAGTCAAATAATAAACAGTGTGATAACCATGTCTGCTTTCGTGCTGTGACATTTCTTTAGGGGAGAAGATTTATCATTTAAACTGTACATATCACATCCTGTGGAAGTTTTTAAAAGTGGAACTATTTTCTCCAAATGCTAAAGGCAGATTAACTATAAAGAAAATGTGAATCAAACAGAATCAAAGTCCTGTAGAATCCATGAAGAGTATTTTTAAAGGAACCATATAATTAATTAGAACAAAAGTGAAGCCAGCAGAATTCCTAAAAGCCAAAATAATACCAACCAGGATTCACTGGGGAGGTGAAGGCAAATGATAGAACACTTCATTTCCCTTCCCTTGGGACTGACACTTTCCTTATTAAAGTATCCAAAGGTTCTGCAGTCATTTAAATGTTGCTTTGGCTTTGTGTAAAGGGATATCTCTGGCTCCTTAAATGCAACTGGTGAATCGTATTAAACTTGGCCATTACCCCCCAGGTCCTGTTCTTTCCTCTCCAGCATGTCTGTCAAAGAGATGAGCATCCCGCCTCTGAGGAAGATGAAGATCATGTTCTTCCTGGCATAACTAAAAAAGAACTTTATCTTTGCTTTTATTACAGATCCAAGAGGATGTCTGTCACAGGCAGAATGGAGTCTCCTGATATTAGCTACCGGCACCAAAACTAACCTTGGGCCTAGGGTTGGTTAAGAGATCCCAGTTTGGTTTCTTTGGACTCTGCCTGGCATGCAGGAGGCTGTTTGGTTCTATCAATGCTCCTGGGACAGTGATGGACAGCTCCCTGTCATATTCCACCCAAAGGATGGCTTAAAAGAAAGACCAAAGGAGATACTCTGGGGCTCAGAGAGAACTCTGTGGCCCATCATTCATTCTTCATCCACTAATTCATTACACACACACACACACACACACACACACACACGGTGGTGGTGAGTGCAACCACGATATATAGTGGTGCTGATTACTGGGGGGGGAGCTATACCCTAGAGAAATGTAAATCGATATCCACATAAAAACATGTACATATATATTCATAGCAGCATTACTCACAGCAGCCAAAGAATGGAAACAGCCAGAATGTCCTTCAACTGATGAATGAATAAACAAAATGTGGTCTATCAACGCAATAGAATATTATTTGGCAATAAAAAGAAATGCAGGCGGGGATACATGTTGTAAAATGCAGGAATCTTAAAAACACTATGCCGCATGATAGAAGCAAAACACAAAAGTTCACAAACAGATTTTGTTTATGAGAGACCCAAAGTCGGCAAATCCTCTGAGACAGAAAGTAGACGAGTGGTTGCCTTGGGCTGGGAAAAGAGGAAAGAGAGAATGACTGCTTAATAAGCATGGGACCCTGGCCAGGTGGCTCAGTTGGTTGGAGTGTCTCCCTGTACACCAAAGGTTGCAGGTTCCATTACTGGCCAGAGTATGTACCAGGTTGCAAATATTCTGTGTTAATTTTATTTGTTTTTAAAATATTTTTTAAAAATATTATATTAGGGTAAGAGGACAGAGATTAGCAGGGGAGGTTCTATTTTAGTTAATGTGATCAGAATGCCCTCTCAGATAGGGCAACACTGACGTACAAACCTGAACAACCAAACAGCTGTTTTCTCTCTCGCTCTCTCCCCTCCCTCTCTCTCTCCATTTCTCTCTCTCCCCCACTATATCTTCATAGCCCTCATATTATCATCATCATTGTAGCAAAATACGTATAACAAAAAATTTGTCTTTTTAACCATTTTTATTTACAATACTAGGGGCCCGGTGCACGAAATTCGTGCACTTGGGTGGGGGGGGGGGGGAGTCCCTCAGCCCAGCCTGCCCCCTCTCACGTACTGGGAGCCCTCGGGGGATGTCCTAGTGACGGCTTAGGCCCGCTCCCTGCTCCCCTTGGGGATAGGGTCTAAGCCGCAATCTGGCCTCCCTTTGTGGAGGTGACCAGGCTGATCAGGGGAAGGAACCAGCCCCATCACCCCGCTGCTGCAGCCACTGCCAGTAACCGCAGCCAGCAAGGTTTTTCCATCAACACGGACTCCAGTCCCTTCACCATGAAAAAATGACAACTTTCTTTAGGCATTTTCAAGATGTGTCTTTCATATAAAAATAATTTATTATTTTTTTTATCCTCACCTGAGGATATGTTTCCATTGATTTTTAGAGAATGTGGAAGAGAAAGGGAAAGACAGAGAGAAACATCAAAGTGAGAGGAACACTTTGATTGGTTGCCTCCTGCATGAGCCCTGACCTGGGCCCCAGACAGGGAGGAGCCTGCAACCTAGGTACATGCCCTTGGTCAGAATTGAACTCAGAACCTGCCATCAGCAGGCCAAGGCATTATCCACTGAGCCAAACCGGCTAGGGCAGGATATGACATTTCTTAGCCCTCCAGCAGCAGACCTTCTTTTTTTTCGCCAGGAGTGTGGTGAAAAACCCTAGATCACCTTTTTGGATTCTTATTACCCAAGTTACTAAGAATATTACCAGTGGCATAAAGGGAGCTTAACCAATGAGCGGTCAGAAAAGGTGTTTTCTCTGTAGTTCACACCAATCGCCGGCTTGGCCTCCCTCCCCTTCCCTCCCCCCGCCCCAGGCCTGATGCCTCTGGCCCAGGCTTCAGGCCTGGGCAGGGGACCCCCATCTCCCCCCAATCACCGGCTCCGCCCTTGCCCAGGCCTGACACCTCGGCCAGAGGCGTCGACCCCCATCACCCTCCGATTGCCAGATCGGCCCCTTGCCCAGGCCTGACACCTTCGCCAGAGGTGTCAGGCCTGGGCAGGGGACCCCCAGACCCCTCCAATTGCCAGCTCTGTCCCCCGTCCAGGCCTGATGCCTCTGGCCCAGGCGTCATGTCTGGGCAGGGGGAGCGCCCAGACCCTTCGATTTGTAGTATGTCTAACCCGCTGGGCCCTAGTCACCACTTCGGAGGGGAGTCAAACCGGAAGAGAGGCGCATTGCCCGGGAATGG
>NW_005871131.1:3049437-3098635 GCF_000147115.1 Myotis lucifugus
CGTCGACCCCCATCACCCTCCGATGGCCGGATCGGCCCCTTGCCCAGGCCTGACGCCTCCACCAGAGGTGTCAGGCCTGGGCAGGGGAAACCCATCTCCCCCTGATCACCAGCTCCGCACTGCCCCCCCCAGACCTGATGCCTCTGGCTCAGGCGTTAGGCCTGGGCAGGGGACCCCCATCTCCCTCTGATCACTGGCTCAGCCCCCTGCCCAGGCCTGACGCCTCTCGCCAAGGCATCAGGCCTGGGCAGGGGACTCCCAGACCCCTCTGATTGCCAGCTCCACTCCCCGCCCAGGCCTGACGCCTCGGCCAGAGGCGTCAACCTCCATCACCCTCTGATGGCCGGATCGGCCCCTTGCCCAGACCTGACGCCTCCGCCAGAGGTATCAGGCCTGGGCAAGGGACCCCCATCTCCCCCCGATCACCGGCTTCTGGGTGGCTTCTGGGGCCGGCCTGCAGCCCGAGATGGCAGCTTGCACTGGCGGCTGTGCTGTCCCACCCTGCTTGCAGTATGCAAATTAGCTGCCATCTTTGTTGGCAGTTAATTTGCATATCGTGCTGATTAGCCATTGGGAGGCATAGCGAAGGTATGGTCAATTACCATGTCTGTCTATTATTAGATAGGATTATGTAACTATCACCACCATCTATTAAAAAACATTTTCATTGCCTTTAATAGAAAACTTCCATCCCTCTTTTAATGCTATAATTAGTTCATTAATACAGAAGACAAAGCAAGAAAAAGAAAAGGCAATTTATAAAAGAAAAGGTGACTGGGGAGTGTATTGATATCACTGTTTGGTTCTCTCCTGTTCAATAAAAGGCAGAAGATGACAATGGCAATGATTGTGTTACACAGGCTACTCAGCCTCTGTGTCCACAGACAGTGGGGAGTGGGGAGGCCCAGGTAGGGAGAAAGAGGTGTCTGGCAATATTAGCCTTTTGTGAGCAAAGTCCTTCCATCATCATGAAACATTTGTTTTTCAAATAGTTTTTGACTCCTGGGGAGAGTGAGGAATGACTAGGACCTCCTCCATCCACATATTCTATAGAATGAACAGCTATCCAACCAATCCGGATCTAAAAATCCCAACTTCTGTGCCATGAATAGTACAAAACTTCAAAACAGAGGTATTTTTCCATATCTTTATATCAAACCTTAATAATTCACAGAAAGAGCAGGGCTTTTTTTCACTTTAACTTGTAATATATGTATGTATGGACACACACAGGATAACTAAACCTCTGCTTTAAAAAGGAAACGTACTCCACTTAAAGACAAAGAAATGCAAAGATGGCTAAAATTTATTGGTTTGAAATAATCAGATTTGGTTCCTATTAAACACAGCGTTCTCAGCTTTATTTTCTCATAATGTCATTCTTATTCTGGCTACAACCTGGTTTATACATTACATGTCTTTGGTATTTGTAAGAAGGACTTTAAATTTATAATGCTGGCAAGAGAAAATGATTTATACACCCTAAGACGTAAGCCTTTATTCAACATACTTAAACATACTTAAACCACTACTGATATCAAGCTGCCACCAGGCAAATGTGTGATCTATGCAACTATTTGAGCAAAAATATTGAAAAGAGCCCTCACCAGTTTGGCTCAGTGGCTAGAATGTTGTCCTGTGGACCAAAGGGTCCCAGGTTTGATTCCAGTCCCTCCATTGCAGGCTCCTCCCTGGCCCGGCCCGGGCCCTGGTTGGGGTGCATGCAGGAGGCAACCAAGCGATGTGTTTCTCTCACCTTGATGTTTCTCTCTGTCTTTCCCTCTCTTTCACTCTCTCTGGAAAAGCAAGGGAAAAATATCCTTGGGTGAGGCTTAAAAAAATGCTGAAAGGAGGTTCTGATGCATGCCCTAGAGGCACCCCGATGCTCACATGAAACTGAAGGTAGGAGTTGGGGCCCTGCTGAAAGGCATCCCAGTTCCAGCGGTAGGTGTGTCCTATCTGAAAGTATTCTGATGCCAAGGTGAGAAGGAATTTTTTGATTCAAAACACACGTCTCCATGCTAAGCAGCAAGACAAAAATACTCTGCAATACAACTAGGCTACTAGTAAAAATACCGGAAATGCAATTCCTGCATGTTCTCCTTGAAACCAATAACACTGTAGAGCTGACCGGGCAGGTAGAATTTAGGCCACCTCTCTGGGCTTCAGAGACGGAGCTGGATCTTGTTTTCCTGGCATGCAGGCCCTACATTCTCAATCTGCCCACTTGCTGAGGTCCAAGCAGCTGGCCTCCCCAGCGCCCTTGCTTCCCTCTGCCCAGCCCAGCTCCACTCCTCAAGACACTAGCCTGCTCCTCTTGCAGCTCCACGTACCCTCAGTGCCTGCCACGTTGCACCAAGCAACTCTTTGAGTGGGGCACAGCCATGCACAGCCATGCACTTGTCTCAGCAAGCCCTCAAACACTGACCACTGACCACTCTCCAACACTCTTGGGCTCCTCACACACACCCTCTCCTGACTGCCCCTCTTTCTTTGGGGGTATACTTGTTGGGCTGCTGGAGGGAGTTTGTGGGACTTCTCAGCTAGGATTCACTGTACTTAGCTCCTTGGAATCACTTTGCCCATGAAATCATTCCTTTTCTCCATTTTTCCCCTCTTCTTTTTCTTCCTCTCATCCCACCCTCGGCGTAACTCTAGACTCTTTAGAACACCTCCGCTCCTGCAGGGCAGCACACAGCAGTGCGGTGGAGTCTGGAAGTGCGGGGGCTGCTGAAGCTGTCTTCGCCGCTGTCCCCGCCACTGGGGCAGGGGTGTAGAATGACCTTAAGTCTCCAGGCTCCCTACCACGCCAGCCCAGCCGGGCTGCTCCTAATGAATAACAAATGGGCCTTCCCGATGCATTTGCTCAGGACAAGCTGCCATTACAAGCCGTTTTGTTTTTTTAGGGTTGTGGTAATGTATCATCTTGCTTAGCTGGATGTCATCTCTGAGAAGGTCACCAAAGGTATGTGCGCCCTTCCCCTAGGCTCCCCTCCCACCCGCCCATACCCCATGGCCACCCCCCCTTAAAGGAAGGTGTAGCAAACACGGATCAAGTACTCAACACCTTTGTTTGAACCTAGGGAACCAGAACATCTAGGATCCACTCTTGCTGATCAGCTATACATGCTCCCCGTTGTGTAAAAGAAATTCTGCAAAAGATGCTAGGTCTCCAGCACATAGGGAAGACAAGTCACCAGGGGGCCACAGGGGATGGCACTGTGCCTTCAACATTGATTTGGGGGAGGGGGGGAGGGGGGATGGGGGAGGGGATTGCCCTTTATAGGAGAACTTAAAAAATCAGATCTTGATTCACGGAGTAGAAAAGGTTTTCTTTCCAAGCCTCCTACTATTCATCTTCATTTCACAGATATTTAAAGCATGTATTATGTTGCTATGGACAATTAGCCTTTTATCCAATTTTACTTGAGAATTTAATTCTCCCACCCGAAGGTTTTAATTATACCCTCAGCCCCATACTTAGGCTCGGTTCCTGCAGCTGGAAATCTGCCCCAGTGATGTTATAACCTTGTTAATGTAACAAAAGAGGAGTTTACTTAAAACTGGACTGACTATGGACTTAAGCCAAATTTACTTGAAAGAGGAAAGAGTCTGTCAAAAATCCTATAGTAAACACGGCAAAGCAGTTCTTTCATAGCCTTCCCTTAATTCATAGCGACAAGCAATTTACATGTAAGTGGATTCATATGCTCTACCAAGAGGCCGCCTCTCTCTAAACTGGGGTAGTGTGCTCTCCCCACCCCCCAATGCAACGCCCCCCCCTTCTTTTCTTCCCTCCCTTTTAGTCTTTTTCCCTCTTTCTTGGTATGTGGAACAGGCCATTCTCCTTAGTGGAACAGCATAAATCCACAATGTTTTAATCACCCCCAAGCACAATTAGGGCCTCTAAACATTTACCAAGCCAGTCGCTCTGAATAAAGGCAGCTGAGATTCTGAAAGCCACTCTTAGACCTGACTGTTGTCCTGTCAAACCCGCACTTCCTATTCGGTTGATGCCTGCTTAGAAACTCCCTGCTAACGAGGAAAGAGTGTGAGCCTTAGGTAGTTGTTGCTGATCAAATACCAGAGCCCACGTTTTTCTCTGTTGCCAAAATCCTGCAGGGCTTCTTACCTTCTACTGTTAATTAGATTACCTTTTTCCATCCACACACTAACAAAAAACATGCATTAGACTAAACAAGATATGACAACAAGGAAGGGTTGGAGAGAGAGCCTTCTGAGAAAGCATTAAAGAAAAACATCACTCTTAATATCACTGTATAAAGGCAAAAAAGAGGCTGCAGGTAATTTCAGCCTGCAAAAGGGGAAATCCCTAACATTTTAGAAGCAAAAATCAAAAAATTAATTGCCCCCAAGTAGAAAGCCAGGCTGGGGTTTGCTTTAGTTACATTATTTTCAACTATGCTCTTTGACAAAATCCATCCATAGCAAACAACTGGCCGGCATTCAAGTTTCTTTCATGCACATTGAAAATTTAATTAGTTCTAACTAGATCAAAAGTTGTTTTCCCCCCTTTTGGCATGTATCTGTATCATTTCTGTGCTGTTTGGAAGCTGCTAGACATCAAAGGCAGATCCATCATTCTTGGGGAACCTCCTCTCCTTGGAGGCAATTCCCATCCACCTCTCCTTCCACGCTACTGGACCTCGAGGCAGCCAGGGGCCACTCTGGCAGGGCTGGGGCGGGGGGGTGTTGCACTCCCAGACAAGCACAGAGCTCCTTCTCACGCGGAACAGCACCCAGCGCCAGTGACCTGACTGTTCCTGAGATGTCCCTAGACAACCCAAAACAAACCACTGCCGTGTGCAATCATGACGAGTCCCCCAACACACAGACCCGGGAAACACAGGGTGGGGCAAAAGGCAGTTTGCAGTTGTTCATATGGAAAATAATACAATAATTAAGAATAATACAAGAACAAACTGTTTCACATACTCACAACTGTCAACCTCCTCTGACCCCAGCCTGTATATGCTAGGATTGAGAGATTCCAGAACCTAGCATCCTTTAGGCCTTTATTACAGTCCATGGCATGGAGACCTACTTCATCTACTCCAAAGTTATCCTAACTTTTTTGGCCTTTTAAAATTCATTCTAAGGTCTTTAGTTCTAAGCTGAGAACTGGGTTAGCAAATGACTGGGCAAGTCCACTATCCACGGAGAGAGCTTTTTACTCACAGGAGGGCTCAGAGATCAGAAAGGCACAGGCAGAAGGCAAGGGTGAGCCTCCCGGGCCTGCTCCACATTAGCTGTGTGCTTTAGACAAGTTTGCTTAGCTGCTCTCTGCCTGTTTCCATCTCTGCAACCTGGGAAGAACTGCTCCCTCATCGGGAGTCAGATGGAAGGCACTGAGCCTGTGCCGTGTCCTACAGGCCGACCGTGCCTGAAGGAGCTGCTGGACACTCTCCTCTAAGCAAAGGAACCACAGCCACTTCTAGAGGACATAGTTGTAGTGTTGCCTGCTCTGGCTTTTAACTACAAAGGTAACATTGTTCTAAGATCCATTTTTGTATGATACACCGTGTGCCTAGAACTGAACTAGGAGCTATTTACATCGATGATATTTTCCTTCGTCAGAGGAGCAAGCTCTGTTGGATCCACATTCTAGCTGCTTCTTCACCCACTCAGAGTCCCTGGCACATGTGTGGGAGAAATCGTGTAACCCATATCAGGCAAATGAATAGGCAAAAGTCCCTGGAAGAAGCTGTCCCTTCCCATTAAAATAGGATGCCCCAGGCCTGGCTGGGTAGCTCAGTTGGTTAGAGTATCATCAAAGTTGTGGGTTTGATCCCCAGGTTAGGGCACATACGAGAATCAATCAATGAATACATAAATAAGTGGAACAATAAATCAATGTTTCTCTCTCCCTCTTTCATCAATTAAAAAAAAAAAAGATGCCCCTCCCCTCAAGTAAAGTTGTTTGGTGCATACCCTTCCTTCTGCTAGAATGCAGAGGTGATTACTGAAAACTGCAGCAGCAATTTTGCAAAATAAAGACAAAAGCTGGCCATGACAAAGGATAAAATAGGGTGGCAAGAGTAAAATACCCTACACACTAGGACTGTCCACCTCCAGACTTGTTGTTATGTAACAAAACATACTATTCAATGTGGGGGTTTCCAGTTGGGACAGGCAAGTGTATCCCTAGCTGATACCTCCCCTGACCTCTCTGTCGCCCAGAAGAGATAGCTACAGGGAAGAGAGCATTTCTGGATGCCCTGCAGGTCTGCCTGGGCCTATTTAAGGAAGGACTGGATGGCAACTTGAGACGCACAATGTCTGCTGCCCAAACCCGTCACACTTCCCCGCCACAGCCTCACCACATGCTGCAGGATCACACAGCACAATTACTAAATCGTGGTTTTATCACTGTCTGTGATATTTTGGCTTCCCTTGGGTTCCAAAATATTATGCTTAAAAATCTCCATACTTGCCCTTGGTTGTGTTCCAAAAAGAAAAGACATTACTGGCGCGCATGTGCCTTCCTAAGAAGCACTGACAAGAGTACATCTTGAAGTGAGCACATTAATGGGTGTCCTTTAAACCCTCCACTTCCCATTTTCCCATTAGAGCCTCCTTAATTTAGCACCCCAGGATTCTACTTAAATTACCTTCTTAGTTGGGATTAGGGGAGCAAAAGGAGACCACAGGGCCTTGACCCTGACAGTTCAAATTGTCAGCGCCAGGAGACTGACACTTTTCTCCCCACTAATCCCGCGCTGCATGGCATGGTCTCAATTTCGAAGAAATCCAAATGCTTATGCACTTAGCCAATCCCCAAGTGCTTCAGATAAACTCAGTACTGAGTAAGTGAGGCATTTATGGATCTTGAATATCTCTACTTGCTTGATGCCAGGGCCTCAATATTTTGATAAAGTGATGACAAGAAGAACACAGAGAACAAAAAGTAAGAGCAACAAAAATACTATAAGTACATGGAAAAACTAGGAGCTGCTGGAATTTATTTTATATATTAGAGAGCGAATGTATGTCCATAATGCAATTTTAAAAATGTAGATTTTGGAAGCCAGATTGGTTTTCCTTCCTTTTTTTGAGGAAAGTGAAGCAGATTTGGATTCAGAATATTCAAGGGCAATTTCTAAAAGCCACTTTGAATCGTCTTCCTTTTGAATTTGCCAAAAAGTACACTGAAAAGGACTTTAAAACCCTGTCTGTTGCAACGTTGTCAAACAAAAGTATAATACATCTAAATTTTCTAATAGCCACATTAAAAATGTAGAAAGTAACAAGTGAAATTAATATTTTTATTTAGCCCAATATATCCAAAATATTTTAATATATAGTTAAAATAAAATTATTTTATACTACATTTTTATATATTTTTTTCATACTAATGTAATTTATATTATTTTTTTCATACTACGTTTTTTAAATCAGGCATGTGTTTTATACTCACAGTTCATCTTAGTTTGGACTAGCCCCATTTCAAATGCTCAGTAACCACATAAAGTTCATAGCTACTGTACTGCATGGCACTGGTCCATACCAATCCTGCACATACACACACACTCACAGAAAGTCAATGGCACAAAGGCTGTCAACAGCAGAATAACATGTATGTTTTTTTATCCCTTCTACCCATCCGACACACTTGGTGAAGGGGTGGGCTTATAAATCAGCATCAGGTATCTTATAGCTTAATCTAGATAAAACTGCTGATAGCCAACTATTTTTGACCTACGAAAATGGCAATTTCGTGTGGTTAAATCTAATATTTTAATTTAAAGTTTTTATGAGAGGCAGAACGGCAAGATCCAGAACTTAGGCCCACAGTCAGCCTCCCCCCCAAAAAAATCACTGATATGACTGGTTGCTGACTGCAAGAGTATGGACCACTACAGTTCCGGTCTAAAAACAGCAATTCAATAACTGCTAAAGTGGTTAGCTTCTCTTTTATAGGCCAATACACTGTTTCTACAAGCCTGGCTGAAAGATATATATTTGATCAGAAAGCAAGACACTGGCAATGGCAGGTGCTCCAGGCCATTGTATGCTTGCAGCATTTACCATGACCCCTGTCTTTACCATGACCTTCATCATTGGGTCATCACCATCACCACCATTATCATCATCACTGTTGTCATCATCGTTACCGTGATCACTACCAACACCAGTATCACCATCATCACCATATGTCCTACCATACTTCCTATTTAATAAGTTCTTACTAAGACATTTTCATTCCTTCATCCATTGAACTCCTATGCAATCATTAAGACCTAGTTTAAATATCACCTTTCAAAGTTCTCACAGACCAAATGAAGGGCTATCTCACTTCTGAGGAACCACCGTAAAAGTCCTTTGTACATGTCTAGGTTATAACATAATGACCCAATTATGCAATCTTCTCTCCCTGCTTTCAGCTCCTAGCACTCAGGCACCTATCGAAGGATTCAAAATAAATATCAATCAGTTTAATTCAAATGCATAGGTTTCATTTCAAGTGCATTCACTGGCTAGTACATTCCTTGGATGCGGAGATAAAAAATGATTTTGAGGATATCTGATATTTCTAATCAGTTTTATATATTCTGCTTTCAAACAGGTTGTAAATAAATATGAACATAGACTATAACGTGTATATTTTTGTAAATTACCCAGCACTATGCAGACCCCCTTTAATAGCTTTATAGAGATAAAATTACCATACCATACAATTTGCCCATTTAAAGAGTACAATTAAATGGGGTTTTGTATGTTCAGTTTTAAAATCATCACCCCAATTGAATTTCAGAAAATGTTAATTGCCCCTGCAGAATCCTATACCATTACCAGTCATCCTTCCCCTCCTTCTCCCCCTAGCCCTAGGCAAAGATTAATCTATTTTCTGTCTCTTTATATTTGTCTATTTGCATATGAACTGGATCCTATAATATGTGGTCTTTTATGACTGGCTTCTTTTACTTAGCATGATGTTTTTGGGATTTTCCATGTTGTACTATCTATCAGTACTTCATTTCTTTTTAATGTCAAATAACATTCCATGTATGAATAGGTCTTGTTATAGGTATCCATTCATCATCAATTCATCCATTTGAGTTGTTCCCACTTTGGGTTATTAATCATAATGTATCTGTGAACATTCATGTATAAATTTTTAGGTAGATATATGTTTTCATTTCTTTTGGGTATGTACCTAGGAGTAAAATTGCTATATCATATGCGAACTCTGTGTTTCACATTTTGAAGAACTACCAAACTGTTTGCCAAAGTGGCTGTATCATATTATATTCCCATCAGCAATGTGTGAGGGTTCCAATTTCTCCACATACTTGCCTTGTTATGTCTGTCTTTCTGAGTATAGCCATCTTAGTGGGTGTAAAGTGGTATCTCATTGTGGTTTTGATTTATATTTCCATACTGATGCCAAACATCTTTTCATGCACTTACTGGCCATTTGTACATCTTCTTTGGAGAGATGTCTATTCAAATCATTTGTCCTTTTATAAATGGGTTTTTTAAATTTTATTATTGAGCTATAAGATTACTTTATATATTCTGGATACAATTCCCTTACCAGATATGACTGCAAATAATTCTCTCTCATTTTGTGGATTGTCTTTTCTTGATGGTAAACCCTGAAGCATGAAAGTTTTTAATTTTGATGAAGTCCAACTTTTTTCTTTAATTGCTTGTGCTTTTGGTTTTATATAAAGGCTTTGTCCAACCCAACATCATAAATATTTATGTGAGATAGCCCTTTACATAGCTTAGAGTTTTCAGAACTAAGTAGTCCACACATTTTTGTGTGACTCATATACACGTTACCAATAGTTTCTTCTTCAATGGCAACAATACTCAAAGTATGCTATCTCATGAGCATTTTAGAGAGAGACCTAGTAGTCTTGTCCTGAGAATTTTATACGAGGAGAATCTAGGAAAGCTAAAAAGACCGTTCCTCATCAAGACATTGTTAATATTGGCAAAATTTCTCAAAATTTGACTTTATGTTTTTCTGTGATATCTTTCATTGTCTTGAATGATTTCTATATTCTAAATACTGAAAATTCAATAGATGTTTATGGTTTCTTAGGTTTTTGTGTAATTTCTTCTTCCCTCCTTTCCTCTATCCCTCCCTCAGTTCCTCCCTTCTTCCCATCCTTCTTTCCTCCTTACTTCTTTCCTTCCCCTTTCTTCCTTCTTTTCTTACTTCCTCCCTTCCTTTCTTGCATCCTCTCTTCCTTCCTTCCTCCCTTCCCCCTGTTCAACTCTCCTCCTGCCTTTCTTCCTATATTCCTTCCTTTCCTTCCTCCCTTATTTACTTCTTAATTTCTTTTTCCATTTCTCCTCCTAACTAAAGTGTAAGTTCACCGAAGGCATCCTCTACAGGTCTTGGTCATCTTGGAAACCACTCCCCACCACTGCCCACACACTGTGCCAAGAATAGGGCCTGGTATATGGTAGGTACTCAATACATGTTTTAGGGCTTACTGTGAGCAAACTCTATGAGTTCCAAACCTAAACAATAAGGATTCCCTTCTCCCACAGTGACTATACAGGCACTATTCTATCCATATTCAACTAAAAACATTTGTTATATAGTAACTGGGGAACAAGAAGCATTACTCCATGTAAATGAAAAATATCAAGAGAAAAAAACAGAAACAGTGCAATCACGACTATGTAAAATGTACTATGTATGGGAAAAGAGATTAAAACGAAAAGGACTCAAAATGTCAAGTCTTTTTCTTGGGTAAATTCTCTCTTCTTTCCTATACAAATATGACTCACTACTCTTATTTTGAATAACAATAACACAATGAATCAATTATCATCCAGTCTAAATACTATGAAAATATCTAGCACTCAGAAATTCTGAGCACCCAATGCAGATAATTTTCTATATTCATTTGGCCCTGTCATGATGATACATAGCTCTTCCTCTTCTCTCCTGCCTTACTGTTCATGTGTCAGTATGTGTTAAACATACATTTCTACATATTAAAGATGAATTTACTGGTCCCTTAATCTCTACATGAAGTAACCTCTATACCTCTGGGGTCATCAGGAAGCATGTGCACAAACACAGTGCACAGGTAAGCCCTGCCTCTCCACCAGGCAGGCTCTGCTCCTCAGGTGGGGCAACTGCTCAGAATATAACCTGTTTCTAAGGACATCTGCTGGATTCCTGTAATCAGTTTGTTGGCTGGATTTAAGAACCCTGGAGCCAGTATTTGATCAGTTTTCCTTTGGGTACCACTGTGGCCCAAAAGAATGATGCTAAGAGACTTTCAGGAGACAAGGGCATAATTCAGTCAGCTTATAAAAAAGGGCAGGCAAGCAATCCCTGGCAACAGAAATCAGCTCTTTCCCGAGTGATTTTGGAGGGCCCCTGTTCTGCGGACTTCAACATCAGAGGCCAAGGCTCTCCTGCTCTTCCACTGGCTGCTGCTCAATAAAAACACCATCCCGTTCCATCGTTTTCATCATGATTATTTCCTCAGTTAATAAAACTCAAAGAAAGCATGTTTTCAGGGATGCTAAGGGGCAGAGGCCCGTTTTGGCTGAGGTAAGCCTTGGCAGGAGTCAACACTTTTTTCCTAAGGTTTTATATTCTTTTGGTAAAATTGTTATATTATTTCAAAAATTAAAATAATAAAACATTAGGTTATGCAATGGAAAGTGGTTCAAGTTTGCCGCCACAGATTTTCGTGTGTGTACTTTCAGTTGCATTAAAAAGCTAAACTCCAAGCTGGAGTTTTCAATATTTTCCAAGCTCAGTATCTCCCTGAATAATTCCAGCCCACTTCTGGGAGCCTCTTTCATTGTGTACCTTATTTTTTTAGTCCTTTCTTATTATAAACATATAAATTATTTCTAATACCATCATGAAGGACAGGTAATGCTGAAAATTTCATATCCAGTTACAGTTGACCAATATGAACGTAAACAGTGTTACTAGACATTGTGGAGATAGCATCTAATGGCAGCTTGGGGAAAAGGACTTGGGTTAGTAGCCAACTTTCAATGGCCACGTGTCAAGAAGAGTATGACAATGGAGTAAAATGGGGGTCCTATCCCTACTTGGAAGAAAATTATTTGTTTCAGGGCAAAGACGAGGTTAGGAGTCAAGTACGTTGTGGTTGATTAGCTACTACTGCATAACTATGGGGGTGACATTTTTGAACCCTTGCCCCAAATAAATGGCCACTTTTAGCAGAATCTTCCAGAGCTGGTTTTGGCCTTTCAGCAGGACTCAATTTGTTCAATCATTGAATTATTTTATTGGCCATTTGAATACTGTACTTGATTGAGTCCCATATGAACACTCCTCCTTTCTCCCTTTTATACTTGACCCACTTCTCTCATCCCTTAGGTCTCACATGCGCTGTCCCTTCCTCTTGGAAGCATCCCTCAACCCCCATGCTTCCTTCCCCTCTGGATCAGATGCCCTAATACCCCAAGACCTCCCTTATCAGAGTTCTTACCCCAACTTCCTCATTAGTGCCTGAGCTCTATTAGGCAGGAACCATGTCACAGTGTCCTGCTCATTGAAATGCCCAGTGACTATTTGTGCAGCAAAAGATGCACACATATCCAAAGGAGATGGGTTAAAATAGGGAGAGTCCTCTAAACATGTCACAAGAAGAAAAGAAACAAGAGGGTACTTTCAAATTAAGATGAGAAAGCTTTGTGTGTGGATGGTATGGGGAGAAGACAGGACAGGAGAACAGTCTTAAATACTGAAAGGTCATAAGAAGGACTAAATGCTTAAGGGGCCTCAAACAGCAAAATGTAAAAGAACTGAAGAATGAGAGGGTGAAATGATAAAGAGAAGTATCCTATATAATAAAAGGCTAATATGCAAATAGACTGAATGGCAGAACAACCAAACAACTGAACAACCAATCGCTATGACGTGCACTGACCACCAGGGGGCATGTGTGGAACATGGCAGGCATTGGCCGCGCAGGGATGGTGGAGCAGATGAGCAGGGGTGCCAGATCAAGGCGGGACGCCGGTCACTTTCACTTTCACTAGCCTCTGGTGGTTGCGGAAAATTCTTTGCTCCCATGCGCCGAGGTCCCACCCAGTGCTCTCACCTGCTGCAGGCACCCAGCAGCAGCCCTGATAGCTCGACTCTGTCAGCAGGTGGGAGCGGTGGCTGCCGGCCCTGATTGTCCCTCAGCGCTTCTCCACCTTCCCTTGCTCCTGAGAGGCGATCGGGACCAGCAGCCACCTCTCGCACCCACTGATGGCGATGGCCCTGATTGACCCTCAGGGCTTCTCCACCTCCCCCTGCTCCTGAGAGGTGATCGGGGCTGGCAGTCTCCTCTTGCACCTGCTGCCAGCACTGGAGCCACTCGCACCCACTGTTGGCACCAGCCCCAATAGCTCCACACCATCAGTGGGTGTGAGCAGGACTAGTGCTGTCAGCACATGGGAGTGGTGGCAGCAGGAGCATGGCTGCCAGCAGACAGGGGACCAGGGGCCATGGTGGGAGGGGCCAGGCAGGGGTGTGGAGGATGGTCCAAGACCCACCCCTGTGCCCACCACAGCCTAGTAGCCCACAGTTCCTTTCAAGGTGCACACATTCGTGCACTGGGACCCTAGTTATAGTATAACAAAAGGCAAATATTTTAAGAGAGGGTTCTCTGAAAAGAGAATGAGCTTTCCCAGAATGCTGATGCGTACATTTACTAAGACTTACTAAGTAGCAGATCTGGGCTAAGTGTTTTATATGTATTAACTCATTTAATTCTCAGAGGATCCCCATAGGGAAGGGTATGTCATTTACACACTTGGCCAAGGTCACGATGCAAGTAGAATAAGTGGTAGGGCTGAGATTCAAACCCAAGTTATCTGACCCCTCAAAGCCCAGGTGCTTGACCCTTGTGCTAACACACTTCTCATCACCCTCAGTGCCAGACAGAGGTTAAAGGACCCCTTCCCAGAGATGCTGTCAAGGAGTTAGGGAGTAGCACCAAATGAAAGGACAGGCTAGATGATATGAAAAACTAAGTTTCCAAGGTGACACTCAATCTTGCTTGGCTCAAGGGCAACTGTCAACTGAAATATAACAGACATAAAGTCCGTTTTGGTGTGGAACTCTAGCTTTCATATTTCCCTACCCTTCTGAGGTACCTTCTCTCCCCATCTTCTACTGCAGTTAGGGCGAGAATGCTGCCCACGTTCCTGGCCCAGCTACTACAGCTTCTTGAGTCATTCTCCTCTAGAACAACTAGATTTGAAAGCCAAGCTCAAGGCAGTAATCTGGCTCAACCCAACTAAATACCATGGTTACCTAGCTGAAGGAGAGAAGGGCACAGAGGATATTTGGATATGGAAACCATCCCACTGCTCCCCCAAATCACCAAGGTTGTATGTACAATGAGCAATCAAGACTACAGTGAGCTTTGGGAAAGCAGGGACTATGTCTGAGCTGTGACTATATCAGCATCTAGTGCAATGGGAGAACCCCAATTATTGCTCAATTAAACAATGGTTGAATTAATTAATGGGAAAATGGTCTAGAGCAGTGGTCGGCAAACTCATTAGTCAACAGAGCCAAATATCAACAGTACAATGATTGAACTTTCTTTTGAGAGCCAAATTTTTAAACTTAAACTATATAGGTAGGTACATTGTTATTAACTTAATTAGGGTACTCCTAAGGCTTAGGAAGAACCACACTCAAGGGGCCAAAGAGCCGCACATGGCTTGCGAGCCGCAGTTTGCCGACCATGGCTCTATAGTAACCCTGCATAAATTAATTTTATTTTCCAAATGAAATGGGAGTTGCTGGGGACAGCAGATATGATCATTAACAAAAATAGTGCAAACAACTGAGTGGCTATGTTCCGGCTTCACAGAGATTCAGGAGTCTAATCTCATTACAAAGAGAGCTTAATCTCAGCTTCATTCTGTGCAGAAAAGCTATCATTAGTCAAGCTTCCAAACTCTTAGGAGTAGAAGATGTGACAGGGTCACCGTTCATGGTCACATGTTGAAAGCAGTTGTGTGCTTTATTTCTTCAAAATCCTAAAGAATTACCGTTCAGTCAAGAAGTAGAAAAGAGACCCATTAAGAAAAGGTTTTCCCTTCCAGTTTTGTGTAGAAATGTCAAGGATCCCTAAGAGATAATGAAAACTCTACCCAAGATGTAATTATGTCAGTCCTAGGAACATTGACACTTAAGTGTAAGCAACGGAGAATAGAGCTGAATATCAATGAAGGAATGTGTCTAGTGGTGTTAATCCTTCTGATTTCTTTGTATAATACTGCTGAATGCTCCATTTCACTGTTTTATAACAAGATTTTTTTAAAAAAATTAAAAATCTAAGCCTCTCCCAGGGAGTTTCAACTTTATGGGGAAAGACCTTCATTAGAATTTTCCTCCACTTTAAAGGATTTGCAATTTGTTGTCAAAATGTTTATCTGGAAAAAAATGTTTATATTGAAATATTTATGGGTAAATGATATAATGACTGGGATTTTCTTCAAAATAACCTAGGGATAGGAATAGGGAAGTGTGGGATAGGAAGGAAACAGGGTTGGCAATAAGTTGACTATTAAAGTTGGGTGAAGGGTATATGGGGGTTCACTTCACTTTTGTATATAATTGACATAAAAAACAACAACATTTAACTGTAATTTATCCAAGCCCATTGGGACAGCAATTAGGAAAGAGATGATCCTCATAGGAATCCTCCGCTCTGTCCCATGGAGGCACCCAGGCTTTTGAAGGAAGAGAAACCACCACTCATCAATACCAGACTTATAGTCACATTGCACTTGCCTGTGCTTTTCTCCCCAGATATCTGCATGGATCCCAGGGCAGGCTTTTCAAGGTATTTTATTTAAAAAATGCCCTAGAAGGGAATTTTCAATTGACCAAAATTCTTTAAAATTCTCTTCTCTTAATATGGGCATTTGATAAATTCACCTTTCCAAGTGTGAAGCTTATCTAACCTTAATATATTTTTCATTGAAAGGCCTTCTAAGCAAATAAAAGTCCACATGGAAAAACTTTGGAACTATATAAGAAATAGTTGCTCCAGAAACATGAGGTGCAAGAAATGCTCAAATGTAAGAATATATTTCAGAAAGTTCATGTTGAAATCAGTTGTATAGAAATTAGGTGTCTATGTCTACCATCCAAAGAAAATGGGTCTACATGATGGCCACGTGTCTATGGTACCCCACTAAAGACTGCTATATGGATGACATTGTTGAATGCAGAAGAGACTTCTTTCTAAGCTTTCTGGTCTGAGGTCATCTGCCTCCAGACTAGAGAAGGCCTATGTGCTAGGCATGAGCCAGTGTGCAAGTTCTACTAGTGCCACTAACACACTGACTCAAGACCCATAGGATCCCAGGAAGGAGCTGGGCTGCTGGGCCAAGATGAGAAATTATAAGCATACACAGGCTAGGTCTGGACCAGCTCTTTACAATCAGGGCTGTTTCTCGGGTATTTCTGGCAATATCTGGAGACATTTTTGATGGTTACAGCTGGAGGAGGGAATTGCTACTGGCATCTAGTAGGTAAAGACTAGGGATGCTACTAAGCACAGGATAGTCCCCACAACAATAATTGTCCATCTCAGTGTTAGTAGGGCTGCTGTTGAGAACCCCCAGGCTAGAGCAAATGGTTGCCACAATTTCCTCGCAGGCTCCACGCATGGAGGAACGAAAGTGCTCAGGAGAGCAAAACACAGAGCTGGCAAGAAGATCCCATGGCCAATCTATCCCTGTAAATTCAGCTTCCTACAGGTCTCCTGAAATCTTCCACTTCTTTCCATCTCCACTGTGAAAATCCCAGGACAAGCTTTGCCTGGAACTCTGCAGCAGCTTCCTAACCAGTATGCCCACATCCCGCAGTGTGGGACAGTGGTCAGGCCTATGACCCGACTATATGACAATCCAGAGGCTCAAATTTCACCTTTGCTATGTGACCTTGGGCTAGTTACTTAACCTTTTTTTACCCCTGTTTCCTCAAATGTAAAATGGGAATAATAACAATACTTAGATTGTGAAGATTCAGTAAGTCGATATTTACAAAGCACTTTAAAAGTTTCTCACACAGGATATGTATACTGTAATTGGTTTTTATTATTTATTTTCAAATCATAAGTCCATCACGTCACTCCATTTCAATGGGTTCCTGTTCTGCTTAGAATAAATATCAAAAAACTGAGCATGGCCCCCAAGTCCTGGATGGTCTGGCCACCCCTCCAGCCTCAACCAATCCCTTTGGTCTCTGTGCTCCAGCTACACGGGCCTCCTGTGAGCTAATGGAAGGCTTGCCACTCCCTCCTGCCACAGGACCTTTGCACAGGCAGTCCCCTACTCTTGAAATATGGCCCCCCACCAGACCCCTCTTCACCTAATGAACTTCCACTCACCCAACACATCATGGCTCATAACCACATTCCCAGGGAGCCCTTCTACTACCTTCCGGGTGTTCTCATTGCTGTTCAAGTCTTTCCTTTTGTGCACACCTATCCCAGATGTAATTCTGCATTCAGATTTCTAATCCTTTGATCAGACATCAGATTGTTCACTCATTCTGTCAATAAAGAGCTTTGACTGCCCAGAATGATTTGTTTTGTGAGTGAATGAGTCAGTGACTGCCCAAACGACTGACTCAATGAGGAGTGCTTAGCTTGCACCAGTCGAGGGTGCTGCATTAGAGCAGTTGCTGCTGAAAGCTGCAGCGCCTCTACTTCATGGAAACCCCAAGTGCTCTGAGCTTGGCTGAAAGGGAGCCCCGCAGCCTGGAGGAGTTTACGTGTACTATAGCCAGGGGCCCTGAAAATGCTCTTTCCTTCCATCTCATGAACCTCTTCTTGACTCAGTCAAACCAACTCCTCCATGCCTGCAGACAGGGAGGGATTATTTTTCCTTGTATGTGGTGGGAGCAGGGGGCTGTCTCCACTCATCCTAACCCTAGGGCTGAGGCTGACTCTAGGAACATCAGCTGCACAACATTCTGGGTCTGGGCCACAGAAGTCATTCATGCTGAAGGGTCATTTGGAAGCCAACTGTTTTCAGAAAACCACAGAATGGCAGTTTTGTTTTAGTGTTTTGATTTTAGCATCAAGCAATCTGCTTATTTTTCCAAATTTACTTAATATGGGAAATGTAAACACTTTCTAACAACACTTGCTCAAATAATCCTATTAACTTTCAGGCGCGTGGCCTTGGCACCATGGTCTTCTGGCTGTTCCCGTCTGGGGCTGGCAGGAAGCAGCGTCCAGCACAGAAGGGCCCAGTGAGGAGACGTCAGTGAAGGGACTACACGAGCAGAGGTGACCAGGGCTCACGAAACAAATCAGACAGGTGGAGGCACCTAGAAAGTGGTAATGGAGGGCATTTGCTAGCGTATTTCAGGCCCAAGGGGCAAAAGGAAACATGAGTTAATGTCAGTGCCAGTGGGCGCCACGGGTGGGGCCCTGCCTAGAGGAGCTATGGTCATGGAGAGAAGTTCCTATTTCCCCAAAGCAAGAAGGGAATGGGGAGGAAATTCTCTAACCTTTTTCACATCCCAGCCTCCCACCTCCGACAGTGCCTCCTATGGGCCCTGGACCCACCAGTGTCAGGCAGCAAGGAAGCCCCAGGAATGCAGCACATGGGGGCAGCTTTCCTCCCAAAGAATGGCAGGGGCAGGAGGGAGCCGAGAATAACTGCTGGGCCTACCCAACCCCATCCTGCCTTAGAATAAAACCTTAGCTGACAGGAGTCTTAGAAATGCATTAAAGGGAGATTTTTCCAAGAAAACTTCCAGAGATAGAGCCAGAAGGAGAAAGAAGCCCCAAGCTCAGGCTGATGAAGTGCACACACCAACACCACGTTCAAAACCGAAGAGAAAGACAGCAGTTTCACTTTCATCCTCACTGCACGCTGGCACTAGCCACAGTGAGCTCTGCAAATCTCTTCAAGTAAGCAGAGCACCGGGGGTGAGGAATAACAGAGTCTCAAAGTTGGCCACGGCCTCCTGCGGGTTCAGATTAAGATCCCAGGGATATTGGCTTAACCCAAAAATCAAGTCAAACGCTGCATTTCAATGATCACAATTCCTTGGTTCCCAAATTCCATCACTGGAAAACAAAAGACTTGGCCATACTTGACTGGCGGCTTGGCTTAGGATGATAGTTCTCGATCGCTTTGCTCCTGGGAACTGAAGGGTCTGGTCTCCCCTTCAACACCTCATTCTCCAGGCAAGCTTGCCAGAGCCAGCCCCTTCTCTGCCCCCAAACACATGAGTGAGTATGCACACACGTGCACACACACACTCCTCCTCAAGTGCTTGGTCTGCCTCCTGCCCAATTCTCAGAATTAGAATCTAGCAAAACAACCATTATGTTGAGGAAATACATTGAACTCCACCGGAAAGGTGGAGGAGAGGAAGAAGAGTGGAGAGGAAGGTCAGGCAAAGTAAAGGGCAAGAGGAAACGAGGAGGAAGAAGAAAGAGGAGATTGGGTGGAAGAGAGGGAGGGGGAGGGGGACGAGGCAGCTAGAAAGAGAAAGAGTATTATTTCCATCAGCATTCATTCACTCCTTCCACAAACCTTTATTAATTCTTCCCAGGAAGCAAGAACACTCAGAGCCTTCCCCACCTCTATGCTATGCCTCATCCTAAATCCTGTAAGTCTAACTGACATGGAGGTTTTATGATGTCCCCTTCCAATGAGGACGCAGATCTTGATGTTTACCCTCTCCATTCTCAGGGTGGAGGTGTCCCCTGATTACATCTGCACTGGATTTTACCCAAGCTTAGGAGATATTATGGGGAGACAGAGACCACTGCCCCTCACGCAGGAATTTGCCCCAAGTCCCGCCCTTCACAGGTCTGGCAGGCAGCTGGCATCTGGGCAACAGTCTGCTTCCCTCTGATGCCCCTGGCCCCTGCTCTGGCATATATTCTCCCACCTCTGCAATGTCTTTGTTTTTCTTCTATCCTTTCTGCTCTTACCAACCATGGCAAGAAGTGGTTCCCTAAGTAAACACTGATCTCCCCAGAGGGATGTGGTGAGGGGAGGAACAAATGGAATGGAGGGATAAAGGTGGAGAGAGAGAGTAAATTTATAGGGCTGACTAGAGGACTGGCCCGTTGAGGACTATCCCAATTTCATTCCCTTCATTGACATTTGGGCAAACTGAGGACCAGAGAGAGCCGCGGGTTAATGAGTAATGGAATACTGCAGCTGGAGAGGGCTGCTGATTGGCTAAGCTGTAGGTATTAATGGATCAGGTCTTCTGAATCTTAGCCAGGATTGGTATCTAAAAGGGAGTACAGTCTCCTGGGAATTGGGATCTGAGACCAGTGCCAATTCCACTGGGGAGCTACCTGGGGGGAGCTGGTCTATAGTCCCCAGAAAGCAAGCCAGAGTGAAGAGGTCAAAATCATCTACACAAAAGGCAAGTCCCAGGCCACCAGGCCCTCTGGGATTACAATCCTGAATGTGAAAAACACATCCTGTGTGAGTTCTCTCTGAAAATAAGTCAGGTTACATTAGAGATGAGACCCAACAAAGCTTTTCTCTTTTCCCTAGTTAAATAAACACACGTCTTTAAAAAGGGAGGCTACTTATGATGGGTTTTTTCACCCTGCCACCATTGGCATTTGGGGCTGGATAATTCTTTGTTGTCGGGGAGGCTGTCCTGTGCATTGTAGGATGTTTAGCAGCACCTCTGGCCTCTATCCCTAGATACCAGTGGCATCTCCTCTCCAGTATAACAACCACAATGTCTCTAGACTTTGCCAAATGTCCCTAGAGGGGCAACCGCCCCCCCCCCCCCGACTTTCTGGAGTAAGAACCACAACTTTAGAGAATCATAGACTATTAACACGGTCATATGAGTCCAGGGCCCTGTTCACAATTAGAAATTCCAGGTCAGGCTGGCTGCGGCTCACTCAGCCACAGCTGCCAGACTCAGGCTATGAACTCCAGTCCCGAGAGCCCTGCTCACTGCACCAGAGAATTCCTGTTTCAGGACTTGATGGATGACCCTGGCTATGCTGTCTGCTCCTTGGTTTCTCTTTGTGTGATGTAGCTGCCCCATTCCTTGCCTCCTGGGGCTAAACCTGACAGCACCCCCACAGCATAAGAGCAAGTACTTTACGAAATTCCTCAAGAGGATGTTGCTCTTGGATTAGAAGAAAGGACCATAACTGCCCCCTTTGCCTTGCTATGTGTGAGGAGGTTGGAAGGCCATACATTTCTCTTTCTCTTTTTTAGTGGTTGACCTTCCCTACCCCATGGAGCTGCTGTGAGAGCGGAGATAACATGAAGTATGGCACTTGGAATTATTTAAGCTTTATGATTCACAGGCATTTAGATTATTTAACTACTGATTATGATTATTTAAGCTGAAAGATTATACTGCTCGAGCTCAGAAAATGTTTGTATTTCCATTAAAAAGCACCAGGCCAAGGGCCCTTTTGACTGACATTTTTCACTATTAAAACTATACATACAGCGCATGCTTTTGGCCAGAAGACAGTGTGGCCCTTATTTTGTTTTAAGATAAGAAAGTTGACTTCAAAGGCTGCCTCCAGCTAAGTCTCTCCTGCCCCCTCCCTCTGCCCCCACGCCAGCCTGTTGTCCTGATCTCCCAGGCAAGTTGGAAGAACCACCTATGGGCTCACTGCCTTCAACTCTTTTTAAAAATATATATATTTTATTAATTTTTTACAGAGAGGAAGGGAGAAGGATAGAGAGTTAGAAACATCAATGAGAGAGAAACATCGATCAGTTGCCTCCTGCACACTCCCTACTGGGGATGTGCCTGCAACCAAGGTACATGCCCTTGACCGGAATCGAACCTGGGACCCTTGAGTCCGCAGCCCAACGCTCTATCCGCTGAGCCAAACCGGTTAGGGCTGCCTTCAACTCTTCAATCAAAACTGGCTATGCCATTCCCAGACTTAGAATTTCAAGTGACAGTGTACTCAATGGTTAAGATCATGGACTATCATGTCAAACAGATGTGTATTTGAGTTTCAGTTGTCTGGGCCTCAGTTTCTGCATCTACACAGTGGGGGTAACAATACTAGCCATCTCTCAGGAGTGGCAGGAATATGCTGGTGAAGTATCATTTTGTGAAATACATCTCTGCTTGGCTCATACAAACTCTTTATATCTAAAGAGTTTTGTGAAAAATAAATGCAATGTACAAAAAAAAAAGAGATAAATTTTATTATGGTCTCATTAGAGAGGGCAGTGTACTGAATCAAGCAGTCATTTTTGGCTTTTGGGAAAAGTTCCTGATTTCATATAGCGTTCCTCAAGAGAAAGAAAAAGAAGATTCCAACATCTCCTAACGATTTCCATGTTTCAGGTCATTTATTTAATGGAGTTAGGAATAGAATTCCACACTGGAAGGAAATGCAAAGACCACACTGCCGCCTCCTCCCAGATATGGGAATTACCTCTATGCTACCCAGAATGGGTGATTTTCTCCCCACAGGATTTGCTGACAAAACTTCAGGAGCTGCCTCAAAAGGCTGCCGAGTTCCACAAAGCATCGAAGGAGGTCTTCCCCTCCAAATTCTAGATCCCACCTCTAGTACAGTCTTCCATAGATCAAGTCCAGTTCTCCTCTTACATGTCAGCCCTTTAATAGTTGATGGAAGCATCTGCCTCTTTGCCTTCTCTAGAACTAGAATCCGTCACCCATCAGCTATCCCAAGTGTGGCAAGATGTTCAGTTATCACTCAACCTGTTCACTCACCACATGACTTGCCCACAGTGTACCAACCCTGGTACCCATAAATGAACTCAATGTATACTGAACACACATGCATATGAGCAAATGTCTGTTAGAAATACTATCTCTAAAGTTGTAGTTTGAAAGTTGCTTTTAAATGTTCAGTGAGATATCATAATAGCCGGCACGTATCTTTTCATACTTTATTTCAGCCAAGAGTGCTACTTGTTCCCAACACCCTTTCTCCCGTTCTCTTCCATTGGTACTGGGTCCCCTGAATGTTAACTGGACATAGAGTCACCCAGCTAAAGGCTGCATTTCCCTGCTAGTCTTGCAGCTAAGTGTGACTTGGTGACTTAAATGATGGCCAGTGAGCCCCTTCCCCCACCCTGGTTCTTGCACCTACTTAGAATGTAAGCTCCAGGAATAAAGGGATTTTTGTCCTTTCTGTTCACTCAGAACAGTGCTTACGTCAGTGCTGAAGGCACAGAACAGTCCTTGCAGGTCATGGATGCTCAACAGCTATGTAATGAATGAACTGTTCAGTGATTCAAATGTCCATGGATGGTATGTGCCACCTAAAGGACAGAGAGGTTCCTTTCTCCTTCCGCCTTTCTGCTGGCTTGACTGTGGCTCTAAACCACCAGTTTCAGGGTTCCAAGAGAGAAACAAAAATCACGAGTGGTAAGCAACTCATGTGCACGTATGTGACTGCCTGCAGCTCACACAGCCGATGTGGAATGAGCAGTTCTTCATGACCTTTATGCCCTTTCTCTGTGCCACCTGTCCTCCATCATTGCAGGCAACTGAGAAAGCTGCAACGAGCTTATCAGGGTCCTAGCTGACTCGGTTCACTTTTAGAACTGAGTAGGTGGTACATAGTGACAGACAGACTGTGCCATTCTAGGACACACTGCCATATTACTTAATATGTTTAAAAATTGGACACATTGAAATTCTTCTAAATAAACCATTGGTTAGAGAAAAAATTGTAGCCAAAAAAAAATTGCTGAAAGCATAAGGCCAATTGGAATTTGAAGACAGAATCAGTGTATGCTAACTGTTTTGGGTTTACCTAACATATAATACACACACACACACACACACACACACACACACACACACATATATATATGTATATGTATATGTATATGTATATGTATATATATATAATTTTACTATTTAAAAATAACTTTCTCATAAATGTGTAATTTCATTCAGTCCCCATAACATCTCTGTAAGTTGGTATATCCTTCTAGCAACTAAGTTTATCAATTTTAAGTAATGATTGCCTTCAAAACTCCTCTCCCAGGCTCCATTTATCCTGTGTAAATTGCCAGGCACTTAGGATTCCTCCCTGAAGAAATGTGATTTGTCTTTTCTCATGTTGGCATGAAGTAAAGAATAAATTGATTATATTATTTTCTGCACCCTGCGTCTCCTTTGAAGGGTACTTACCTAATGAGTGGGTCTCTCAAAAAGGTTCCTAGATCAAAGCGGCCAACAGGATCATGCCTTACCTCACTGTAAACTTCTTAAAATAGCTCAATGTATACAAAGGCTTTTGAGGCTATCTGGAGAAGATGTCTAAAATGCAACAATATCCAGTATATTAAGATGAATCTCACAACATCATCAGATAAGTTAAAAATGTAGAGGTCCCCTTAAAACCTTTCTATAACATAAACACAAGAAACCACCAAAAAATCTAAAATACACACTTTGAATTATGTAACTATTAACCATCTCTCAAAACCCTTATTCACTCAGTATTTATTACTAAATGGAACATATCAGTTAGCTTGCCTGTCTGCCTATTAAATTACTGTGCAAGTTTAAACGGTGCAAGCAAATGCACACAGACTGTACGTACTATATCTCATGGCCTTCAGCTCCTTTTAGCCACAGATATCAAATTCACCTGCCAGAAATTAAGTAATCGAGCTTTGGTTACTGGAATGTAAGCTTATTAACCAGCATTAATAAAACCAAACATAGAGAATGATGTTCTTAATATTATTTTAATAAAATCCCCTTTAAATAGGAGCAAATGTAACAAAGCTGAACCACTAGGAAATGTTTTAGCAAGAGGTTTTAGATATTTTTGAAGTAAAAGAATAATCTTATACTCAAGGGAAAGTGAATATTATGTAGGTTTTAGATATTTTTCAAGTAAAAGAATAATCTTATACCCAAGGGAAAGTGAATATTATGTAGGTTTTAGATATTTTTGAAGTAGAAGACTAATCTTATACACAAGGGAAAGCCAATATTATGTTCTTCTATGGCTGGAAACTGTTAGTACCTTCCAGTGTGAGAATAATGACCGGCAGTTAGAATGCCAACCACTAAAGACCAAACTGAAGAAAGAGGTGTTGGGGGAAGAACCCTACTTGAAACACAGGCAAAGACCCTCCCTCGTCGTCAGTTCCCAAAAGGGTTCTCAGGCCGTAGGAGGGCACATTGCATTTCCCATGCCCCTCTCTACCCCAAATAACCATGAGGCTCCTTACCTTTGGAAATAGCTTGCTAAGTGGGATTCCAAACTTCTTTGGTTATACAAGAATCTACTTTATTCATCTATTAATTTCTTTCAGGTATTTGTCTGTTCATTTCCTTCAGTCATTTTACTAAAATGTAAACTGGATAAGGTCATGGATTTGTCTCTTTGTTCACTTAGAACCGTACCTACCACATGGTAAGAGCTCAATGAATATTTATGAGTTTTTGAACTAATTTGTCCTTTTATTCCTCAACCACTTATTCGATCCTTACCACATAACAAGTTCTAGATATCCAATATTAAAAGGGAATTCCACTGCAAATAAAATAAAACTAACTCATGAGAAATCTTTAAATTAGAGGAATGAAGTACTATTTCCTAACTTTAAATTCAGTCTAAATTTAAACTAAGAAGAGGATAATTCCCTGCCCTGCCAAAGAAGAATGGCAGGGAAAACATACACTATCTGGCACTTGTCCCAAAATGATATAACACAAAACTCTGGGTAAAAATGAAACAGCTGGGCCCTGGACAGTTTGCTTGGTGGTTAGAGCGTTGGCCTACACACTGAAGAGTCACAGGTTCAATTCCCAGTGAAAGACACATACCTGGGTTGCAGATTTGATTCCCTGAGCCCTGACCAGGGTGTGTGGAGAGACAACCAACAGATGTGTCTCTCTCACATTGATGTCTCCCCCCCCCCCCCTTCATACTCACTCTCTCACTCTCTCTTAAAATAAATGGAGGGAAAATATCCTTGGGTGAGAATTAACAAAAAATAAAAATAAGAGAAAACAGTTGGTTGTGGGTGTAGCTATCAAAAGGTGAGATGAGGGGTCTTTACAATGATGGAACAATATTGTGTCTTGACTATGATGGTGGTTACACACATCTATACATGAGTTGAAATTGCTATGTCTCAATTTC
Source organism: Myotis lucifugus (assembly GCF_000147115.1). Taxonomy (NCBI): domain Eukaryota; kingdom Metazoa; phylum Chordata; class Mammalia; order Chiroptera; family Vespertilionidae; genus Myotis; species Myotis lucifugus. The sequence goes on from NW_005871131.1 coordinate 3,075,564, forward strand.
ACACCCACTCACACATAAATGAGTGCATGTAAAACTGAATAAATCTGAATTAAAGTTGATGACTGAACCAATATCAATTTCCTGCTGTGACACTGTGCTATAATTATGCAAGAGGTTACCATTGAGGGAAATGTACAAGAGACCTCTTTCTACTGTTTCTTGTATATCAAGCTATAATTATTTTAAAAGAAATGAAATTAAAGAGCAGAATGCTTATCAAAACATTCTTTATATTACCAAAACATTGGTACCAAGATACCAATAAAGGAGCGAACCTATGTGATAATATATTGAGTAATTACAAATGGAATTCTATGCTTGTGACAGGGAGAGTATTCCCCATTCAGTAAACAGAAGAAGCAGGATTTACAAACTATAAAAAGAGTATTTGTAAAGGTATATACCAAAATGTCACCATTGTGACATTTAATTTTGCTTCTTCATATTTCTTTTTCTTTTCTAAAATAAACACTGTTACTCAAACAAATATCTAAACTGCTTTCTATCCTCTGGGTGAGGTTCAGATAAAGTCTGTGGAGCTCTAAAACAAAAACCAAGACAAGTAGAAAGACGACATGGAAAGCCATTCTAGTTCCACATGAGCTACCTGCAAGAGTCACAGGCATGACCATCACATTATGACCCCATGACTTCCATTGTGAATGCTGTTTCCCAGGACCTTGGAATTCCTATCTGTAATTAAATGGATGGGAGTCTGGCTTATGCAAACTGGGATGCTGGACCAGCTGCTTTCCAATTCTAAAACTTGGTGCCATTTGATTTTGCAATGGATTTAACAGACACCACCTTTCATTCCAAAAGCCCCTTTTACATTTCAAAGCATTTTCACATATGCTGGCTTATATTAATTTCAGTTTAGTACTTTTTAAAAAAAAAATCCCTACAACAATTCTATAGAGTAGACACTATTATCACCTTCATGTTGCTGAAGGGAAAACAGGAGCAACCAGACAGTAATCTCCGGTTAGGGGTGAGGGATGAGATTATATCTCCCGACTCTTGGCTTAGGGCTCCAGCTCTTTCCTCTAACACCACACAGCCTCTCCCTTCCCACCAGGGATTGGAAACTGGGTGGACTTGGCCGAAAGTTGCCTGCATGTTGCCTGCCAGTTGAAAGAAAATCAACATTGCCTGGCACAGAGTGAGAGTAATTCTGCCAATGATATACACATCTGACTGTTCCCACATACTTAGGTTGACTGGGTTAATGTCGAGTAACCAATATGGCAACTCAGCTTAATAATCAAGAACAATCAAACCAGTTGGAGGACTCGAACAGCCCAGGAGGTTGATGAATCTAGTTGCTGTTCTCAGTCAATACAATTGCCCTGTACCTTTGTCCCCACAGTCCCAGAACGGAGCCATAAGTGGGGTTCTGGGCCGGTTAAATAGTCAATGGGGTTCATATTGGGCTTAGTGAAGCGGGGCTTTGTTACTTTTACCAAAGGAATTAACAGAGGAATTTTGTATTTATTTTGTAGTGGTAGCAGATTAAGCACTTCAGAAATAATGTGGCAATTCACCAAAAGAGGTCTTAGTTAGGTGCTATCTGAAATCATGAAATTAAGTGGGAAAACATACACATGGAAAAGGTTTATATGTTTTAGAAAAATAAATCCAAATTTTAGATAAATGATACTCTTCACAAAGTATACTAAACGCATGATATATTTTCATTGGCTGGTAGCACCATTTACACTCATATATTCTGTTCCATGTGCCAAGCCCTCCTCTGAGGACCTCTGCTCAGAACCACCCCAGGGAAGTGGTTACAGGAGGGAACTGGAGGATCAGTGACGGTCAGGTCACTTCCCTTAAGTCACCAGCCACCAGGTAGAAGCAATAGGATTTCTAGGTCTGATGACTCCCAAATCAGCATGCTGCACCATTATTTGTTCTCTCAAAATGTTGAAAGAATATGCTCTTTTTATGAAAAGGAAGGAATGGAAATTTCCATAAAATAGCATAATAAATCACTCCAGTTGATAGAGAGTTAACTTGGAAGCAATGAGAGAAACTAGGCTGCACATTAGGAGGCAGGAGTGAACAGATGAATGGAAAAGAATAAAGGCTGATGAAATCAATGTGCTGGTAGTGAACGGATTATTGATCGAGGCGCTTGAAATACTATGCTTCTTAGTTACATAAAATCCAGTCTCCGCATTCAACCTACTCACTTATTCAACAAACAAGCACTGAGCACCTACCACATGCCAGGCACAGTTCTAGGCAGGATGATCACCACACTGACTCAAACACAGAAGTTCTGGGCTTGGTGGTGCTCACATGACTTCTTGAGAAAATGGGGTCATAGAAAGAAAGCTTGAGGTAGAAGGTTTTGGTTTTAATCCTGGCCAGATGGACTTAAGCAAATTACTTGAAAGCTTTCTGAGTTTCAGTTCCCCCACCTCTAAACTGAGGAGAAAAATATCTGTTTTCATTATATCATCTTTTATTAGGAAACATTTGAGTTTATAGGTGAGAAAAAACTACTTATTCTTTGGTCTTAGAGAAACTGAGGTAGTTGATGAGAAATAAAAGTTTTGTCCTCATTATTAAATCTTTCAAAATGTTTCACTCCACATTTTCCATGATCTAAGCTCTCGGGTCTAATGTTAACCATGTGTAAGGCTTGTGGGGTCAGGAGAAGGTCATTCTTCCATACCTAGCCACCAATTTCAAAGTCTATGTTACAGGCTTAAGATGTCATCGTTGTGTATATTTCCCCTGATTGTGGAAGGAAGGTGGGTTGAAATTATTTCTTGGTGATTATTTCATTTTAAAACTTATATAGAGACATGTTGCTTCTTATCTGCTTCTTTAGAAACAGATCCATAGCAATTGATTATTTCTAATATCTTTGAGTAATTTTCTCAGCTATGTTCTTCCATAATGATATTATTTCATTGTGAGGGCAAAATAAGACCTAGGTGGAGATGGATGTGCTATAGGCCCACAGGAATGACCACTACCCAGCATGCAGCCGTACTTGACTAATTAAATCAAAGAAAAGAGATTGGATCCAGTCTCCCCCCTTACCTAACCTTCCCCAGAAGGGGTGGGGGTGCGGTAGGATTTCCAAGCCTGTTTTTATCAGCTCAGCAAATCAGAGGCCTGCTTTCTAAACAAAGAGGTGCCAACCTTGAGACTCTAAGAAAGCCAACACAAGCCAGGCATTGTACACAAGTGAAAAGAATATAATTAGCAAAGTTATAGTCACAATTAGGAAATACCTCCTCAGAGAAGTTTCCACTTAACTCGGTGCCCTGCTCAAATTACTATTGTGCTTAACGAGCCTCGGCCTCTGGGCCAGTTCAGACCTTTGTGACAGACCTAAGAATGCCATCCATGAAACAGAAATACAAAATCTAATGCTCAATGCTTTGTTCTGAATCACAGATGTGAAAAATGTGCAAAATGGATCATGGGAAGCTATACTTTAAAAAAAAAAAGAATCGTAGTCCTGGAAATGACTAGTCAGGTGTTAGCTAAATTATTCTTTTTTCAAGCTCTTTCTTCATCTCCTCCAGCCTTCCCTTCCCCATCCCTAAAGAGAGATCAGAAAAAAGAGACCAGGAAACAAAAATGGGTACTCACTTCATCTCCAGGATCTCCTCCAGCTGTTTCCTCCTCTCTATTCGGAGGTTGGCCAAGTGCGCTTCCTTTTCAGCCAGGGACTGCTGTGTGGAGGCCAGGCGTGCCTTGGTGGCGTCCAGCTCCTGTCTGGTCTTCTCCAGGGCGTTCATCAGCTCCTCTATCTGAAAGGCACATGCAACGGGCTGTTACTGCTCCTTCATTCAAGCACAAGGCCTTGCTTGCCAGCCTGTGTTCAGAAATAGACACAAAGGAATCAGAGCCATCCTTGAACGGGACACTGCATCTTGTTTACTTTGTCCCTGGTTAAACACAAATGCTTCAAACACCAAAATGTCCAAATTTCTCCAAGATCCTCATTCAACTGGAGTGTCAAACAACCTTCATAGAAACCCGTTGATATATTTATTGGAAGTGGAAGGTGAGTGACGTGACCCAATTTCAACGGTGTCTGGCAAAAATCTCAGATATTGCCTCCCAGTGGGTGGAAGGCAACATTCAAAATGCACTGTGCCTGGTACAATATACTTCTGTGTGTAGGCCCCAGAGGATTCTGACAGCAAGTTAATCTCCGTGTTTCAGATGCATTCATGTTTGAACCTATCAAAGCCTTGTTTGGCAAAACTGACCTGATGTCCAAGGGGCCTCACCTCACCTCCCAGGCTCACAGTCAGGAAGCAAGATTTGGCCAAAGGTAAACAGAATTCCAGCCACAAAAGGTTCAAGTTTGGTTGGCCCCTGAAGTCTGAGAGGGCTCTAAATTTGAAATAAATGACATGTAACTTTTATAGAGTGCTAATACACCATAGAAATAAGCCAGACTATCTAATAGCCAGGGTTTCTAGCCAGGTCCCACCAAAACTGGACCAAGAAGCCCCAAAGTAAGGCCTCATTCTCCCAAACCACTGGGGGCTTTTAAACGCCGATGCACAGGAAACAGGGCTGGTGTGTATAGCTCTGGCCCAGGGACTTCCGTGGAGAAGCTGGTGGCATGCCATCCCTTGCACAGATGGAGGCTGCAGCCACCCTGATTTAAAACTATGGACGTTCCAGGAAGTTTCTAGATTCCAGATCTGATGCTTAGGTTTCTAAGCCACCCCTTTCAGCTAAACTTGGCAGAATGGGACCATCCATCACTAAAGGCAAAGGAACACACTTCAGAATGTGTCAGTGACATGTTAAGTTCCAATTCATAAAGACTTTCTACATAATTTCTTCAGCTTTACATGGAATTTATTCAGAATAAACCTTATAGCTCACATCCAAGGTAAATTACAGGCTTTTAAGATCATCAAACTCTCCATTTTGCCCTGATAAAAAGAGGAAACTTGATGACCATGTAATGTAATGTAACTCATAGCAAAACCCAAAACAGTTTAAAAAGCAACGAATATAAAGGTTACCCTATTAAAGTCTCAGAACCACACCTGCTTAATTGGAGAATAACAAGCATTATTCTTTAACTTTACAAATATACAAAAATTGAAACACAACCACAAAATTGTTTAGTTTCTCACACAAGTTCAGAGAATGCCATACATATGACTAGAAGCCCTTCTACAAAGCAATACTTGGTGAGGCTGAAGCAGAGATTTTATTTTTCTTCCTTCCCTCCTGTGTTGATGCATTCAATAGCTGTGTAGAGATCAGGAGGCGTCCAAACAGCGCCTCAGGAAGACGCTGAACTCACCTCCTCCCACAAATACATTGAATGGACCTGCAGACAAAGCAATTCCACCTGAAGAAGAACTGGGGGCTGGCTGAACAGTGTCTGCATGAGAAATGGCAGAGAGACCACATAGAAACAGGCAGGAGAGCTGTGGGAACCCACACCCACAAGTCAACCTGCAATAGGGGTGCAGCACTGAGGAGCCTCCAGCAGACACACTGGCCCTAGGGTACAGCACAAAAGCAGTCATTTAAAGAGCATCTAGACTAAATGGGAAAGAACTGCTTAACTCTAGAGCAGTGGTTCTCAACCTTCCTAATGCCGAGACCCTTTAATACAGTTCCTCATGTTGTGGTGACCCCCAACCATAAAATTATTTTCGTTGCTACTTCATAACTGTAATTTTGCTACTGTTATGAATCGTAATGTAAATATCTGATATGCAGGATGTTATTTTCATTGTCACAAATTGAACATAATTAAAGCATAGTGATTAATCACAAAAACAATATGTAATTATATATGTGTTTTCCGATGGTCTTAGGCGACCCCTGTGAAAGGGTCATTCGACTCCCAAAGGGGTGGCGACCCACAGGTTGAGAACCGCTGGTCTAGAGCATCTGCCAATTTGGGGTGGGGAGGCGGGAACTCTCTCTGGGTTGGAGACTCCAGGCAGCACATTTGCTGAGTTCCCCCACCACCTTGAGTGCACAGGCAGGAGGTCAATCAGGAGCTCTAGCCAGCTGGCCAAGGCCACCCTAGTCCCTAGTGCTCCCCAGGCTCTAGGCTCCAGGTCCCAGACCTACACTGGCTACACCACTTGCCCTTGGGCTCCAGCCATAGCTCCTGTCCCCTCCTCCAGCCCATGCTAGCTTCATCATCAGCTCCTGGCCAGTGCCTCTGACCTCCAGGACTCTCCACAGCCTGCCCCAACTACAGCTTCCACCTCACCTGCCAAGACAGGCTCTGTTGTGGCTCATCCCTGGAAACCCTTGAGGCTCACCTGTTCTAGCTACAGTTTCAGGCCCTGGCATAGCTTGTCCCAGGAATTACCATGGCCCATGCCCACACCAGCTACAGATCCAGCTATCTGGCCAGACACCTGGCACACTCACTCTAGAAAGGGGACGCTCCTACACAAGGCCATTCTTCAAGTCCAAGAGAGGCTGCTATTTTCACCGATTTCATAGATTAAAACTCAGAGAAACAACCGAAGTGGGAGACATAAGAATATGTTCCTAACGAAAGAACAGAACAAAATTCCAGAAAAAAATCTAAATGAAAGAGATAAGATTACAAACCTAAATGTAATCTACCAGATAACAAATTCAAAACACTGGTGACAAAGATGCTCAACAAACTCAGAAGAAGGGCAGATGAATTTAGTAAGAACATCAAGAAAGGGACAGAAAATATAAAAAAAGAACCAACCAGAACTGATGACTACAATAACTAAAATGAAAAATATATTAGAGGAAATCAACAAAAGATTAGATAATACAGAAGGCCAAATCAACAACCTGACAAACAGGTAGTGGAAATCACAGAATGGGAACAAAGAAAAGAAAAGAAAGAAAATAGAAAAGGAAAGGAAAGAGGAGGAGGAGGAGGAGGAGGAGGAGGAGGAGGAGGAGGAGGAGGAGGAGGAGGAGGAAGAGGAGAAATAATGAGGCCCTGGCCGTTTTGGCTCAGTGGATAGAGCATCGACCTGGGACCAAAGGGTCCTAGGAGGAGGAGGAGGAAGAGGAAATAATGAGGCCCTGGCTGATTTGGCTCAGTGGATAGAGCATGGACCTGGGACCAAAGGGTCCTGGGTTCGATTCCAGTCAAGGGAACGTGCTTTGGTTGCAGGCTCCTACCCCGCCTGGGTCCTGGCTAGGGCTCCTACAGGAGGCAACCAATTGATGTGTTTCTTCACATCAATGTTTCTCTGTCTTTCCCTCTCTCTTCCACTCTCTCTAAAAAGCAATGGAAAAATATCCTCAGATGAGGATTTAAAAAGAAAAAGAAAGAAAGAAATGATAGTAAGTTTAAGAAACCTGTGAAACAACATCAAGCATACCAACATTTGCATCATAGTGGTCCCAGAAAGAGAAGAGAGAAGAAAAAAGGTCAGAGAACCTATTTGAAGAAAAATGTTGCAACCTTCTCTAACCTGGTGAAGGAAACAGACATCCAAGTCCAGGAAGCGCCGAGAGTCCCCTAGGTGTTAAACCCAGAAAGGCCCACACCAATACACATCATAATTAAAATACCAAGTGTCCCTGGCTGGGTAGCATTGGTAGAGCACTGTCCTGATACTCCAAGGTTGCAGGTTCAATCTCTGGTCAGGACACACACAGAAGAAGCAACCATTGAATGCATATATAAGTGGAACAACAAATTGATGTATCTCTCACCCTCCCCCTCTCTCTAAAATAAATAAATAAATATTTTAAAAATGCCAGTAAAGATAAAGAGAGAATCTTAAAAGCAGCAAGAGAAAATCAGTTTGTTGAACAAAGAGGATACCCATAAAGACTATCAGCTAATTTTTCAGCAGAAACTTTTCAGAACAGAAGGAATGGTACAATATATTCAAAGTAATGAAAGAAAAAACCTAAAACCAAGAATATTCTTCCCAGAAAGGCTATCTTTCAGAATTGAAGGAAAATAGTTTCTGAGACAAGCAAAAGCTAAAGGGGTCCATCACCACTAAACTGACACTATATGGAATGTTAAGGGGACTTCTTTAAGTGGAAAAAAAGGCTAAAAAATAAAAAATATAAGAAAAAATCTCACTGATAAAGGCAAACATTTAGTGAAAGTAGTAGATTAGCCAAGTATGAAGCTACTATTAAACTTAAAAGAGAAAAGTAATAAGATCATGTGTGACTACAATAATACATTAAAGGACACACACACACACACACACACACACACACACACAATGTGAAATATGCCAAAACATGTAAAAGTGGGGGAGGGGTAAAAAATGTAGTACTTTTAGAATGTCTTTGATCTCAAGTGACCATCAACTTAAAATAGAATGCCATAAATATATCTTGTTATATATGAATCTCATGGTAACCACAAACCAAAAGCCTATAATAGATACACAAAAAATAAAGGGAAAGGAACTCAAATTATTAAATAAAGTCATCAGTCTACAAGAGAAGAGAGAAAATGAAAAGAACAGAAAAAGAACTACAAAACAATTAATAAAAGTGCAATAACTACATACCTATCAATGAGCACTTTAAATACAAATGAACTAAATATTCCAACCAATAGCTATATGGTGACTGGATTAAAAAAAAAAGACATAAGCATATGCTGCCAACAAGAGACTCACTTCAGATGGAAAGACACACTCAGACTGAAAGTAAAGACTGGAAAAACACATTTCATAAAAGTTGAAATGAAAAGAAATACGGGGTAGCTATACATATATCAGACAAAATAGACATTAAAAAAGACTGAAACAACAGAGACAAAGAAGGGCATTACATAATGAAAAAAGGATCAATCCAACAAGAGGATATAGATGTCAACATATATGCACTGCATATAGGAGCACCTAAATAAAGAAATAATTAACAGACATAAGTGAGAGATCAGAGGTACTACAATAATATTAGACAGCTTCAACACTCCACTTACATCAATGGACAGATCTTCCAGCTAGAAAATTAACAAGGTAACAATGGCCTTAAATGAATGACATTCAATCCAAAGGCCTTAATAGATATTTACAGAACATTCCACCCCCAAACAGCAGAATACACACTACTTTTTCAAGTGCACATTCTTCAGGATAGACCACAGTAGGCCACAAAACAAATCTCAATAAATTTGAGGACTGAAATCAAATCAAGCATCTTCTCCAGTCACAATGGTATGAAACTAGAAATCAATTACCAAAAACTCCTAACAAATACAAACACGGGGAAGCTAAGTAACATGCTACCAAACAATCAATGGTTAATGAAGGAATCAAGCAGGAAAGAAAAAATAAGATTTCTTGAAAAAGATGAAAATATAATGATACAAAAATTTATGGGACACAGCAAAAGTAGTTCTAATTCATAGTATTACAGGCCTACCTCAACAATCAAGAACATCTCAAATAAACAGTCTAACTTTACATCTAAAGGAATAAGAAGAACAAATAAAGCCCAACATGAGTGGAAGAAAATAATAAAGATTAGAGCAGAAATAAATAAAATAGAGAATAAAAGTATGTATAAAATAGAAATTAAACTAAAATCTGGTTCTTCATAAAGATAAAATGGATAAAACTATAGCCAGACTCATCAAGAAAAAGTAAAGAGTGGGCCCAAATAAATCCAACCAGAAATGAAGAGGAGAGATGAGAACTGAAAACACAAAAAAATACAAAGAATTATAAGAGAATACTATGACTAGGTATATGCCAACAAACTGGAAAACCTAGAAGAAGAAATAGACAGATTTCTAGAAACATATAATCTTCCAAGACTTAATCAGGAAGAAACTGAAAATCTGAACAGACCAATTACTAGTAACAAAATTGAATCAGTAATCAAAAAACTCCCTCCTCCCCCCCCAAAAAAATTAGGACCAGATGGCTTCACAGGTGAATTCTACCAAACACTCATGAAGAACTAATACCTATTCTTCTGAAACTATTCCAAAAACTTGAAGAGGAGGGAAAGTTTCCCAACTCATTCCACAAGCCAGCACTACCCTGATCCTGAAACCAGACAAAAACGTTGCTTTCACATTTATCAATTGTCTCAGTTGCCTCATCTAAAACAACAGCACTTCGCATAACAAGTACTAGTAAATGCAAGAGTTAAATGAAGCAGAAGCCATGTATGCAAAGCCCTTAGTGCCAAGCCTGGAAAATATGAAAACAATACCTTTTTAAAAGAAGAGGCAGCATAGCACAGTGGTCACAGACAAAACTCAGGGGTTATTGCACTACTTAGTAGCAGGGTCACCCTCAGTGAGGCTTGTAAAATGGAAGAGCAGAACTTATTTCAAAGGGGTTTTGGGAAGATTCAGTGGGTTGACATGTGTGACCCCCTGAGAACAATGCCTTATACTTGGTGGCTAGTACCTGGTGTCAGCTTTTATTAATACAGTGTCTGGTAAGTATTCACCCCAGGTTACATTTGCTTACGACTGTATTCAGGATTTTGTGCTTGCTGTCACCTACCCTAAACCAACCACAAACACATGCAAACACACCCCTGTGCTAACTGCATCGGTGAAGGCTCTGGCATGGAGCCCGGCCCGTTTCGCTGGGTGCGGTGATTAGAAGAGGTGAGAGTTCTGAAAGTAGACAGACCTGGGTCAAGTTCTGGCTCCACCAAGAGAATCTCTGTGGCCTTAAGCCAATCCTAAGCCAGTGCTTCCCAAATGTTGTTGCACATTAGAATCCACTGGAAAGCTTTGCAAAATCCTCATGCTATGGTCACACCTCTACCAATGAAATAAAAATGCACACGAGTGGGAGTTAGGTGTCCGTATTTTATTAAAGATATTGATGATTCTGATGTCACTGCAAAGTGCAGCCAAGTCTGGGAACCCTGGATATTACTGACCTCTCTAAAGTGGGAAGGAAACAGCCATATACGGGATTGGTAAAAGCCTACAGGGAGATAATATGCATAAAGTACCCAGCCCTCTCTGCAGGACACCCCGGAAGTGCCCAGTGCATGACAGTGACCATGGTCCCTAGAATGGTTGCTAACCAGGCAACCTCTACCCAACCCAAGTGCCTTCAGTTCTTACTGTCTGCACCTGACATTCAACCATCTAATCAAATCCACTTCACACTTCTGCTCAACTATTCCATGTGTGTGCTTAATTGCTACAACTAGATTGCAATGCCCTGGTGGGCACGGACCATGTCTGTATCTTCTCTGGAAGCCCCGTAAGTACCTCCACAGCACCAGTGTCCACACTCAGTAATACCCGAAGAAGGGCAGGAAGCGGAATGCAAAATCGTGACTCTGAAACACCCTCCTTTGACCCACTTAATGCAATGATGGACGAAGTGTAAGCTCGAACTTGAGACTTTCCTACCCTATGAATCAGTGGTCCCCTTGCCATCCTCTCTGTTTGCCTCAAGTACCTTCTCTTTTCTATGGCGATAAGGAGGCCCATTGCCGCCCCACAGCTGCCAAGCATCCCCAGGAACCTGCAAGTTGCAGGTTGGCACAATAACAAAGTTCCAGGTAGAGCTGGAGTAGAAACAAGTCGGTCTTCGTCCTGCTCTGCTTTCCACGGCATCTCCACAGGGCCCGGGAGATGAGCACTCCTTCTTCCCCTCACCCCTGCCTCGGCGGGCGTACCCTGTGTGCCAGGCACTCCGCCCGCACAGTGACAGACCTGTCCTCAGAGGCTGTCTGGTTTGGCAGGCAAGCTTAAATCAAACAACAATTTAATCACAGCTGTGGTTTAAAAATTCATTAAAGTACTGAGTGATGAGCACGAGTAAAACAGGAGCCAACCCTGCCCTAGGCCCATGGCTAGCCTCCCTGAAGGAGGCAGGCGGAGTGGCCTGCTGAGGGGGGGGGGGGCGGGTGAGACACACCTGCTGGGGACCCCCATGGGGGCAGGGGATCTGTTCACAGGGACCTGCTGCTGGAGAATCCCAATGATTATGAGCCAACAGACGCTTTGGAGGAACCCAGCAGGAAAGCAATCCATTTGTGTCCATTTGACACAGCATTTGCTTCTTTTAGAAGCACATCTCTGGGTAATTCACCAGACAGTATTTCCTGAGTGGGGAAATTTTTTTTTTTAGAATGGCTGTTTAATTCCTAAAACACCAACCTCGATGAAAACAGAATTCACAGCAACCTCAGAAGTCTTCTATATATGTAAGATATTCCATTTAAAATAATTTCATAATAATAACAATTTCCTAAAAGATCCCGGGATATGGCAAGACTAGTATTCTAATTCTACATCTATAAAGCTGGGGTTACATTTTAAAATATATTGGTTATAGAACATAATAATTAAAGGTTTCTTCAAGCTAGGTGTCTAGTTTCACCAACTAGAAAGAAAAAAAAGCAAACCTTTAAATAACTATATGTCATTTCTGCTTTGATTAGTCATTCTATGTGGCAAATCATAAAAAGTCTCTTATAAAATGGCTAAGTTACCAGGACTACCCCGTTGTGTTTGAATAATGCATAGCTCTGTGCCCTCTCAGAATAATGAAGCCATCAAGTGAATTTTTAAGGAGCCTCGTGCTTATAGCCAGCTCTGCAGAAACTGTCGGGACTTTTAAAGTGAGCAGCGGAGCCTTAAAACAATAAAATAAAAAACCTGTTTAAGACCTGAAATCATTAACATGTGTCGACTTAAACTTACACATACATTTGTGTTGTTTAACTAAATATTTGAAAACCAGCTTCTCTCTCGGTTATCTGCCAAGAGCCACGCTCTGGGTTCTGTGTGTCTCTTCCCGACACGTGGCAATGGCCAGTGCTTTTCGGAGGCGTGCTTGGCAAGAGCTGATCTTCAAATATTTTGATAAAACGAATTTATTTTTCTTGAATTATACGTCAGTATTGAGTTAGTATCTATTTTGTCTTAATAATTTGGACTCTTTACACAGCTTTTAAAGCTTTATTTTAAAAATAGATGGGCTCTCCGGGCCTCACCACCACCATCCCTCCTGGCTTTCTGTCTTTGCTCCATTCAAGAGGATGGCAGTCAGTTTGCACAGAGCCAATGAGATCCCCGCGTCCCGGGTCACAGCAAAACCGGAATGGGAATTGGTCCTGTGGGAACAGCTGGGATTTGGCTCAGTTCGGCTCTGGACACCGAGAAGGTCACCCTGAGATCAGAAGGTGAAGGTAAACGCCAAGACCCTCCCTCCTCGACAGCAACAACTTCTCAGACAGCGGCTGTGGGCTGAGGATCTGTTAAAACAGGGACCACTAATCTTATTTTTCCAATTACTCTTATCTGACTTCTATCTCCGCCTCCTCCCCACCTCCCCATGTCTGCCTTAGAGTGACACCTTTTGGAAAAGGTTGAAACTGAAAATCCCCAGGCTGCTTTCTGCCGGGACCTGACCGCCACCCTCAAGACTGTGTTTGGGCTTTGTGTTCTCACTGAAGCTTAAGCATCCAGGAGCTTTGCTTAGCTGTGTCACCTCTGATCATTCAGCTGCAAACAAATGCCGCATCAAGTGTTCGAGCTCAAGCTCTTAGATTCTGACTACATTTTCAATTCCCCCTTTCCCCTTCTCTCCCAGGCTCATGAAGGAAACTTCACACCATAATAAAAAACGGGTGGAGGAGAGATGTGCAAAATACGTGCATCTGATGTCACAGATGCGGTTGGATGGACAGTGTTGAGCCGAAGAGGAAAGGTGTCTGCAGGAAGCCTGGGGCACTCATTCAGGGCAGCGCTGTGGCACCTCCCTGGGGAAAGGGCTGTGCGGGGCGTGCTTCTGTGTCCCTTTGGTGTAGGTACTTCATGAGCGGCTGGGAGGTACTCTGTTTATGGGTGCACAGTCTGCAGCACAGCAAAGAGCTGGTCTTTTCTCTAACAGAGTCTCGAACATTCTTGAAAAGCAGTTGAGGGAGTGGTTGGTTAAGAATGTGGACTCTGAAGCCAGAGGGCTTAAGTCCAAGCAGGAACCAGCGTGCTGGCTCTGTGATCCTGGGAAAGATACTTGTGCTCTATGTACATCGGTTTCTTCCTGTAAAACATGGTAAATAACTGTACCTCCTAACATCCTTGTGAAGTGACAACAGTTACAATAGTTATGAGCTGGGCACATAGTAAGCGCACAGGAACCTGCAATCATTACCAACAGTGATGTTAGTTTAAACACTGGCGTTTCGTTTTCAGCCTGTTAGAGGGTAAGCAAGCAGGACAGAGGGTTACATTTTCTTACATTTTCAGAATGACACAATATTTTTCATCTTCAATGGAATGGTGAAATTTTTACTACAAAATCTATTTATAACACACCAAATTAATCACATGCAAAATGTGTGTTCATATTTTAGTTTTAGCTAAATTCCAGACACAGTAGTGCAGGAACCCATGAAGATATGAGAGCGGTGTTGTCCCACAGAACTTCCTGCAATGATGGGGGGATTCTCGTCGGGCCTGTCAATACACATGCCACTAACTACCCATGGCTGCAGAACACTAGAGATGTGACCATGCAAATGAGGAACGGAATCTTCAATTTAATTCAATTTTAATTTTAATGAACTAGAATTTAAATGTAAATAGCCATGTGTCTAGTAATTACTGTATTAGAAAGAGCCAGAACATCAAAGTTTTACCACTTCATTGTCCAATGGTGACGTTTAGAAATCATTTCACTCTTTGTAGAAATTATACGTTTTTTTGAACATATGAGATAAACATGAAATTCAGTATAATTTATTAATTATACTGAATAAATTCATGAATTACTATTTGACTATGTAATTCCACTTTAGGAATTAATTATATTAACATAATAAGGGATGTGCCCAGAGGAATTTATTCTTAGGATATAATAAACATGTTCATTATAATTTATATTTATTTCTTATAAAAATCAGGATAAAATTGGGTATGTGTATATGTATATATGAGTGTGTATGTGTGTGTGTGTGTGTGTACACACGTGCGTGTGTAAATGTTGCAAGGAAATTGGATACTAAATTACAAACATCCAGTTGTTATGTTGGTCAGACATTAAACACTAAGTTGAAAGATTTAATGTAAAGGAAAGATGTTCAGGAAATCCTAAATGAGAAAAGCAGGTAAGTAGATAGTAAATACAATACAATGCAACTATGTGTGAGCTTTTAAATGCATATTCATAGAAAGAAAGACGAGAAGGAAATGCGCCAAAATATTTATGGCGGGTTTGTTTCTAGGCTTACAGATTTCAGGTAATCTATTATATTCTTCTTGGTACTTATTGCTGCAAACATGAATTATCAATGTTTTAAAAAAAGTAAATTTTTAAAAAATTGCAACTAAGGAACATCTGCATAGAAAGTATTTCACCTCCCATGAAAAAAATTAGTTGCTGGTGGACCATAGCTTCCCAAGGCCAATGGTAATAAAGCAGAACTGAGAGCAGGACGGGGCCCCCTGGTGGCAGTTATGGGGCAGCTACCCTCAGCCAAAAGGACCTCAATTCAGGCTACACTTTCAGGCATGGCTGCTTTGCCCCTGACAGTCACTTAGATTTATGCTGATTATAATCTGGGTTCACCAGGGAGTGCTGGAGTGTTAGTGACTCCAGAGCTGTCAACAGTCACTCCTGCCACCTCCACCCTGCCCACCATGTGCTTGAATGTGGCTCATTTCACCTTGCTCCCTACTAACATTCCTATGGGTTTTGGGAGTTTAGCAAGGTTGTTTACTTGTGGTTTGTTGTTTGTTTTGTTTTGTTTTGTGCCTGTTCAGCATTTCCTGATTTTATTGTTGTTATCATTTTGTTTCTGCAGCACACAAAATAAGTTGTCAGGCCCTAGCAAATCAAAACCATTTGTCTATGCACTGGGCCACCTCTATTAGTAAGGTCTATTCATTCCCATTCAACAAGTCAGGGCGGTGTTGTCAAATAGACCTAAGTTTTTGCAGTGGAAAGATCCGTTCTGAGGCATGACAGAAGGAGGCCTCTTTGATTCTGCAGGAGATCCCTGCTGATGGTGACAAATTTTAATCAGCCCAAATCAAGCCTGGCTCCAATCCTTTTCCTGAGTCCTTCAGGGTCCTTGCATCACAGTTCTCTTCTTAAGTAGCAGTTAGTGGCCTCCCGGGTGCCATCTTGGGGCTTGAATATATGCAGTCTAATACATCTTTGTGTCTTTACACTGGGCCCAGCACCTCAAACACACAGTAGCTGGTCCATAGATAATAGTGGGAGGGGTGCCCAGAGGGAGAAAAGAAGAGAAGGAGCTATACCGGGGAACGATAATCATTACCTCTGATTTCATTAATATGGTTTCCTAGATCCCATTTGACCCTCACATATTCCCAAAGAAACAGGGCATTTAATTGATGGATAAGTCAAACTTGGAAAGGTAAGGTATTTACCCAAGAACTGTGAGTCTGATTGCTGGGTTCAAATATAATGAAACAATTGTTAGAGGGGGCTTCACTGAGAGAGTCTGGTAAGAAACTCTGGAGCATGATTCCCTCAACAGCAAGGAAAGACATTGGCTCATTCTTCTAGTGTCCCCCCTCCTGAGTACAACATTGAACATACAGCCAGCACCCACAAATGCATGAATGAACATATTTAGTGAATGAACCTTGAGTCCCATTTGAGTCACTGGAGTAGAAAATTCACTATGTGCTTTGATTCCAGCAATGTCCCAACCTATCTTAGTTGACTTTTCTATTTTCTATTATTTTATATTACTACTAGAGGCACAGTGCACAAATTTGTGCACGGGTGGGGTTCGGCCAGCCCACCCCACTCAGGCCAATCCGGCGTGGGGAGGGGCCCCTAGAAGTTGGCCAGCCGGCCCCATCCCTAATCAGGGTTTGGGGGGCCAATCAGGGGCTGGGCCAGCCGGGGGAAGGGGCCGAGGGAGGCTGGTTGGCAAGCCACAGTGTGCATCATAGTGACCAGTAGTTTGACGGTCAGTCCCGTCAGTCCAGTCGCTTGGCTTTTATATATATAGATGTAACACATTACCACAAATTTGGCAGCTCATGGTTCTGTAGGTCGAAAGACTAGGCAGGAAGCACAATATGACTAGGTTCTCACAAGATTGAAATCAAGATATTGGCAGACTGCATTCTCACCTGGAGCTCACATAAAACAAAAGGAACATGACAAAATACTCTCCACTGTTTAGTTCCCTTTTGCTTTAAAGATATAAAATTGTGTTTCAGAATGTATATGCCAAATATCAGGGAACTTTCTTAACTTGATAAAGAGCAATTACAAAAAAAAATCTACAGATACCAGTGGTGAAAGACTGAATGCTTTTCCTCTAAGATCAGGAGCAAGGAAAGGAGACCTGCTCTCACCCTCTTACTCAGCAGTGCTTAGAGTTCTAGTCACTACAATAAGGCAAGAAGAATAAACAAAAAGCATAAAAATTGAAAAGGAAATCATAAAGCTGCTCTTCTTTGCAGATGACATAATTATCTATGTAGAGATCACTAAAGAATTTACACAGAAAAGCCCAGAACTAGTAAATGTATTCAGCAAAGTTACAAGATACAAGAGCAACATAACAAATATCAATTGCATTTCTACATATTAACAATTACCATGGGAAAACCAAAATTAAAAACATACCTATCTGAGTGGCTAAAATAAAAGTAGTAACAAACGTCCTGGCCAATGTGGCGCAGTTGGTTGAGCGATGTCCCATGCACCAAAGGGTTGCCAGTTCAATTCCTGGTTAGGGCACATGCCCAGGTTGCAGGTTAAATCCCCAGTCAGGGTGCCATATGGAAGGCAATCAATTGATGTCTTTCCCTCACATTGATGTTTCTCTCTCTCTTTCCCTATCCCTTCCTCTCTCTCTAAAAACTCAATAAAAACTTTTTTTTAAGTAGTGACAATAATGAATGCTGGTGAAGATTCAGAAAAACTGGGTCCCTCTTACATTGCTGGTGGGAGCGTAAAATGGTCCAACTGCTCCGGAAAACTACTTGGGAGTTTCTTGTAAAACTCAGCATGTAACTGCCATATAACACAGCCCTGCACACTTCTTATCATTCATCTCAGAGAAGTAAAAACTTATGTTCATGCAAAAACCTGTACATGAATGTTCATAACATCTTTATTAGTAAACAAAAAACAATGGGAACAACCTGATGTCCTTTAACTAGTGGACCGTTAAACTGCGGTACATCCACACCATGGAACACTACTCAGCAATCAAAAGGAAGTATTGATACACACAACTTGGAGGAATCATCAGTGAGTTATGCTAACTGTAAAAAAGCCAACCCATAAAGGTTGCATCCTATAGGATTCCATTTACTAGTATATAATGTTCTTGAAATGACAAAATTGTAAAAATGAAGGACAGATTAATGGTTGTCAGGGGTAAGGGATGGGCATGGAGGAGGGGTTGGGTGCAGTTGGAAAAAAAAAGGCAACATGAGGGATCCCTGGGGTGATGAAATGTTCTGTATCTTGACCTTATTGACGTCAACATCCTGGTTGTGATACTTACTGTAGTTTTCCAAGATGTTACCACTGGGAGAAACTGGGTTAAGATCTCTCTCTTTTCTTAAAACTGCACATAAAGCTACAATGATCTAAATATAAACGTTTTAATTCACAAAAAGTACATACACATATATTAGGCATACACTTCTGCAGGGAAAAGAAAAGACAGGACAAATGCTGGGGGAGAAGAAGGCAGATGCTCACATACGGTCAATGAGGCCATTCACATCCTCTGCAGGAAGAATCCTCCCCAAAACGTCACACTAGGAGGATTTCGGCAGAGAATTTTCAGGCCGTACATGCCTTCCATTCCCCAGGACACCTACATACCCACGTAATATCGTCAGCATTCAAATCAATGGCTATTAAATCAGGCTGTGATATCCTAATTAGTGATAAAAAAGTAAAGTGATAAAAATGCCATAATTGTGGTCCTCTTTTTTATAAAACAAACTATTGCACACACAAACAATGAGACATTTTTAAGCACCATGTTCAATGATAGATACTGGTGTATCATCACTAACCCTTAAAGGCCACCAGCAGGTACTGGTTTCCTTAGAATGATAATCCAGATAAGTACAAAATCATAGTAAAGCTTCATTATCCTCAAACTAAATACAGCCCTCAGACTGCTGGCGTGGTTAGCGCCTCAGTGGGCAAAAAGCAAAAACCAGGCACAAAGTGCCAGAATGAGCTCTTCTTCTTCAATGTCCCCTGTATTTAAAACACTTTATAGGGGCTTTATGTTGACCCTGTAGCTTCTGCAGAAGGAAATCCTCCCAAAATGCCTCTCCAGGGCACAGCACCCCCCACAGTGACCTGGCTCCCTCCTGGCAGAAGGACTGCAACACGAAAAAACAATGCTTAATTGGTGAACCTTGGGAAAATCGCTTCACACAGAGAAGACTCAGAACAAAGACTTCCACCCAGTCCTCCCTAAACACAAAGCAACTGGCGATGAGTATGAGACCTCAGAGGCAAGGTGGATGGACAGAACCTGGATGCACCTTCCGGCTGAATAGAGGGTGACTCCCTGATTTCCTTCCAGCCTCCAAAGGAATAAGTATGGCCCAGTCACAGCAGTGGTCTGCTCAATTCCAGTTCTGCCTCTCTTCCCATCTAAGGCATCCGTGTGCTGCTCAGCATCCTCTTCCTGCTCCAGGGAACAGCCCGCTGAGCTGATGAGAACGGGGTTACGGCACTGGGTTCCCAGGACCAGTTACTCTGCTTCTCACCTGCCTCTGCACCTGAGATTGTCCCTTCCCCACCCCCTCCCCCCCACACACACACATACACACCAGGAGCTGTATATTGGACCCTAAAGGAGACCTGAGGAGAGTGGGTAGATGGCAAGGGTCAAATCCAGTCACTCCTATAAAAACAGCTAAGGCACAAATCCTGTGGAGCATAATTTGCATACTTAAGAGCAGCAACTTTTGTTTTTTCCCCTGATTACCCTGACTCATGGGAGCACTGACTGTTCATCTGAGCAGAGACAAAAGCTACTCTTATCTTAATGTGCGACACTTTGTTCTTCAAAACCCCTCCATTGTGATGAAAGGTACTCTGTCGGATGGCATAAATTATACTCTCACACATTAAACCCCAGGCTTCACCAAATACGTGTATCATGATTTGGAAGTGCATGTCCATGTTTTCCCCCAGGGACATTTTCTCCAATTTATGCCTCCGAACCCTTTTGAAAGTAAGTGACTTTTTTGTTGCTGTGCTTAATCCCCATCTGAGGATGTTTTTTCCATTGATTTTTATAGAAAGTTGAAGGGAGGGAGGGGGGAGAGAGAGAAACATATATATGTGAGAGACACATTGACTGGTTGCCTCTGGCACGTGCCCCAACCAGAGCAGGGGATCAACCAGCAACCCAGGCCTGTGCCCTTGACCAGAATTGAACCCGAGACCCTTCAATACAGGGACCAACGCTCTAACCACTTAGGAACACCAGCTAAAGTGAGTAAATTACTTTTTTTCCTAGTAGCTCTTTTCAGCTATATATTTCATTACCAATATGAGATGGCAGTCTAGTCCCAAATAAAGTGATTAAGCAGAACCCTGAATCAAACATAACCCTCATATTCAAATAGTCTCAAGACAAACATCAGTGAAAACATTAGATTCCTGGCTTTAACGCCAAATATTCACTTAAAGATCTGATTTCCTCAGTTGGGATTTTTTCTCCCTTTATGACTTCTCAAATCTTTAAATCGCTTTGTTTAAAAATATTTCTCATTATTTCTCCCCTCTTTTCTTCAAGAATTAATACTGTTATAACCGGCTATCAGGAAATCATGGGAGCCAAACGTCAACAGGAGAGGCAGGCTTGATGTTTAAAATAACTAACCACCATACTTATATGGAGATGAATACCCCATTCTGATGGGTCCCACTCAGTAACCTTAGAGGCGCCTCTATCTGGGCAATAGTTCCTTTTGGACGGAAAACAATTAGGCTGTGTAATGTGCTGAATCCCTTCAGATAAACCGAGCGCACACAGCCCGGCCACTCTCGCGCTGGCTTCAAGGCCGGGGCTGTCAGGCCCACTCCTCTGGTTAATGTCAGTAGCACTATGTATAAAAGGTGACTCCAGTGTGTACAAATGTTGATCTTTGGAGAAGTCATGCCTAGACTCACACACACATCCACTCTTTCGTCCACTGGGTCACCGGCAGGAACAGAGGGCGACCCCGACAGGGGCTTGCCAAGCTTGGAGTCTTACTTGTCAGGTTACCTTCTCTCCCCCCCCCCCACCGCCCCCGGCCCCGGGACTTCCCTGCCTGAGATTAATTCATAATCCTGTTTTGTGTTTAAAAAATCCAGGTTCTAAAAGCCTTGCCTTTGAGACGGTTTCAGAGGCGACAGGGAAATGTTCTAATAGACGGTAACAAATTAGGTGCCGATGCAAGTAAGCGCCGAGGAGAAAGGAGCCGAGTGGAGGTGGTGGCACGGAATGGTTGCCCTTGTCCAAAATCATTTCTTTATGGTTCCAAAGTAGATACTCAAAACATATTTTAATGGCTGGAGTACCTGCAGGTTAAAGGAAGCAACGCCGAACCCATCGCTGATTTTCCTGCACAAGCTCAGCGAAACAAAGATGCCCTCTAAGCAAAGGCACAGCCGCGGTGCTGAAGGAACACAATATCCGCTGGTGTGACTTCCAAACCGAACTTCATCTGCACACCGAACAGTAAGAAAGCTCTCCTCTCCGCTCTGAACAATCCTGTCTTTATTACAATAAAATTGTTTCTTCCCTTGCCAACCTCATTCTACCCCTTTTTGTGAGAAAGTTAATGTCCAGAAATCTTCCTTGTACAACTCTAGCAGACGTGACCTCAAACAGGCAGGAATTCCCAACGCTGTAGAAACTATCACGGACATATTCTCATCGGAATGATTCTAAAGAGTATAACTTGCCCCACCCTGCAGGGGAGAAAAAGAATGTCGAGGGGACAGAGTGCTGAATGAGGTGAACGTGACACTGTGACCACCTAGGTGTGGACAGGGACAGTGGACCTGGGTGTCCTCTGCTCAGAGTCAGAGAGAAAGAAAAGCCTGCCAGCTAATAGTACAAGTTTCTGTTCGATGTGTGACTCAGTCTGGGTTTGCAGTCATTCTGCTAAGATTTAATGTGCCTTCAGATAAACTGAGCGCACACAGCCCCGCTCTGCAGGGAAGAGAGAGAATTGGGGCGGGGGGCGGGGGCAGACACAGGGAACATGCTCCATATCTAACGTTGGCAACGTGCTGGCCTATTCAAAGGCAAAGGTGAGCATGTAGGGAGCATCTCTACCCAGGTGCACGTCTAACAAAAGCAGCTCTAGTGATCTACTGTGAAAATGAGGAGGCGGATCACCAGCCTTGTTACTCAGCGTTTGAAGCTGCATGTGGTGTGTTTGTGTGTGTGTGTACACAGCATCCTTTCTGCCCTCTCCCTCCAGGGCCCCCTCACATGCTCCTACTCTCAATGATAACTGGGGGTGAATTTGTATTTCCCGTTTTTTGTACTATGGGTGGAAGGAGGCAAAACCCTACAATTGAGCCGACTAAGGTATTTCCACACCTATAAGCACTGACTTACAAAATACAAAATCAAAATGTAGTTTTAAAAGAGGCAGTATGGTTCCTATTGCCTTGCACATAAAAGCCCAACTCCTTTCCATGGCCAACAGGAGCCCGGTATTACCCAGCCCCTGTCTGCCTCCTTGACTACATCCCATGCCTCTCTGGTCCTTCCCTGGGCCTCATAGGATCTTCCTCCTTTACCTTGCCTCGTTCAGCCCCCTTCCCAGAACTTTAAGCAACAAGCATCTTCTCACCTGTCAGGCCTCAGCATAAATGCTCCAAAAGGTCCCTCGAAACCTCTTAAAGCAGATGCCTGCCTGCCTGCCACCCGTCGCTGGTATGCCTCATCTCGGCTCCAAGTGCGTTTCCTTCGTAGCATGTACCACAGTTTTAAATTACCGAACAATTTCTTTGTATTCTCTTCTCATTTCCCTCTCTAGGCTCTTTGCTCCATGTCTAATGCACCCACCCAGTTATCTGTAATGCCCAGCCAGGGCCTGGCACATGGCTGACACTTAGTAAATACTCACCTAACTCATAACTAGAATCAGCCAA